>NC_068447.1:44740408-45052283 GCF_023373465.1 Oncorhynchus keta | reverse complement strand
TGTATACTATTCCCTTCACAGAACAGCGCAAACGGGCTCTAACCAGAATAGAAAGAGGAGTGGGTGGCCCTGGTGCACAACAGAGCAAGAGGACAAGTACGTTAGAGTGTCTAGTTTGAAAAACAGACACCTCACAATTCCTATGGTACTTCATTAAATAGTACCAGAAAAACACCAGTCTCAACATCCACAGTGAAGAGGCGACTCTGGGATGCTGGCCTTCTAGGCAGAGTTGGAAAGAAAAAGACATATCTCAGACTGGCCAATAAAAGATTAAGATGGGAAAAAGAACACAGACACTGGACAGAGGAACTCTGCCTAGAACGCCAGCATCCTGGAGTCGCCTCTTCACTGTGGACGTTGAGACGGGTGTTTTGCTCAGTTGTGCACTGGGGCCTCCCACTCCTCTTTCTATTCTGGTTAGAGCCAGTTTTCCCTGTTCTGTGAAAGGAGTAGTACACAGCGTTGTACGAGATCTTCAGTTTCTTGGCAATTTCTTGCAAGGAATAGCCTTCATTTCTCAGAACAAGAATAGACTGGTGAGTTTCGTAAGAAAGTAATTTTTTTCTGGCCATTTTGAGCGTGTAATCGAACCCACAAATGCTGAAGTCCAGAGAGGACATACGAATAAATAAATAATCACAACGTATTTATCTCATGATCACAACATGAAAAAAAGTTGTTTTGTTGAGATCACGAGATAAATAGGAGTGGACAGTATGGCTGAGGCGGCAGAGCCCATGGTGGATCAGCGCATATGTTTTTATTGATTGTTACACTAATGGATGGTACATTTCATGCTAACATCATGCTTTCATTTATATTTGGAGCACATTATCAGTTTATAAGTTAGAATGTTAGCAAGCTAAATGTCCTTTACCTTGAGCTAAGAGCTATCTTGGGGCATCTAAGCCATCATGGGGCATTTGAGCCTGTCTCCCCCAAGACCACAGCATGCAAGCAACAAAGCAGCTACAGGGCCTTCAGAAACTATTCATACCCCTTGACTTATTCCATATTTTGTTGTTACAGCCTGAATTTTCTCACCAATCTACACACAATACTCCGTAATGACAAAGTGAAGAAAAAAAAAGGTTTTATCAAATACATAAATATCTAATTTACGTAAGTATTCTCACCCCTTTGCTATGAGCTCAGGTGCATCCAATTTCCTTTGATCATCCTTGATATGCCACTACTACTTCATTGGAGTCCACCTGTGGCCAATTCAATTGTTTGGACATGATTTAGAAAGAAACACACCTGTCTATATAAGGTCCCACAGTTGAAACAATTTCTAGAATGTAGAAAGTTTGGTCTCCATAATTGGAAAATGTAAAAAAAAAAATATGGAACTACCTAGAGCTGGCTGTTTGAACCAAACTGAGCAACCGGGCAAAAAGGATCTTGGTCAGGGAGGTGACCAATAACCCGATGACCATTCTGACAGAATGACAGAATGCCTTAACTGAGATGGGAGAACCTGCCAGAAGGACAACAGTCTCTACAGAGTTTCACCAATGGGGGTTTATGGGAGAGTGGTCACATAAAGCCACTCCTGAGAAGAAGCCACATAACAGCACACCTGGAGTTTGCAAAAAGGCAAGTGAAAGACTGAGATCATAAGGCAAACGATTATGTGGTCTGATGAGAGAAAGTCTGATGAGACCACATAGATGTGCAAAGCTGATGCAGAAAACCCTAAATTACTCAACGCTGTAATCGCCTCAAACGTGCTTCAACAAAGTATTGACTCATGGTGTGAATACTTATATACATTTGATTTCTGTATTTCATTTTCAATACATTTGCAAAAATTTAAATGTAAACATATTTTCACTTTGTCATTATGGGGTATTGTGTGTAGTTGTGTGAGGGGGGAAATTTTATTCAATTTAATCCATTTTGAATTCAGGCTGCAACGCAACAAAACGTCAATGGGTATGAATTATTTCTGAAGGCACTATGTGCAACAGTTGAAGATTAAACTTAAAAGTAAGATAGGAGGGCAAAGGCTATGTTCATAAGGCAGTTTTATGTTGTTGGGATTGTTCATTTTACTGCCCTAGATTATGGGGGAAACTGCAAATGTTTTAGTTGAGCACAATTAGCTAGTAAATCCAACCCTTAAGTCCAAGTTGTTGACAAGATTGTAATACTAAAAGCATAGTCTCGCCAAGTACACAGCACTAGCACAGTGTGATGTATGTCTGTCTGGAGGCCCAGCTTGGACATAACTCCGTAGTGGCTTGTAAAAGAGATCTTTGTAATGGCAACTGCTGTGGTATTAACCAGGTCAGGATAACTTTAATTACATTAACTCACTCACTGTCCTATTATGTTGAGCATCTTGCTAATGTTGTTTACATTCCAAAGCACACCCTCTTGTTGTCATAGACCTACATAGAATAAGCTAATGAAATGGCTTGAAATTTAGTTTCAGAGTTGTTTTTCGAGAAAGTTAAAAAGTTACGTTTGTGTGGTATTTCCAAGTTTGTGGATTGGCTGTTTAATTTGAAGAGTATTATTGCACTAAATGGCAATAGAGATGGCCTGAGTGCCTGTCTGTTTGACAATGACTGACTGGGAGTTGGCATGAAAATGACAGCAATGAGTTGACGAGCACAAAGATCATGGGACGAGGCTACAATGGAGAAAGGTGAAATTAAAACGGATGATGTGCGATGTAAAAAATTAACTTGATGGATCTTGCTTTTTAGATATTTTTGAATAAATGTATATTTTTCAAATGCAGAATTCTAAAATGGCGAAAAAATAATTAAACTAATAAAGATGGTTATTTTTTGGGACCTGTCTGTATGTCTCCTCTGTTTGTGACATCTTTGTTTCAGGCCTGATTCTTGCTCTTGAAGAAATTAAGCAAAACACATGAGGCTTTAAATTCTGAAGTACAGTTTAGAAACCTAGTGATAATAAATCCAATGAGCAGAAGTCAGACTTGGTACCAGAATTTTAACTTTTAAAAATGTTTTATTATATTCTTCATTTGTGCATACAAAGCTTTCTTAAAAAATAGCATATAACATAGATTTTCTTACAAATGTTTCCTTTTGTCCTCCCTTTCCTAGCTGCATGTGAGAAAATATATTACTACATATAAAGATCGATAAGAAAACAGACCACAATATATTACCGCTGTCATACAAAGTAGTGTCTTTCTATTTCTTACAAAAACAATGCAAAACACTAAGAATACAAATACATGAAGCTTAAAAATATGAACGATTACATCTTAATACAGGAGTGCTCTGTCTTTGGTTAAGTACATAGGACCTTAGACAACTGGCTGCTTTGTGTGTTAACTTTGTACATAAAGTCATACAGGTAAAAATATATGTGGGAGTTACATTGATATTGTGACTTATTCTTGTCTTGTTTTTAACGTTTGAATACATTTCTCAATGTTATACAGTATAATAAGGACTAGTATTTGCCCCATATTCTAGATAATTGACCCACAAAAAAATTGTGGAATAGAACAAAATGACTATTTGCAGCAATATTGTGTATTGCTCTTAACAGGAAAAGCCATAGGTATAAATACAATACATTAAGAGACGGCATTGGTGCGGCCCACCATTATTCCTTGGTTACTACAAACTTTTCTTTCTAGAGTACAATTCATACGAACGTACATGTGAACAAAACATAACAATACCCCATTATCTCTAGTACTGACCATATCTGTGCCCTAGCCTCTACACACACTGATACCCTAACAACATACCCTCTCTCCCTTGCACATTACAAATAGACGTTTCTCACATTCACTTTTACTTTCTACTGTAGCCTACTAGCAAGTGACGACAAGGCTTTGGTAACTTTAAGGTAATAGGAAATTAAAGGCCCAGTGCTGTTAAAAACTAGGTTTCCTGTGTTTTATATGTATTTCCACACTGAGGTTGGCATAATACTGTGAAAATGATAAATGCCTTTTTAGTTTAAGAGCTGTTTGAAAGGACCGCCTGAAATATCCGCCTGCCTGGTGACATCACAAGGCGATTAATTTGTTAATAGACAAATAAGAGTTCCAAACCTCTCTGCCAATAACAGCTAGTTTTTCAGTTTTCAGCTTAGACCACTCACAGACAGTTCTAGCAAAATTGTTGCTTGAGAAATTGCTCTTTGCTGAGAATTTTGTATTTTTTTTAAACAATTTTAATTGAAAACAATTACAATAAGGTACTTAATTGTTACCCAGAAATTATTTGATATTGAGATAACAAAAATAATGGCTGCATTGGACCTTTAAGGCATTTTTAGACATTAGACATTTAAACAACTAATACATTTGGACTATACCGTAATTTCCGGACTATAAGCCGCTACTTTATTCCCACGCTTTGAACCTCGCGGTTTATACAATGACGCGGCTAATTTATGGATTTTTCCCGCTTTCACAAGATTCATGCCGCCAAAAAACTGAGCACCGTCACATAATGTGACGTAAATCGAGCGCGCTCAAACTTCCCATCATTCTGATTACGGTAGTAATTTTGTCACCCTCATCATGGCAAAGACACGGAGAAATGCATATGATGCAGCTTTCAAGCTGAAGGCGATCGATCTGGCTGTTGGAAAAGGAAATAGAGCTGCTGCACGGGAGCTTGGCCTTAATGAGTCGATGATAAGACGTTGGAAAGCAGAGTGAGGAACTGACTCAGTGCAAAAAGACAACAACAGCTTTCAGAGGGAAGAAAAGCAGATGGCCCAAAGTATTTGCAGCCACTCGACATCAGTGTAAATCGTGCATTTAAGGTGGCGCTCCTTGGATGACAAGTGGGGAGAAATCCTGCACTAAAACGGGCCGCATGCGAAGAGCAACTTATGGTCAAGTCTGCCAGTGGGTCCTGACAGCATGGAGCATTGTCAAAAAATCCACTAGCCTCAACGGGTTTTGAAAGGCTGGACTGCTGCGTGTTGAAGGGGCAGCATGAGCTCAGCGGGGTATTTGCCTCCGGATGAAAGTGACGAGAGCGACAATGAAAACGATCCAGCATCGGATGAAGCAATTCTGAGGCTATTCAACCCCGACACCGAAGGAGATGGCTTCAGAAGTTTCAGTGCACAGGAGGAGGAAGATAGTGACCAATGACTTTCTTGGTAGGCCACTGTTTAATTTTTGTTACAAGCCGTGTTTCGTTTAAAGGCTGTGTAAAGTTCATTTGTTTCAATGTACCGGTAGGCACCTGCGGCTTATAGACATGTGCGGCTTATTTATGTACAAAATACATATTTTTTAATAATTCAGTGGGTGCGGTTTATATTCAGGTGCGCTTAATAGTCCAGCAATTACGGTAATTCAAAATGCCAGTCATGTTTGAAATGTTGAGCCTTTTGGTTCCAAAACTCAGTCTTTAAGAAGAGGCCACCGCCAATGGTGCTTTGTGGGTCTGTAAAGCATTTGTTTTGAAGCCTCCTCTTTGGGAGTTGTAACACTGTTGACAGTGTAACACCGGTGACGGGACTTTGGCTTGGTTCTCTACCTGCGCTGCGGCCCTAACATCACCTTGTTGATGAAGTTGACAATGGCAGAGGCTGGCTGCTCCGGGTCGAGCTCAGCAAACAGATGACACACGTTTTCTGCCATGCTGCCTGGCTTCTTGGCTACAAACCCAAACACCCTATTGAACAGAAAGAGGAGGGGGAGAGAGGAAATAGATATTAGAGGGTTAGAAATACACACCTAGGGCAAGATTCCAACCTGACTGCAAAATATCCGCATTATAATGCAATTGACATTTAAAAACAAGGTTTCTTGCGTTTGCTGAAACTGCATTCATGGTAAACATTGCATATGTCTGCTCAATCGGAAATTACCTTTAAATATAAATTGCAATTATTCTGCATTCTGGATTGAATCAAGCCCCTATTTAGACATATTGATGCCCATTCTTACTGGTTTAATACTATGAGTGAGACTTCTGTTACTAAACGCTCAATTCAATCAGATCTGTTTTGGCAGTGTCAGAGATGTCAAATTCTTAAGTGGCTCCCGGCATTAGAGGTCGACCGATTAATCGGAATGGCTGATTAATTAGGGCCGATTTCAAGTTTTCCTAACAATCGGAAATCAATATTTTTGGGCGCCGATTTCCGATTATTAAAAAAAAAAAAATAATAATACAAATTTAAAAAACTTTTATTTAGCTAAGCAAGTCAGTTAAGAACACATTCTTATTTTCAATGACTGCCTAGGAGCTGTGGGTTAACTGCCTTGTCAGCTCAGGGGATTCAATCTTACAACCGCACAGTTAACTAGTCCAACGCTCTAACTCCACGAGTAGCCTGCCTGTTACACAAATGCAGTAGAAGCCAAGGTAAATTGCTAGCTAGCATTAAACTTATCTTATAAAAAACAAGCAATCATAATCACTAGTTATAACTACTGACCCAGTTTAGCAGGCAATATTAACCAGGTGAAATTGTGTCATTTCTCTTGCGTTCATTGCACGCATAGTCAGGGTATATGCAACAGTTTGGGCTGCCTGGCTCATTGCGAACTAATTTGCCAGAATTTTACGTAATCATATCACTTTTTAATCGGCCGATTAATCGGCATCGGCTTTTTTCGTCCTCCAATAATCGGTATTGGCGTTGAAAAATCATAATCGGTCGACCTCTACCCGGCATTATACCTAAAGCGGACATTGCCATTGGCTGAACGGAATCATATTAAGAGAAATTCTATGCAACCTTGTATACAAGTATGAACACTGGAATGTGAGATGCAATCTACACCTCGATTATGATGATAGCAATCCTCATTATTTCGTAGAAATGATTTTTCATTTTGAGCATAATTACTTTTATTATAGCCTACACTTTCTAATTCTGAACTTCTAACATGAGTCAAGCGGAGCAGTTGCTCCAAAGCAGTTCCACCTCCAAAAACCTCTGTATCTGTGTCTGCTATCGCAGGTTAATGCTTGATCTGATTGAATCAAATCTAGGCCTAACTCTTTAGACAGGAACAGGCTGAGACTAACATATGGGCCAGGTAACCAAACAAAGTTACCGTAGTAGAAGGTAGAACCTGGAAGGATAATATTAGCCTCATCTGATTATCCTGATCTCGCGAGCTTATAGTACATTATGTTCCGCTACTCTGATTCAGTGAAGTGCGTAGCGGTCAGGATGGTGGATCAGGCTATCATAATATCTCCTAAGCTAATATACGATAAAAATAAATAATAATCAAACTACACAAAGGTACATAAAGCCTATGAACTGGCATAAAACAGAAGCTGTGAGCATGAATATTGGTGAACATGAATTGGTGACCGTGATCAACAGATACTGTATTTACTGGGATGATGGCAAAGGCACAAAAGCAATATGATGCCATGCAGGTAATCAAACATTGTGTCACACCGATCAATACACATACAAACACATCACACTCCCAAACAAACATATGCACAAACACACATAGAGCACTTACTTAGATGTTGTTCTGTCTGAATTAGTCCACCTGAAGCAAAGAGAAAGACAGACCGGACTCAAGACCCACACTGACAGACAGAGCTCACAAACAAGCACAGGCATGGGTACAGGTGCAGTCACAGCCACGGCCTGCATTGCCCAGGCATAAACACATCACATTCTCTCCCCCACAAACACACACACTCAGAAACACATATTTCAAGCTCTCACACACACATCCATGCGCAGGTTTACAGCAAAGGATGAGTTAAATATGGTGATGACAGAATGGATATGCCTCAATGTTTTCTCTTGTTTAGATGGTTAGCTGAGACGGTTTATAAACAGGGTGGTCGAGGTGTATTAGATTGCATAAGGGCACAGTCTTCATGTAATTCATGTTATATGTCATGGCTGACTGACATTTCAATTGTTTGTGAATGGTTTGTGTTAGTGTGCTACTCCAGTGCCCACCTCCTGTCCTGGGGGTCAATACTGCTGAAAGTCACACTGTTGACTGGGTAGTGTCTCCTGAAGAACACCCTATAGACAGACCGACAGAAAGACCATTTAGTGTGACCATTGATATCACTATCATATGTACTAATCTACCACAATACATCCATACAACCTTTCTTCCTGTTTTCTTTCCTAATCACTAATGACTTATGTGGGTGACATTTAGACCATATGATTTTGTCAGTGGTAATGTTACCTGCGCTGGCTGTCAGTCAATGTGATACCCTGTGAAGACACTTTAAAGTGGACCACTGTGGCCGCTGGCTGGGGGTTTCGTGCCAGCGTGGCTCCGGTTGCCTTGGAGATGGCCTGTGGTCCAGTCAGTGACTCAGTCTCCACAGAATTCAGGTAGAGCACGTTGCAGGCTGGACGGGAGAGGGGTGGGACAGGAAAAAGTCAGAACATTCAGGAAGGGAACTGTGAGAGAATGATTTAGTTTCAAATTCGACATTTGTATATATTTAACCTTTATTTAACTAGGCAAGTTTTTCGGCATTACATAGTACTGTATCAATAGCGTATCAATAGCAGCTAATGCATTATGCATCACATAGGAATTATATCAGCTCACATCACAGTGATTAATTCATTCTGTTCTGTTTTTTTTTGTCAACACGGAAAGTTAGTACTCTGACGTCCCAACTCCCTCTGCTGGGCAAACGAGCTCACACTCTTTTAGTGATTGGCCAGATTTCACTTTGGAGAATTTCCATTGGTCCTCCGGGCGGTATTTGGTTAGTAACTAGTTCCGGGTGAACTGATCATTGAGGTGGAAGGGTGGTCACTAGTTACCACAGCCAGAAAGTCGAAAAATGCCTATTATCGTAAACATTCACGAATCAACTTTTTTTCTTCTTAATTTACGGTTACGCATAATGTTATCAGTGTTAAGAGTAAGGTTTAAAATCAGATTTTAAGAAGATCAATTGTAGAAATAGGAGGGGTTTAGCCATAATTATGACTTTGTGGCTGCGATAACTAGTCACGATCAGGTGGAAGAGCAAAGTCTGAACGAAGGAGTTTATAGTCTAGTTCTAGAACTTACAACAGCCCCTTCTGTCCGCGGACAGACTACTGGACATTAGTTAACGTACCAGACGAAGCTATAGGTATGGCGGCGGGAGAGGTACGAAAAGTCATCATCTACGGCGGGAAAGGAGCACTAGGAGCCACTTGTGTCCAATACTTCAAGTCTAAAAACTGGGTGAGAATTGACAGACAGACAGACAAACTGTTGTTCTTCTTTGTAAAGCTACAATGAACGATATTAGCTTCAACAACGGCAGGTATATGAACAGTATAGAAATATAACTGAGGCCGACTGTCAGATTTCTAGTGTTGTTATTATGGTAGCTCTTGTAAGGTGTATTCACTAGGAACAAACGGAACTAAACAAAAGCAAACGGAACGGAATTTGTCTAATTGAAACGCTCGTTTTCGTTGCCAAATGTTTTGAAACGGTTTGCTACTTTGTGTGCATATACCCCTAAAACGAGTTTCTATTGGACAAATTCCGGTAAGTCGCTCATCGTTTTCTTATGTTTGCTTCCGTTTAAGAAACGTTTTGAAACAAAATCGGCGGAATTAATATACCCCCAGGTTTAAGGTGTAACGTTGGTGCCAGTAGGAGTAGAATTAGAAACTGTCTTAACTGGCCAGGTACCCCTCGCTAAAGAGCACTCTAACCTCAAGGATCTTTTAACCGAACTAAGGTTAAATAAATAGAATATGACGAGCTGAAGCCATACTCAAATTGCAGCCCTGCCTACAGTACTGTGTGTGTTTCTCCAGTGGGTGGCTTGTATTGACATCAATGCCAATGAGGAGGCAAGTGCCAACATCCTAGTCAAACCAACCGACTCCTTTACTGACCAGGCAGAACAGGTGAGACCCTCCCCGCTCCTCCTCTCCTTGTCTCGTCTCTTTCCCTCAGCTATTTCCTTCAACACCACAGAGGGAAGGGAAGGAGATGAGGGAAGAAGAGGACATTAAGCCAGGCTGTGTGTGTTATATGCTGTATGTATGCCCATGTTGATCATGGAGAGTGTGTGTGTGTTGCCTAGGTGACAGCGGATGTGTTGTCGTTGCTAGGCGACCAGAAGGTGGATGCCATCCTGTGTGTGGCGGGAGGATGGGCCGGCGGCAGTGCCAAGGCTAAAGGTCAGGGCTCGACACAGACGGACACCCACACAACAACTGATCTCTCTTTCCCTCTCTTCAGCCCTGTATAAAACAATGATTGTGTGTGTGTAGCTCTCTATAAGAACAGTGATCTGATGTGGAAGCAGAGTGTGTGGACGTCTACCATTTCCAGTCACCTAGCAACCAGACACCTGAGAGAAGGGGGGCTGCTCACACTGTCTGGAGCTCAGGCTGCCCTGACCGGAACCCCAGGTACAGACACACACTGCCTGGCTTTTATGATTGGCATCCATTAAGAATGTGAGCAGTAGATTCCATATATTGTTCTCTCCCTCCTCTGCATGTGTGTGTAGGTATGTTGGGTTATGGTATGGCGAAGGCAGCGGTCCACCAGCTGTGTCAGTCTCTAGCGGGAACCAACAGTGGCCTCCCTCCACAAGCTGCTGCTGTCACTATACTACCGTAAGACAGACGAACACACACACACACACACACACACACAGACGAACAGACACACATTCACACCAGTCTGTAATCATCTTTTGCACTCTCTGACAGCATTACTTTGGATACGCCTATGAACAGGAAGTTCATGCCTGACGCTGATGTCACTTCCTGGACACCACTGGAATATGTGGCAGAGTGAGTGTGCGACAGTGCTGTCCATACACACACCACACAAAATGTACTATAATGATGTAATATACCGTATTTAGCTATGGAATCAGATGTGTGCAGTGCTAGGGCAAAAACTCAAATGTGCACCCCATTGGATCCCTAGCACCAGGATTAAGAAGCACTGCTTTAACACAGTACTGTAATTCAGTGCTGTCTGATGTGATGTTTTAGAATGTTATACTGGGTTGTATTCTACCATGCTGTGATCTATGGAATGTTCAATTGTGTTGTTCCAGAATGTTCTACGGCTGGTCGACAGGAGAGAACCGACCGGCCTCCGGAACTCTGCTGCAGCTGGTGACATCCCAGGGCCAGACACAGGCCACACCGATGTAGAGGCGCACTCTTCCGCAATCATCTGCTCACTGTCCTCAAGAACTGAAATTACCACAACACTACTTAATGCTGGGCGCGTTCAAGCAGATACATTTTGTCTAGTCGGTCACCGCCTTTCAAAGTGTGTTGCATTATGGGGATAAAAATAGTTTGACATGTGCCTACATATCGATTGCATGAAATCTACAAATGTAAAAAAAAAAATGCTTCTTCATTTGTGCTTCTAAATCAGCATTGCTTGTTGTCTAGCGTTTTAGGCTGGGTTTCTGTATAACCACTTTGTGACATCTACTGATGTAAAAAGAGCTTTATAAATTTGATTTGAGTTAAGCAATCATTAGGGTGTTTTTGCTTGACCCACGTGAACGTGACCAAAGATGTGACTGAAACAGGAACCACCTTTGCCATGAATCTAAAGCTACAGGGAATAAAAATAAGTGATATTTAAGATCTAATGAATTAATTGTACACATGTTATGTTTTCAGTTTGTGAGTGTGATATGGTGGTACATAAGTTTATTTCAACAATTTGTAAAGAAAACCTTTTATAAACAATAGCAGCTATGTTGACACTGCCATATTGACCTGAGCCTTACTGCTGGAAAACCCCCAGTGTCCTAACTCTTGACTATCGCAGATGCACCTCCCCCGCCTTCACTCACCGACTAAATTTACTGTGGGCTTTGTTAGCATGTACTGCTCAAACACATCTGTGTGTCAGTGATGTGCAGTCAGGGGAGGCAGTGCTTACTCTAATGACAATCTAAACAAAATAGCTATTATGAAAGTCGAATTGAAAAGACAATTATATTTAAGTATTTTTTTGTTATCTAATATTTGTTTTCTCTCAATTTTTTTTTTCTTTCTCTCAAATCCCCAAATGTACTAAAACTGCATCAAAACCTTGAGTCGCCAGGGTATGCATCGCGATCGTCTTATGCAGTGCCTTCCTTCCCGTTAACTGAAATGCGCTCCAGTCACTGTTGATGGACGTTTCAGGCATAGGGCTTTGCTGCCTTCTCCATGATGCTAGCTGCATTAATTTAATTGAGCGGATTTCATAGTTTGCACATGCGTATTGCCTTTGAAATAAATGGATAAACAGTGCTTATTTGGGGCGTCTACATGGTTTGGTGCTGGCATCCCTTGAGTGTCAGCTAACGTCAACGAAGCTAACTAGCTAGCAAAAACAATAACCTGACAACATGCATATTAGGCACGCAAACATTTTTCCATTCATCCAGAAGGATAGACGAATGGATTTAATTTACAAGTGGAGGTAGGCTTAGAAGCATTTTCATTAGCAATTGGCAGGTCACTGTTGAATGAATGAATGAATATGATTTCTCATAATGAATAACCAATATGAGAAAAACTGGTATATTATACAAATGTATAAAACATGTGACTTGCTCCATCATTATCAGTTGCCCAATATACTGTGGAAAATAAGATGTATTACATTATAAAGCACCACGGTGTTCATATATGTCACACACAACAGGGTCTCTCACCAACAACAGCAGGAATGCAGCCATTTGTAGTTGACTAGGCTAGGGAACTCACCTGCACCCTGTTTCAGCAGGTCGGCAGCAGTGCTCATGTTACTGGCAGTCGACTGCAGTGCCTGCATTTCTCCAATGGGATCTGCAACACAGGGATGTACAAATTAGATAAAGGTATTTGGAGCCATATCCATACTCTGTCTCCATCTGGAGGAAATTGCTGGAAATATTTCAACCTCGCCAGAAGGTTATAATTCTATGCATTATGTATCAGTGAAAAGTGCTACAAACATAAAATGTCTGTACTATTATTACACAAATTGTCTAGGGATTGGGGATTGTGAGAGGGTACTTAGCATCAATGGTTATAAAACAGCTTATGTTTACTTCGGTGGGGACTGGTTCCCATTAAAATGACTCCAGCCGGCTAGCTAATAATAGCCCATAATGTGAGTGACTGCAGACCTTTTTCTGGGATCCGTAGGGAACAGGGTAGAGAAATGGGGGTGATGGAGTGCTGGTACACCAATGCAGACAAACTCCCTGTGGAACACAGACATTTAGGGCTCTATTCAATCTGTATCATTGAATTGTTACCGATTGCACGATAGAAATGTAAAGGTAATTTTTGATTGAGCCGACATATGCAGCGTTTACTATGAATGCAGTGTCCACCGTGGTCAACGTGGGAACATTGCCTTTAAATTTCAATCTCGCTGTAATGCTGAACTTCTGTGATACGGACTGAATAGAGCCCTTAGACTAAATGATCCATTGGGAACAACAACTATGGAACATAATGAATGAATGCCTAAATAGCTGAATACTGAAAAAACTAAAACAATATAGCCCAAAACTGAGAGTATACTATTCTTAATGTGAACATCTCACCAAAATGGGGCTCATTCTGACACCCTTTAATCTTCACTCCACGGGGGCCCGTCTCAATCAGGAAGTGTCGCACCAGCTGCTCTAATGGATTGGCTACCATGTGTGTGTGTTAGGGAGAGAACATGAAGAACACTATTAGCTAGCCGAAATTGAAGTGCTTTGTGTTGAGGAAATGTAGAGTGTTGAGATGAAGGCAAAAGGCTCGGGCAGTTGTTGAGTCATACCTTTGCTGCTGTGGTTGTTGACGTTAGCGGGCGGGATGGCCACCTTCAGTGCCAGGCCATAGGCACCCTGGAAGGAGTTGCTGTCCCGGATAAGAAACGCCCCTGGTTCTCTCTCCTTCAGCGCAGCTATGGCTACAGGCAAACAGAAAATAGACATAAAAAAAGTTTCATGCATATTGATTGCATAACAGTCAAACGGGTTTCTTTATGACGAGTTAAAAAGTAACTTAAGTTACCTTGGTCCCTGGAGATGCCAGGCTTGTACCAGAAGCGTGAGCTGTCCTGGACAAACTTAACACTGACTCTGCCTGCCATCTCTCCTTCCAGAGATATAATTCCTTCTCCTTGGCCTGCAGGAGGTGCCATCTCCCCCACCATTGGAGAGAAGGTGACATGGTGCTGTGAGAGGGAGGGCCTCAGTGTACCCACCCCGCCGTTAGGTGATCCTGGCCGGGCAGACTGTCGCCGTTTCTCTGGGAGTGGGGGCTGGGGGATGGTGACAGTGTAGCCCGAGTATGGCACATGGGGGGCAGATTGGGCACAGCAGCCAGTGGCAGAGGTGGGGAAGGTGGGGGTGTCATGTCCCTCAGGGGCTGAAGAGTGCCCACTGGCACTGCCCTCCATGCCAGGGTAATGCTGCAGGGGTCCTGGGGACTCAGTGCCCAGCATAAGCCTCCGGCCCAGGGTGGCGAAGCCAGGCACAGGAGGTTCTGAGGAGGGGGAGCCCTCCAGACTGCTGATGAGAGGCTGGGGGGAGGAAGGGGCCTTAGTGGGGGTGGAGATGGATTTAGGGACCTCTGGGTTCAGCTCCCTGGGTGGACATGCTCCATTCAGCTGGCCCTGAGCTGGGCAGGGTCCCGTTGTGCCAGCTGCAGGGTTGGGGTTGGGTGGCTGGTGCTGGGCAAGGGGTGGCTGGTGCTGGGCAAGAGGAGGCAGTGCAGCAGTCTCTGTAGGAAGGGTTGTCTCTGGACCAGGTGGGCTAACTTTCCCAGGGGGGGCCTGAGTGGGTGATACGGGGAGGCAGTGGTTGCTGGGTTGGCTGGTTGTAGGTGAGAGTGTGGTACAGTCGTTCTGGGGCTGGGGCTGGTTGGGTGAGGGTGGATGTGTCGGTGTGGTGCAGTGGCTGTTGTGTTGGGTAGGGGAAGGTGTGGGTGTCACGGATGAAGACTGTGAGGGGTCAGGGATGTGTTGCTGGTTGAGCTGAGATACTTGAGCAGCAGTACTATCGGGCCTATCCTGGAACTGGGCAGATTCAAAGTCACTGTTGACTATGTCAGTCGATCGAACTTCATTCCCTTGTACACCTAGACTGGGCCTAAAAAAAAATAGAAAATCATTAAAAGAGATATGCAATATATTCTTACATGACATTTTGGAACGTTTATTTAAGGAAATTGTCTGGTACTTCTGCATATTATAAACTCAGCAAAAAAAATGAAACGTCCCTTTTTCAGGACCCTGTCCTTCAAAGATAATTTGTATAAATCCAAATAACTTCACAGATCTTCATTGTAAAGGGTTTAAACACTGTTTAAACACTTGTTCAGTGAACAATAAACAATTCATGAACATGCACCTGTGGAACGGTCGTTAAGACACTAACAGCTTACAGACGGTAGGCAATTAAGGTCACAGTTATGAAAACGTAGGACACTAAAAGAGGCCTTTCTACTGACTCTGAAAAACACCAAGAATAAGATGCCCAGGGTCCCTGCTCATCTGTGTGAATGTGCCTTAGGCATGCTGCAAGGAGGCATGAGGACTGCAGATGTGGCCAGGGCAATAAATTGCCATGTCTGTACTGTGAGACACCTAAGACAGAGCTACAGGGAGACAGGATGGACAGCTGATTGTCCTCGCAATGGGAGAACCATTTGTAACAACATCTGCACAGGATCGGTACATCCGAACATCACACCTGCGGGACAGGTGCAGGATGGCAACAACTGCCCGAGTTACACCAGAAAGGCACAATCCCTCCATCAGGGCTCAGACTGTCCGCAATAGGCTGAGAGAGGCAGGACTGAGTGCTTGTAGGCCTGTTGTAAGGCAGGTCTTCACCAGACATCACCGGCAACAACGTCACCTATGGGCACAAACCCACTGTGATGGACCAGGCAGGACTGGAAAAAAGTGCTCTTCACTGACGAGTCACAGTTTTGTCTCACCAGGGGTGATGGTCGGATTCGCGTTTATCATCGAAGGAATGAGCGTTACACAGAGGCCTGTACTCTAGAGCGGGATCGATTTGGAGGTGGAGGGTCCGTCATGGTCTGGGGCGGTGTGTCACAGCATCATCGGACTGAGCTTGTTGTCATTGCAGGCAATCACAACACTGTGCTTTACAGGGAAGAGATCCTCCTCCCTCATGTGGCATCCTTCCTGCAGGCTCATCCTGACATGACCCTCCAGCATGACAGCCACCAGCCATACTGCTCATTCTGTTCGTGATTTCCTGGAAGACAGGAATGTCAGTGTTCTGCCATGGCCAGCAGAGAGCCCAGATCTCAATCCCATTGAGCACGTCTGGGACCTGTTGGATCGGAGGGTGAGGGCTATGGCGATTTCCCCCCAGAAATGTCTGGGAACTTGCAGGTGCCTCAGTGGAAGAGTGGGATAACACAGCAAGAACTGGCAAATCCATGAGGAGGAGATGCACTGCAGTACTTAATGCAGTTCGTGGCCACACCAGATACTGACTGTTAGTTTTGATTTTGACCCCCCCCCCCTTTGTTCAGGGACACATTATTCCATTTCTGTTAGTCACATGTCTGTGGAACTTGTTCGGTTTATGTCGCAGTTGTTGAATCTTGTAATGTTCAAACAAACATTTACACATGTTAAGTTTGCTGAAAATAAACGCAGTTGACAGTGAGAGGACTTTTTCTTTTTTGCTGAGTTTATTTAGCCAGTAGTTCTGAAAGTAGTGCTTATAAGCCAAAAGTTGTCCCCGAAAATTGCTACTACATCACATATGTGCAGATATGTGCACCACGTCATTACTCGCTCTTCTGTATGTGCATCTTGCTAGCTGTCACTCAAATGGCGAGGGGCTAAAGCTCATTGGCTAGAACTCAAATTGCCAGGGGGCTGGCCCACGTGGGGGAAAATGTAGGGAAAATGGGGCAGCAGAGCTTTGAGAAAAACAGTTGCTTTCAAATTAGGGATTTCGTGTCTAATTGAGGTAAAACAGTAATTACAGATTATGCATGTATGAACTGCACATTGACACATCCAGCCCAAAGTGGGAAATAAAAAAAATACTTAGTAGTTGCCAAAGTTCTGGAGCATGTCTTCAATCGACACACACGACTGACATGTGACATGCAGATGTTAAAAAGAAAACAATACCTTTCTTGTGTGCGCAGAGGGCTGCTGGTATGAACAGGAGTGGGTGGCCCAGAGCGGTCATAAGGCGTGGAACACGGGACATGGACATCTCGATGCATCCTCTTGAAGGAACCCTGGGAGATGTGGTCTCTCCAACCCACATTCTCACTCATCCCCCTTCCATCTTATGGAAGACAGAGAAAATAGGGAATTATTTTATGTGACACCGAACTGACAATTGACCAATTATTTCCTACATTGGTTTAAATGTAATTTCATGAAATTATTTTCTAAATTGTTGTCAGTCGAGGTTGTCTCACCTGTCTGGCTGTCGGAGAGGTACTGCTGAGGGTGGGCTTCAGGGTGGTGGTCTGCTGGCCCTGTGGTGTGGCTGCAGGGGCCTGACAGGGTGGAAGGAGGGGGCAGAGGGGAGGTAGACTCAGACTGGTAGCCTGAGGCATAGCCCCTACTTTCAGAGGGGGAAGGCTGGTAGGGGGAGCAGGGGTAGGCCTGGTGGGGGGTCTGGTAGCCACTGCTGCTGCTGCTGTACTTCAGATCCAGGTGGGAGTGGGCGTGGGAGCGAGACGGCTCTGGGTACGCAGGGTGGCCTGACGGCAGGGGGTCAAAAGTGAAGGCAGGGAGCTCGTGTCCCTGGGGCCCATAGGAAGACACTGTGGCCCTCCTGTGCCAATAGTCTGCCTCTCTCTCTCTCTCCCATTGGAGCTCTGCCTCCCTGTCCCAATGCAGTGACATCTCCCTGCCTCTTCTCAGTCCCATTGCCTCCCTCTCCCAATGCATCTCTACCCCCCTGGGCAGCTCAGACTCCCTCCCCCTCCTCAGCCCTGCTTCACGATGCTGCAGCTCTGCCTCTCTGTCCCAGTGGAAGCTCTCCCCTCGCTCCAGCCGCAGACCGCGGAAGGCTGAGTCCTCCCTCCTGATGAGGCAGTCCCGGCAGGGACAGCCAGGGGGTGGCAGACCGTCCAGCAGCAGCATGTCGTGGTAGGGGCCGGAGGACTTGGTGTGGTGAGGGTGGTGATGGGTGTGTGAGGGAGGGTGATGGTACGGACCATAGTCATCACTTCTACAGAGCAGGCGCCCGGGAGGAAGGGTGTGGGAGTGGGGGTGAGGGGTCAGCTCCTGGGATGGATAGGGGCACAGAGAGGGGTGATGAGAGGGTCCCTCAGAGCAGGAGCGGTGCAGGTAATGTGGCGGGCCCTGCTGGCGGTCCCACACCAGGTCAGGGGGAGGCAGGGCCGGGTGAGGGTGCGGACTGTAGTGCTGGCACAGGTCCATGTGTGACGGGGCGGTGGCAGGGTTAGCCGAGGGCGGTGCCCCAGGATGACCATTGGTGCCCGGGGCTCTGTCCAGGCAGTAGCTGTTGGACATGAGGTGGAGTCGGTCACAACCGGGCTCGGCACAGTGCTGGGAGCGGTAGCCCACCCGGCAGGAACAGGAGCGGCCCAGCCTCAGGGTACCTGTACGCTCAGAGGGAGAGGACGAGTCCCCGTCATCCAGGATGGCAGTCTCCCTCTCCCTGTCTCGGTCGTCCCTTTCCCCCTCGATGCCCCCCAGCAGGCGCTCCAGCTCCTCCCTCTCCTGCCGAGTGGGGGGCGGGGGCCTTCTGGGCTCTTCTGGATGCTCTGGGTGGGCCGTAGAGTGGCCGGAGTGGCTAGTGAGGCCGGAGTGATTGAGAGAGTCAGAGCTAGGGGAGAGGAGCTGGTTCTGACTCGGCCTCTCCTCACTGGTGCCTGCTGGACTCCCATTGGTGGAGGTCAGGGAGCCTGAACCTGGGCCTGAACGACGTTTCTTTATCTGGGCGTACAGACTGCCATCCACTGGACCCCTGGTGTGGGCTATGTCTGAGAGAGAGTAGAGATTTAACATACCAGAGTACAGTATCGCCATAAAGTAATTGCCCAGTGTTTCCATATTTCTATGAAATATGACCTATAATTATTTACAATATGAGTTTTTTAAATTGATTGAGTTTTTTAGCTGTATGATTGAGATAGAGCCCACCAGAAATTCAGGGAGGCTTTCTGTACCTTCTAGACTGTCCTGGTAGCGCTGGTTGAAGTTCTCATAGGAGTCCCAGCGCACCACTGGGTCAGCTGTGTTGTAGTCCACTGTGACAGCAGGGTCATTCCTCTGGTACTCACGCCCTGAAGGGATAGTGTGTATGATTAGACATATGATTAAGCACAAGCCCATTAATATAAACTGCTATTGTGTTCACTGGTACTGTTACATTGTAAATTCTCCTGAAATGAGAGAGCTGAAGATGAGTCACATAGTAAGAACAAACCTTTGATCTTCTCTGGTCCAGAGGAAAAGACAAACTCTACAGTTGCATCCGAGGGAAATCGTTCATCTGAGAAAAGAAATGACCACATCTATCGGGTGCGTTTTAATGTTTTCCTTTCGAGTGGCTTGGTTGGTTCAATTGGGCTAATTACTTCCACATAATCCCCTGGTGCTTTTACAATACAGGCCACAACATTTCAGCTGGAAGTAATTTAACAGAAAGTAAAAACAGGGGAATTAGGAAATTAGTGTGTTCATTATACAATTAAGCAATGAACCCGGAGGGATTCATTTTGACACATCGGTTCTATATAGTAATTTCCACTTCTCTTAACCACCACAATGAACCAACAAGTTGTATTGTTCCACACTGGCTTAACCGTTACTGCCAAGAACGCCTTTCCATACATGTCTCAAGAAGCCCCCTTCCCAGACCCTCCCCCTCCATACCAGTACAGGCCTCATCCAGCTCCCCCTTGCCGAACCACAGCTGTGCCCCGTGGATGGTGCAGGTGTGGAACTGCAGTCTGAACACTGTGTCCCTCTCTGCACTCTGGGCCCGTCTGTGGTAACACTTCACCTGCAAAGGGAGACAGAGATGTGGGAAGGGAGCAGAACAGATGAGATGCAAGAGAGGAGAAGCAATCTACTTTCAATCTACTTTCTGAACAGGCATTGGCAAGGCAGTGACTTAACTTGAGAAACAGTGGAATAATCTGTCAGACTGTCTGTCTGACTGACTCAGACTTACCATGATGTCTCCCTTCAGCAGCAATGCAGGCTCAATGGTCACACACAGTCTTCGGCCCCCGGAACCCTGCAAGTCACTATGAACAACACACAACATATGAATACAAACAGATAGGCGCACACAGACAAGGAAAAGTAAAGGCACATCCTGTCCAGTATGTTAGAGCTATTGCTTTTCTGTCAGTTGTGTTGGTTAATAATACTGTAGGACATAAAGTGATGCAGACTCACTATATCCCTGAGGTGTAGACCAGCTGCATGGACTGGTAGATCTTCAGGAAGGGAAAGTAACCTGGGCAACGATAAAGAGAGGCGGTGTTCAGTGTTACACAGTGGAATGAGCTGACTGTCTCTCCCCCCGTCCTTTGTCATACGATTAAGGATAAACAGGCCAGTGTGTGGGTGGAGGGTCAACTTGACCATGTGAAAACACTGTTGTCATTCACAGGGCCATATCTCAGAGCCTTGTGCAGAGACATGCACTCATAGACACACACACACACCTGGCACACGCACACACATACATGCACGCACACACACACACCACAGTCTACTGTAAACATAGACTCAAAACCGACTCAGCTCCCTGAGGTGGGAGAATGAGTGGTCTTATCTGAGGATGGCAGTCAGAGTGCCCATCGCATGGCCTCACCTCCTTCGCCCTGGAAGTTAGGGAGTGTGGGGATGAGGACCTGGTGGAGGAACAGTGGGTTGCTGTTCATCTTGATCGCCCCAGAGAGGAGCCCCCCAAAGTAGTAGATATACCTGAGGGGGGGATGGGGGGGTTAGTAAGCCCACATCACTTCAGACAAAAAAAATTAAAGATGGGGTTAGTGATACAGACAAAATGTCTGTAGATAGTCCTTACCTGTTTTGGGACGGTTGGAGGGAGGACGAGACTTTATCCTCACAGAACTTCCTCATGGCCAGTGTGCTAAGGGCCTGGTCTGCCCTGCTCAAACACAGAAACACAGAATTAAACCGACACACTGCACAAGAAGAATACATACTTCATAGAGAGAATTATACAACATTTACATAACATTCCCATTATGGGCTCTCTTAAGAGCCAGAAGTACATGAATGCAGCAGGCTTGAGCCAATGAACAAGCCAGTTTCCATTACTACAGCCGTAAACCATGCTCAGCATGGAAACTGTGGCTTTGGATGCAGGACAGGACACTTACCCTGCAGAGATCTTGCTGTAGTGCATGTAGGCTGCAATAATCACTCCTGTCTTGCCCTTGTTGCCCTGGAAGAGGAAGATACGTGCCATCAGGACATAAAGTACCAACTGTTTTTAGCCTAAGGCTTGAGGCATTAAACTGATTATTACTGCTGTAAAGATATGGACGTCACTAGCCTTATAAGAACATTCTGACCACTAACTTCACAGAGATTTCAAAACTTCACAGTGAAAAGATACAAAGATGAGATGACATATTGCCCTTAAATATATCAAAGAGCTTCTGTAAAGTGACTGCAAGTCATCTGGTTAAACCCAGCATTCTGTTTTTTTGTGTTTTCTTTAAAAGCCCCTAAAACAACAAAACGGGCGTTTAAAACCCACTCAAAAGCAGGGCGAACCCTGACCTTGCAGTGCAAGACTACCACATGCTGGGGGTCGGAGGTCAGCCAGGTCTCCATGGCCTTACACATGGCACAGATCTTGTCCAGGGGAGGGGCATGGAGGTCAGGCCAGCCGAAGTCATGGACCTGAAAATGTCATGGGAAAATAGTAGAGGAAGATAGGAAAAGTATGTTAATATAATAAGTCACAGAAAGTGGAACTTGATCCAGAATTGATACAGAAAATAAAAACATGTACACCTTTGGATTCATGCGCGTGATGTCATGGCGTCGTTCGGAGAGATTGAAGAGCTGAAAGCAAAATTCATATTTGAGATGAATGATGCGTGTACTCACGCTACACATATATAAGCACATATTAGTATTTTATTAAGATCCCCATTAGCTGCTGCCAAAGCATCCGCTACTCTTCATGGGTCCGAACAGGAACAACACATCACAACAAAACAATAGTCTACATCATAACTAAAACAATACATCACACAAGACATTGTGCACTATACAAGTTTACACTGCTCCACCATTACACATCCACAATATAAAATGTACAATATTTCAACAATTCAATATTACAATTTGTGTGTGTGTGTGTGTGTGTCTCTTCACAGTCTGTGTTGTGCCGTGAGGTGTTGTTTTATCTGTTTTATTTATCTGAATTTACTGTTAGCTTGAGTTACCTGATGTGGAAGAGAGTTCCATGTAGTCATGGCTCTATGTAATACTGTGCGTTTCCCAGCCTCAGTTCTGGACTGTGAAGAGAACCCTGATGGCATAATATATGCCATTTAGCTGACGCTTTTATCCAATGGGTGGTCCCGGGAATCGAACCCACTACCCTGGCGTTACAAGCGCCATGCTCTACCAACTGAGCCACAGAAGCATGTCTTGTGAGGTACGTATGGGTGTCTGAGCTGTGTTAGCTGTTTGAACAGACAAGTTCGGTGCTTTCAATACGTCAATAGCTCTCACGAAGACAAGAAGTGATGCAGTCAATCTCTCCTCTACTTTGAGCCAGGAGAGATTGACCTGCATGTTCATGATATTAGCCCTCCGTGTACATTTAAGGGCCAGCTGTGCTGCTCTGTTCTGGGCCAACTGTAATTAGCCTATGTCCTTCTTTGCAGCACTTGACCATATAACTGGGCAGTAGTCCAGGTATGATAAAACTAGGGCCCGTAGGAATTGTTTGGCTGATTGTGATGCCAAGAAAGCAAAGCAGCGCTATATCACTGACAGACCTCTCCCCATTTTAGCAACCGTTGCATCAATATGTTTTGACCATGTCAGTTTACAGTATAGGGTTAAACCAAGTCTCCTCAACATGTTCAATTGCCACATTTTTAATAACAGTATTTAGATGAGGTTTACGGTTTAGCGAGTGATTTGTCCCAAATACAATGCTTTTAGTTTTTGATATATTTAGGACTAACTTATTACCAGCCACTCATTCTAAAACTGACTGCAGCTCTTTGTTAAGGGTTGCAGTGATTTCACTTGCTGTGGTAGCTGATGTGTATAACATTGAGTCATCAGCATACATACAGTAGACACACAGGCTTTGCTCAAGGCTAGAAAACAGTAAAGGATCAAGACAGCTGCTGACAGATTTCTCCTGACAGAGCTGGTGTAACTGAGTCAGGTTTGTAGGCCCTCTTGCTCGCACACACTTTTTCAGTTCTGCCAACACATTTTCTATAGGATTGAGGTCAAGGCTTGTGATGGCCACTCCAATACCTTGATTTTGTTGTCCTTAAGCCATTTTGCTACAACTTTGGAAGTATGATTGGGGTCATTGTCCATTCAGAAGACCCAATTGCGACCAAGCTTTAACTTCCTGACGGATGTCTTGAGATGTTGCTTCAATATAGCCACATAATTTTCTTTCCTCATGATGCCATCTATTTTGTGAAGTGTACCAGTCCCTCCTGCAGCAAAGCAACCACACAGCATCATGCTGCCACCCCCGTGCTTCACGGTTGGGATGATGTTCTTCAGCTTGCAAGCCTCCCCCTTTTTCTTCCAAACATAACAATGGTCATTATGGCCAAACAGCTGATTTCTTTTGATTTTCCCATGATGTCAAACAAAAAGGCACTGAGTTTGAAGGTAGACCTTGAAATACATCCACAGGTACACCTCCAATTGACTAAAATGTCAATTAGCCTATCAGAAGCTTCTAAAGCCATAATTTTCAGGAATTGTCCAAGCTGTTTAAAGGCACAGTCAACTTAGTGCATGTAAACTTCTGACCCCCTGGATTTGTGATACAGTGAAATAATCTGTCTGTAAACAATTGTTGGAAAATTACTTGTGTCATCCATAAAGTAGATGTTCTCACCGACTTGCCAGAACTATAGTTTGTTAACAAGACATTTGTGGAGTGGTTGAAAAACAAGTTTTAATGACTCCAACCTAAGTGTATGTTAACTTCCGACTTTACATTAGCAAAAATGTCTAAAAACCTGTTTTTGCTTTGCCATTATGGGGTATTGTGTGTAGATTGATGAGTGAAAAAAAATGATTTAATCCATTTTAGAATTAGGCTGTATAATGTAACAAAATGTGGAAAAAGTCAAAGGGTCTGAATACTCTCCGAATGCCCTGTATTAACATTCTGATTATATGTCATTATTAAATGGTCTGAGAAGAACAACAATGGCAGGGCAATTCAAGAATAACCAATATGTAGTGATAATGTATTGAGCCTACTGCACAAACCTCATTGCTACAGTACTGTTTTTAGTAGGTTAATGTTGCATAAGCTTACAGCTTTTAAGTCATGTTAAAAATTAAAAAAATACGCCTCCATTTTGATTCAGAAAGCGATCTCCGCTCAGAAAAGGTTTGACCACTTTTTTACAGGAATATGATTCTGAATACATAAAGGACACCTCCCCCATTGGCATTCCTATCTCTTTTATAGATGTTATAACCATGTATTTCTACCACTGTATCATCAAAGGAATTATCTAAGTGAGTTTCTAAGATAGCCAGTATATGAATGTTATCTGATGTTAGTAAGTTATTGATTTCATGAACCTTGTTTCTCAGGCTACATATGTTCATGTGGGCTATTTTTAACCTTTTCTGGGTTGCTTTTCTGGGTGGCTATGTGTATGTGGCTATAGTGTATGGCTACATTCCAAAATCCATACCAGCCTACCACTTATAATACATGCCCAACACAATCCTTAATTTGGAGTGGTATGATAGTAGAGTAGATATTTGAACCCAGCCCATGTCGACAGCGGCAGGATATAATGTACTCACCAGGAACTTGTCCTGGTGCTTGGACCTGAGCATGGCAGTCACCTCCTTGAGGTTGAGACGGTAGCGCTGCTCGTCCAGCAGAGGGGGGAAGAACACAGAGATGATCCTCTCAGTGATGTAGGTCAGGTCAAAGTCATAGTGGCCCTCCATGACTCTTTCCATCACACGGTCCACACTGAAACTCCTGACCAGAGGGAAAACGCAAGGGGTTATGAGGTGGTCTACAGATGGATGTTGTGTTACTCCATTGAGCTCTAAAACAGAAACACTGAAACCTTTCATTTGCAGCCTCCCTTACATTACTCAGCGTTTCCCAAACTAGGGGTCGCGACCCCATGTGGTGTTGCCTGATTTGAAAATGGTCGAGAGAAAAACAGGAGGAAGTGTAGTTGGATAATGAGAGGAGGTGTAGAATGAAAAGAGGGAAATAAAAAGAGGGAATGAAGGAGGAGTGATAGGAGTCCGTGTGAAATCCTCCTTGTAATCATCCAGTACCTCCTCCTTTTCATCATCCTCCTCTTCCTTCTTCTTCTCCTCCTCCATAAAGAGACATGTTAAATAATGAATTGAATTAGGTTATCATAGGGAGCTGTGTTACCTGGGGAGGGTGGTCCTCTGTTTGGTGTAAGTCAGAGACTTTGTGGAACCCTGATGACAGAGAGAAATTAAATTAGAACCATTTCTCACACTCATGAGAAGAACAGCATGAACATTCACTTGTGGAGGGGAAGTGAGAAAAATGTGTCTGGAAAAGTCTTCTCACCAGGTGTTGGACGTGTCGGGATGGAGCTGTCCCTCTGCGCTGCTGTAGGCAACAAGGGGAGATATATGGTGATTCAACAAACAGGCTTCCTTCCTGAAGGCCCACCTATACTACTTATTGTAGCAACCTGACTTCTAGACAACACTCTCATCCAAGAACAAACCACGCCCACTCTACTAGCCAAGGAAAAGAGGGGCATCTGCCATTTTCCAACAGCACTGCAGATTTATGGATGGCTACAGCTTATTGTTTATATCATAAAGTGAAGGAATGAAGGACTATTTAAAGAGTGAGAGACAGAGGGGTCAACTTACCAGATCAGATGGAGCTGGGATGCATGCTGTGGTCACCTGAAACAGAACAACAGACCATTTTTTCCAACGAGAAACATGATCGAACCAAAACATACAGTCAAACATACACATGACACGTTCTGAGGCTATGCGCTAAATCTCGCTTTCCGCTGTCTGTTTTTTTTTCTTCTTGTATTTTCCTCCAGGAAAGAGGGAAGGGAGTGGTGAGGCTGGCGAGGCCGGGGGAAGATGGGCCAGAGGAAATGCTCCCTCAGACAGACGGAGAGATAAAGAAAGAGAGAGAAACACATCTAAGCCAGATACGAGAGCCCTGTCATCCCATGTAGACATGATTACAGTAGAAATACCAGGATAAGGGAAGTATGGTATGCAAGTCCCAACATTCTCTGGGGGCGCTTGGTGGGACGGTCTGAGGAAAACCAGAGGTTGCATAATTTATCTTGCTAACCCACTCCATTTTGGTGTCACTCACACAATGGCACAGTTGGTAGCCAGCGAGCATGTGCACATAATCATGTTGATCATGTTCACACTGATTCATATAAATACAAAGCACTACAAAGTACAACTAATATGCTGGTGAAAAGCATTTATTAGAAACATTCGCTTTGACAACACTACAGCCTTTGCTGTCTCGTACGCACTCAGGCACGCACACACACACACACACACAATGTAATTTCCCATGTGCAATGGTCTGTAGATCGTGAACCCAGACCTATGTTCCCGGAGCAAGTGGAAGGAAGCACTGTTAGATTTGAGGTAGGGTTGAGGACCACAGTCATGCTTACGTAAAGGCCAAGCACACTGCGGGCCAGAGTATGTCCTCGCAATTTCCACTCCCCAACCCTGTTACGCCTGTTTGTTTGGACACAGGAAAGGGCAAAGGCTTGTATATCTCATTGTGTACAGAGGGAAGTTACAGACCCCTTGGGTGGGAGTATGTTTGTGTTTGAGTGTGTGTGAGCCAGATATAGCTAGTGTGCTTGTGTGCATTTCTAAGAAACTGTGTGGGCCTCAAACCTCTCCTCCTCATACAGTAGGTGGCTATAGGCTAAGCAGGGTGCTGTCAACAGGCAACGTGCTGTAATGAGACACATGACGACGTCACAGAGCTTGTTTCTGATTGATTACGGTAAAGTTCATGGAACCACCACTGTTTTATTCTGCCAAGCAGTGGAACAATTCGTCCCCCTGACGGATAATACTTCTGTTCTTTAAGAATCATAGCAGATCTTATCTTCTGTCCCGACTGCCAGTTGGGCTTGTGAAACTGCGACCACATAACTATGAAAACAAGAACAAGAACCATGTTTTAAAAGGATGCATTAGGGTACTGCTGCTAACACAGGAACAACATGGCATTGCATTGTTTGCTGTTTGGGGTTTTAGGCTGGGTTTCTGTATAGCACGTTGTGACATCTGCTGATGTAAAAAAAAAAAAAAAGGGCTTTATAAATACATTTGATTGATTGATTGATTGATGGCCAGAAGGTGAACCAGACAGCACACTGTCCACTCTCTTTCTGTCCAACTGTCCCTCTCCTCTGCCTCTAATCAATTCTCTCCGGCCACATCCTCTCTTTCCCTCGTTCTCTTCCAAACTGACTCTCTCCCTCTAACATTTTCTTTCTCCAATAATCCCTCTATCCAGCGTTCTCCCTCCCTCCTCTCTTTTCCCCTCTCACTCCCTGTCAAACTTTCCCTCTCTCCAGCAGCATTCACCCCCTCTCTCTCTCTCTCTCTCTCTCTCTCTCTCTCTCTCTCTCTCCCGGCCTGCTGTCCTCCCCTCTCAGAGCGAGCGATGGGGCCTGCAGCAGGGGAGCATTACGCCAGAACAAACACACCAGATTCCATCTCCTGGGCCAACACTTACGCACGCGCTTCCTGCAAGTGCTCTCCCCCTCCCCTCTCCCTCACTCCCGCTCTCCCTCCATGTACCTCTCCCACTATATCACTCTCCAAACAGGCCCAGCTGGTAAGGCTCATGGTGCTAACCCCTCTCTGCCTCTTCTAGATGGGCCACTGGTTCAACCAATGTCCTTGATCCATTAAAGCCAGGGACCATGGCTAATGCACTCACTGTGAATGCATCTCTTCAGTGCTATGCAAGACTAGCTATGGGAGAGAGAACTGATGATGAGGTAGCCCTACTGGTATGTTATACGTATGAGTAAGTGAGTGTGTGGGTATAGGGGAAATCCTAGGGTGCATAAGAGAACAAAGGGGTCTGCTTCATGTCCACTGACACCGAAAGGTGTTTTTGTAAGTGGAGTACAGGGTAAATAGACTGGATAACAGGGGAGGTGACAGGGAGGAGTAATGGGGATACGGACATCATGTAAACAATATCATTAGTGTGCAGGACTGGGGCCAATTGGACTTCATCAACTTTGATTCTGCCCCACCCCAATGATAATTCATTCAGCCTTTCTCTGTCAAGTCCGATTCATGTTTTGTGCAAGAGTTGAGTCTCTCAGTCTCTTTTATTCCATCAAGCCTATCACTAAACAGAATTCAAAAACAGTTTTTGAAAACTGAACATGAGCATGCTAAGGCTCATGGAAACTTCACTGGATTTGTACACTTTGTATCAGCCATAACTCTGTGGTAACCCTGTTCCACATTGAGTCACAAAACCTCATGACATATCAAAACAGAATGCGGTTTAATAGAGTGGTGATTGAAACCCACATGGCAGGAATTTCACAACAATATTCTGGTTGTCTAATCACCAGCCCCAACCATCTGGTTCTTCTCAGCTCTCAATTAGCATAGGAGAAAACAGAACACAGAAATGGCATTTCTATGACTTCACTGACATGGTATGCACAAAGAGTGTACAAAACATTAGGAACACCTCAGAAAAGCCTCAATTCATCGGGAATGGTGTCGAAAGCGTTCCACTGGGATGGTCCCCCATGTTGACTCCAATGTTTCCCACAGTTGTGTCAAGTTGGTTGGCTGTTGCGTGTGAAAAACAGCAGTGTTGCAGTTCCTGTCACACTCACTGGCATCTACTACCATACCCCGTTCAAAGGGATTTTTAAAAAATGTGTCTTTCCCATTCCGCCTCTGAATGGCAAACATACACAATCCATGTCTCAATTGTCTCAAAGCATAAAAATCCTCCTTTAACCTGTCTCCTTCCCTTCATCTACACTGATTGAAGTGGATTTAACAAGTGACATCAATAAGGGATCATAGCTTTCACCTGGATTCACCTGTCTAGTCTATGTCATGGAAAGAGCACACTCAGTGTATTTGTCCTTTGTCTTACTGTAACCAATAGTTGTCTTGACATAGCATTTTTCCAAGACAATTATATTTGATGCTTATTAGCCAACTGCTTCCACTGTGGGACAGCCAATCAGAGGGCAGTGATGAAAGGGAAGCCAATCAGAATTGAAAGCTGATGCCAGATGGCCTTGTGCTTTCATCACAAAGGGTATTTTTCAGAGGGCTGGTGATGTCATAGTGCCCAACAGGCATAAGGCTGGTTAGTGTCCCGCAGGCAGCTGTCCATTCTCATAGACCCTCCTGATATAGAAGATTATGGGGTGTGACTAAGGTCAAAGGTTCAAGTCCCAGTGGAGGTACCTGACTGTATATCTCTGAGCTAGGTTTCATTATTCAAACACCCCATCCCCAACCCCCATTCAATCATTTTTACTACGCTGGTATGAGGAGTCTGAAGCAGACCTAATGCCCCTTAATCATTGCAAGGTGTGCTGTCTCTGAGAGTCCCTGAAAGTGAATCATGCGAGAAAACCAGCTAACGTTGGGGGCCTCGAAAGCCAGGACTGGGATACACTGCTGTAGGGAATGATCTCTTTATCCATCTGGCTTAAACTCTGTCCATTATATTTGTCTCCCTCTCTATCTTTCTTCCTCTCTCTTTCCCTAATTCCTTCCCTTTCTCGTTCTCTCTTCCTCGCTCTCTTACTTCATCTCTTTCTCCCTCTCTTTACTTTTTCCTTCATTTCCCCCCTCTTTTCTCATCTCTCTTTCTCTACATCTCTCTGTATCTCCCTCTCCCTATCACTCTCTCTCTCTCTCTCGCTCGCTCCATCTCTCTCACCAAACAGCTGAGGGTGGGTACAGAACAGAACAGATAGGACAGAGGTCACATGTGTCCCTTTGGTATCTGTAATTACTGTGTGGGACTCCCAGTCATAGAGCCAGAGTCAACAGTGACCACAACAACCCCCCTCCTCTCCTCCTCCCCCCCCGCCTCCTCCAAGTGCAAGAAGTGTTCAAAGAGCAATGCTGGACAAAAATAAACAGTGGTAAATAAACAGATTCGAAAAAATCAGCAAGGCGAGATTGTGAGAGATAAACACTGGAAAAATCCCCTGTGAACTAACCAACATGAGCCATTTTTATATCGTGTCTAAATGGTTTCCTCTTCCTCCCTGTTCTCTCTGTTGTTTAAAATGGGTTCGTCCTGACCATTCTAGCTAGAGCTAGTCTCTTTTCTGTCCCACTAATATTGCTGAAATCTGAACAGATACATTCCTCAGATGGCGATGTCTCTTTCTCTAGTTCTAAGAGAAATGTTTTGTGGTAAGGAGTCATTGCCCCATGTACACAGCAACAAACTGTGTACAAATCAATGCATGTATGCATCTACAAATGGCAATAACCTGGATGTAATGACTACTGAATATGACACCAGACACATTACCATGGTCTGCCCTGTAGTGGAGAAAGTGGAAAGACATTCTTGAGATGATAGGGAGACTTTGCAGCCTTCAGCGTTGTGCAGTCAGAATAGAGCAAAACAGTGGCCAATTAGCCTGGCTTATTTCCCCTCTACCAAAGGTCATCTGGCAGAGTCCCAGACCTGTTAAGCCAACTGTCACGCTCATGGTTTTAACGCTGATCAGCATCACACTGACTCACTCACTAGTCTGCCCACATTCACAACAAGCCACGCTATCTACCCCGGCAATTACCATGACTCTGTGACGGGGTGGCGACTCAGAGTCCCTAACGATGATGATGAGACACATTCATTCTATTTCTATTCTACACTTCCTGTAGTACATTTCTATATAAACTAATTAAGAGATAAATATATAACAACTGGATTTTAATAAGATTATTTACCAGTGACACATCCCTAGTAATGATTACCAGGAAGATTTTTTCCGTTATTATGAGCTCGGGTCTGACAGGAAATAGAAGATGAGCAGAGAGGATGCTGGGTCAGCTCTGTGTTGTTGACAGGGTTAGAAAAACAGTAGAGGTTAACCGGATCTACAGGCCTTCCTCTTACTGGAGGGACAGTGGTGCTGTCCCTCCACCACTTCCTATCTGCACTACTGTGCCCCCCCCACACACACACACACCTTCAACTGATTTCCCATTACAACCAATATCCAGCTGGGCGGGAGTTGCTATTCCTCCCGAAATAGCGGAAATGTCTCTTCCTGCCTTATTGGGTAGCTCATCATGGGCAACATTCCCTGACCCTTAATCCTGGACCCCCTCCCCTACCCCTGGTCCCCCTTCACTCCCTGTGGACCACATGTTCCACTCCAGCTCACAGATAACGAGGAACTGTTCTCTCTACAGAGAACAAGCAGAAATTAAACACTGTTTTGGCATATCGATGTATTTTTGACGTAGGATCGCTCATGAAAGACAAGAGATGAGCCAGCTGTAGGCTGTTGATGTCGTGGTTGGATAACCGCAACTCCACAAGACAAGTACAAGAGTAGAAGCCATAGGGAGAAGCACACAGACGATTATTTTTTCTAGTCCCCCTCTTTTCCAGGAAATGCTTTATTCTGGGAACAGGAGACCAGGGGTTTTTCCCAAGGGAGCATTGACAGTAACTTACGGGACAGTTTGTCACCAGGCTCATGGCAACACTTGTCTGTAAAAGGTTGTAAATTCAGTCATAATGAGAGCACAATGGTTCACAGATGGCTAGTGAATTAGGATGTCTCCAGATGCATGGTAGAAACTACGTGACTTAAACTCTTAAATGAGGAACTGAGTTGTTACATACCCTACTCAGACATTTAGGGTTAACGTGAAGATCAGCCAAAGGTCTTATTCAGAGGTGGAAGTAACAAATTACAACTACTCTTGTTACTGTAATTGAGTTGCTTTTCCAAGTAGTTATTTTTTTGTTGTATTTTTCAAAGTCAGTAACTGTACTTTTACTTACACTGTAAGTATGTTTTGAAGTATTGTACTCTGCTACCTTTTTAAAACCATCGGTTACAGAACACAATTTTGTAGGCTATACATAATAGTAGATCATAATGGCACAGAAAATAATTACAATAACGAGGCTATATACAGGGGGTACCGGTACTGAGTCAATGTGTGGGGGTACAGGTTAGTCGAGGTAATTTGTACATGGAGGTAGGGGTGAAGTGACTATGCATAGATAATAAACAGCGAGTAACAGCAGTGTACAAAACAAATGGAGGGGGGGGGGGGGTCAATGTAAATAGTCCGATGGCCATTTGATTAATTGTTCAGGAGTCTTATGGCTTGGAGGTAGAAGCTGTTACGGAGACTTTTGGTCCAAGACCTGGTGCTCCGGTATCACTTGCCGTGCAATACCAAAAAAAACTGTCTTTGACCTGGGTGACTGGAGTCTCTTACAATTTTCTGGGCCTTCCTCTGACAATGCCTGGTATATAGATCCTGGATGGCAGGAACTTTGGCCCCAGTGATGTACTGGGCCGTACGCACTACCCTCTGTAGAGCCTTACAGTCAGATGCTGTGCAGTTGCCATACCGGGCGGTGATGCTACCGGTCAAGATGCTCTCGATGGTGTAGCTGTAGAACTTTTTGAGGATCTGGGGACCCATGCCAAATCAAGCTGATTTGGCATGGGTCCCCAGAGGAAAATATTTTTTTATCAAAGAGGTGTGTGTGAAAAAACAATGGAGACAGAGGAGACTGAGGAGATGAGACAATCCAGACACAGACAGACCCAGTGTTAAAGGCGAGGAGGAAAATCCCTGGCCTAATCTCAGTGACCAGTTCTCCTTTAAGCACAGGAGAGGGGAGAGTGTAATCATGCAATGCAAGCTTTGCTTACCCAGGATGATGGAGGTGGCTGCTAATTTAGCTAGTTAGCTACATGGCTAACCACCATCCAATGATGATAGCCGTTATTGTGCCTAGCACGTCATTGTCACTACGTGTGGTGGTGGCTGTGCCCAGTGGGACCTAGGAATTTTAGATACAGTGGGGAGAACAAGTATTTGATACACTGCCGATTTTGCAGGTTTTCCTACTTACAAAGCACGTAGAGGTCTGTAATGTTTTATCATAGGTACACTTCAATGGTGAGAGACGGAATCTAAAACAAAAATCCAGAAAATCACATTGTATGATTTTTAAGTAATTAATTTGCATTTTATTGCATGACATAAGTATTTGATCACCTACCAACCAGTAAGAATTCCAGCTCTCACAGACCTGTTACCAGTTTTTCTTTAAGAAGCACACCTGTTCTCCACTCATTACCTGTATTAAATGCACCTGTTTGAACTCGTTACCTGTATGAAAGACACCTGTCCACACACTCAATCAAACAGACTCCAACCTCTCCACAATGGCCAAGACCAGAGAGCTGTGTAAGGACATCAGGGATAAAATTGTAGACCTGCACAAGGCTGGGATGGGCTACAGGACAATAGGCAAGCAGCTTGGTGAGAAAGCAACAACTGTTGGCGCAATTATTATAAAATGGAAGAAGCTCAAAATGACGGTCAATCACCCTCGGTCTGGGGCTCCATGCAAGATCTCACCTCGTGGGGCATCAATGATCATGAGGAAGGTGAGGGATCAGCCCGGAACTACACGGCAGGACCTGGTCAATGACCTGAAGAGAGCTGGGACCACAGTCTCAAAGAAAACCATTAGTAACACACTACGCTGTCATGGATTAAAATCCTGCAGCGCACGCAAGGTCCCCCTGCTCAAGCCAGCGCATGACCAGGCCCGTCTGAAGTTTGCCAATGACCATCTGGATGATCCAGAGGAGAAGTTCATGTGGTCTGATGAGACAAAAATAGAGCTTTTTGGTCTAAACTTCACTCGCTGTGTTTGGAGGAAGAAGAAGGATGAGTACAACCCCAAGAACACCATTCCAACCGTGAAGCATGGAGATGGAAACATTCTTTTGGGATGTTTTTCTGTAAAGGGGACAGGACGACTGCACCGTATTGAGGGGAGGGTGGATGGGGCCATGTATTGCAAGATCTTGGCCAATAACCTCCTTCCCTCAGTAAGAGCATTGAAGATGGGTCGTGGCTGGGTCTTCCAGCATGACAATGACCCGAAACACACAGCCAGGGCAACTAAGGAGTGGCTCCGTAAGAAGCATCTCAAGGGCCTGGAGTGGCCTAGCCAGTCTCCAGACCTGAACCCAATAGAAAATCTTTGGAGGGAGCTGAAAGTCCGTATTGCCCAGCGACAGCCCTAAAACCTGAAGGACCTGGAGAAGGTCTGTATGGAGGAGTGGGCCAAAATCCCTGCTGCAGTGTGTGCAAACCTGGTCAAGAACTACAGGAAACGTATGATCTCTGTAATTGCAAACAAAGGTTTCTGTACCAAATATTAAGTTATGTTTTTCTGATGTATCAAATACTTATGTCATGCAATAAAATGCAAATGAATGACTTAAAAATCATACAATGTGATTTTCTGGATTTTTGTTTTAGATTCCGTCTCTCACAGTTGAAGTGTACCTATGATAAAAAATGACGGACCTCTACATGCTTTGTAAGTAGGAAAACCTGCAAAATCGGCAGTGTATCAAATACTTGTTCTTCCCACTGTATGTACTTTCTCTGTGTAAATTTGGATAACATAAAAGCCAGACTCTGTAGCTAAGTCTCATAGAATGGGTCAAATTGCATTCTTCCTTTAGCTAGCTACTTACTGTACACTACCAAGAAAATGGTTTAAAAAAAAACGTAGTTGTGAGGCTTATTATACTGAACAAAAATATAAACGCAACATGCAACAATTTCAAAGATTTTACTGAGTTACAGTTCATAGAAGGAAATCAGTCAAATTAAATAAATAAATTAGGTCCTAATCTATGGATTTCACATGACTGAGAAAACAGATATGCATCTGTTGGTCACAGATACCTTAAAAAAAAGGTAGGGGTGTGGATCAGAAAACCGGTCAGTATCTGGTGTGACCACCATTTGCCTCATGCAGCACAACGCATCTCCTTAGTGTAGAGTTGTTGACTGGCTCCTGTGGACACCTGTTGTCCCACTCCTCTTCAATGGCTGTGCGAAGTTGCTGGATATTGGCGGGAACTGGAACACACTCTCGTACACGTCAATCCAGAACATGCCCAATGGGTGACATGTCTGCTGAGTATGCAGGCCATGGAAGAACTGGGACATTCCAGGAATTGTGTACAGATGCTTGAGACATGGGGCCATGCATTATCATGCTAAAACATGAGGTGATGGCGGTGGATAAATGGCACGACAATGGGCCTCAGGATCTCGTCACGGTATCTCTGTGCGTTCAAATTGCCATCGATAAAATGCAATTGTGTTCGTTGTCCGTAGCTTATTCCTGCCCATACCATAACCCCACAGCCACCGTGGGGCACTCTGATGTTTGCTGATGTTCACAACGTTGACATCAGCAAACCGCTCACCCACACAACGCCATGCACACGGTCTGCCATCTGCCTGGTACAGTTGAAACCGCGATTCATCTGTGAAGAGCACACTTCTCCAGCGTGCCAGTGGCCATCAAAGATGAGCATTTGTCACCTGAAGTTGGCTACGATGGCGAACTGCAGTCAAGTCAAGACCCTGGTGAGGACGACGAGCACACATATGAGCTGCACTGAAACTTTTTCTGTGCAGACATTTTTTATTGTGCAGACATTCTTTGGTTGTGCAAATCCACAACTTCATCAGCTGTCCAGGTGGCTGGTCTCAGACGATCCCACAGGTGAAGAAGTCGGATGTGGAGGTCCTGGGCTGGCATGGTTACACATGGTCTGCGGTTGTGAGGCCGGTTGCCAAATTGGTCTGAGGTTGTGAGGCCAGTTGCCAAATTGTCTAAAACGACGTTGGAGGCGACTTATGGTAGAAAAATTAACATTCAATTCTCTGGCAACAGCTCTGGTGGACATTCATGCTGTCAGCATGCCAATTGCATGCTCCCTCAAAACTTAAGACATCTGTGGCATTGTGTTGTATGACAAAACAGCACATTTAAAAGAGGCCTTTTATTGTGCCCAGCACAAGTTGCACCTGTGTAATTAACATGCTGTTTAATCAGCTTCTTGATATGCCACATCACTCAGATGATGAAAGCAATAGAATAGCCACATATCACAGAATTAAATATTTACTATAACTGGGGCTTAAACACCTTTATGAAGCCATTCATGACACCTTAATGAGTGTTTCAGTAGGCCTATAATGTATTACATTAACCTTCATGATTGATGTATTCTTTCATCAGTGTCTCTCACAAGTAATGTTTTGTCTTACACATCATTATAATTTTATTGGGTGTGTATGTGAAGTGAGAGAGAACAGCAGATGGGTTTGTTTACATGAATTTGTATAAAACCAATCTCTGTGTGTTTCATGAGGTCATGTGACATTCTCGGTGACTTGACGGTCTACAATAACCTCACCTCAGCACGCAAAAACAGGCGGACCAAGGAACCATCAAACAAGCAAAGATATATCTGCCATGATAACATATAAATGTATGTAATTTATTTATAAAAAAAAAATATTGTCCATGAACTATGACTATTCTAACAGGTGTTCAAATGTGCTTATGTCTTACAGGCTGAGTCCTACAGAAATAGCCTTCTTAACCGTGATGAGGCCTGTGGTGACGGCAGGTGGAGGCTTTGAACACCATCAAAACTTAAGAGGCTGGATGTCCCTACCACTCATGAGAGGGTCTCTGAAAGCGCTTTGGAGGAATGAAGGAAGATCCCTAACTTATTGCTGCTGCAATCCTTCTGCCAAAGTTAAAATCTCTTGGAATGACAAAGCAGATGTCATCGAAGCAGGTAAGATTTCATCACTCTAATATTTTTCACATTATTTGTTAACCTTAAACGTGTTCCTATGATGATAAGATACACACTGAGTATACCAAACATTAGGAACACCTTCCTAATAATGAGTTGCACCCCCCTTTTTTCCTCAGAAAAGCCCCAATTCGTCAGGGCATGGACTCTACAAGGTGTCGAAAGCGTTCCACAAGGATGGTGGCCCATTTTGACTCCAATGCTTCAAACAGTTGTGTCAAGTTGGCTGGATGTCCATTGGGTGGTGGACCATTCTTGATACACACAAGAAACTGTTGAGCGAGAAAAACCCAGCAGCATTGCAGTTCTTGACACAAACCGGTGCACCTGGCACCTACTACCATACCCTGTTCAAAGGCACTTCAATCTTTTGTCTTGCCCAGTTACCCTCTGAATGGCACACATACACAATCCATGTCTCAATTGTCTCAAGGCTTAAAATTCCTTCTTTAACCTGTCTCCTCCCCTTCATCTACACTGATTGAAGTGGATTTAACAAGTGACATCAATAAGGGATCATTGTTTTCACCTGGATTCATTTGGTCAGTCTATGTCAATGGTTCCCAAACTGTTTATAGTCCTGTACCCCTTCAAACAGTCAACCTCCAGCTGTGTACCCCCTCTAGCACCAGGGTCAGCTCACTCACAAATGTTATTTTTTGTTGCCATTATTGTAACCCTGCCACACACACACTATACGATACATTTAATAAACATAAGAATGAGTGTGAGTTTTTGTCACAACCCGGCTCGTGGGAAGTGACAAAGAGCTCTTATAGGACCAGGGCAAAATAGTAATATAATAATAATAAATAATTTTGCTCTTTATTTAACCATCTTACATATAAAACCTTATTGTTCATCGAAAAAAAAAACAGGTTAATGAGAAGGGTGTGCTTGAAAGGATGCTCATAACTCTGCAGTGTTGGGTTGTATTGGAAAGAGTCTCAGTCTTAAAACATTACCCACACCCAGTCTGTGCCTGTATTTAGTTGTCATGCTAGTGAGGGCCGAGAATCCACTCTCACATAGGTACATGGTTGCAAAGGGCATCAGTGTCTTAACAGCGCGATTTGCCACGCAAATTTTCACAGAACCGCTTGTTGCAATTTCGATGAGGCTCTCTTGTTCAGATATCGGTAAGTGGACTGGACGCAGGGCATGAAAGGGATAACGAATCCAGTTGTTTGTGTCATCCGTGTCTGGAAAGTACCTGCGTAATTGTGCACCCAACTCACTCCGGTGCTTCGCTATATCACATTTGACATTGTCCGTAAGCTTCATTTGCACACAAAAAAACCATACAGTGATGGAAAGACCTGCGTGTTGCCCTTGTTAATGCAGATAGAGAAGAGCTCTAACTTCTTAATCATAGCCTCAATTTTGTCCCGCACATTGAATATAGTTGCGCAGAGTCTCAGTACTCCTAGATTCAGGTGAGAAAAAACATCACTCAGATAGGCCAGTCGTGTGAGAAACTCGTCATCATGCAAAGTGACAAGTGATAATACAGGTCTGGGCCTTATCCACAAAGCCTCTCATAGTAGGAGTGCTGATCTAGGATCAGTTTTACCTTTTAGATCATAATGAAGAAGAGTAAAGATGTAGGATCTTAATTTGATCACTCGTTGCTGAGAATTGTCTGCACAGCAGGAAATGCAAACTTGTAGTGTATTCAAGGTTTAAAAAAGGCTTCTAAAGTTTGTCATTTCCACTTTAAAATGTCAGACTTGATTTGCCCTAACAGAAAATGTATCAACACCTCAAACTATTTCCATGAATTATAATACCCATAATAATTCACATTTCCTCTTGCTGCAGGATTGTTTTCCTGCTGTAGCAAACTGGCTTAATTTAAGATCGTACATCTGTATATGGACAGGTTGGGACCTGCTTTGTGGAAACGGGCCCTGGCCTGACACTGACCTGACCATCTGTCGATCTCTCGCTCTCTCTTTCATTCTCAATGACTGTGATAAAGCTAAGGTTATTACACTAGCATAACACAGAGGCTGGTCTTTTTTATTGAAATCAGACAGATTTTCGTGGACAATAACTTATAAAACCCTCAGGGCCAGACGGATGTTGTACCATGTGTATTTGGGGTTTGTGTTTGCTCTTCTGTATGTGGTTTCAATAAAACCCCATGCAGCTTCCTTCGATCAGAGCTTCCTGAATCTCAAGCTTTCATGGGCGAGCCCCTTTAGCCCTCAGCGCTGGCTCTTAAGGCCAGATAACCGTTGAGATGGCCATGCCCCCGGAGGCTGGCCTGGCCTCACCCTTCCTGGGCAGGACCGATGTCTATCGCTGCCTGGGCACCGACCACCAGTCAACAGGACAGCCTCAGCTAAGCAGCTATCATCTCCAAACCCAAACACATCCAGGCCACAAACAACACAACAATGTGGAAATAATATCCCTCTGACAAAAAGCATTAATTTGAGGAAACAGCCAGACCTTTACAATCCACAGGACAAGAGTGGCCTACATACTATTCCAGGTCTACTGCAGACGAGTTTGTGCCCATTCCTAGATAGAAATCATCAAATATGAAAATGATATTGAAAAAACAACCGGCTTTGGACTTTTATTGATTTGCTACTTTCCACTTTTATCTTCTATTTGCTACTTTTATCTTCTAATGCTCTCTCATCCGACGGAAAAGATGCTACGAAGATTGGAAGGCAATCTCTGCCACATGCTTTCTTCCATAATGCATGGCGCCCGCCGCCGCAGTCTGCCAAGTCTCTCCCTGCCCCAGGCCAAAGTTGGCATTCACTCCTCCATCAATGACCCTTTCACATGGAGCAGCGTGGGGCTTGGGTGCGGCCGGTCCCCGTTCTGGGAATGGAACAGTGAAGGCTTCACATCAGTGGAAAGAAACTGTAGCCTTCCTTAACCCGCTGCAGCTCAACTCAGAGGTGGCATCGAGCTCATAGGGTAGGGACAGGGAGGACAATACCAGAGTTGGGCAAGTTACGCAGGAGTGAATCAGTTTGGAGTCTTACCTTTGCCTCGCATTTCTTGTGAGTGGCTGTTTTACACACTGGAGAGAGAAGGATGAGAATGGAACAAAGGGAGACAGAGAATGGAGCAATTAGTCAGCTTCCATCATCCAGGTTAATGTTGTGTATTTGATGTAGCATTGTTAAAAACATGATCTAACTGAGCCTAGCTCCCTAGACAATAATCAGCTTACAGTCAGGAGGATGTTGGCTCTGAGAGAGACAGCTAGCTAGAGCTGACAGGATCCTCCATGGAGGAGGGTGGAGAGAGAGGGAGAGAAGTGGGAGAGAGAGAGTCTGAGACAGACAGAGAGAGAGAGAGACACTCACCTCGACAGAAGGACCCTGTGCTGTCCACACTCTGACGACACACCCCACACTGACGCCTCTTCCTAAAAGTCTTCTCCTTGAAGACATGGGGCTCTTCCTTGCCCGTCTGTCAACACACAGATACACACACATTCAGAAACTCAGTACTGAGGGAGTAGCACACACACACTAGCAGGTTTGTTGGCGTGTTTGAGTGAAAGGAGTTTTGCAGTCAGGTGTGCTGATCCTTATTTCTGCTCCAGAACCTCTGGATGGTTGGTCCTATAACGGAGGTAATCTTCTAGTAACACGCCCATGATCCTACTTTGTTTCACAACCTGAAATTGGCTTTGAACATGAGACTGCAGGGGGATGGGAGTTACACGTTTCATGGCATGGTAACTAAGCCAATGTAAACAAATGGTTGCTCTGCTCTTACACACAGACACACATTCACACACTCTCTCTCCCTATGTCGTGAACTACGGAAAGAAAGGGTGGACAATGTTTGTGGGGAAAAATGAAGGCATAGTATAACACCCACTCAGATGTACTGAGGGCAAATCCACCAGTTAATGTAAGCCGTCAGAAGTGTCCATGCATGGCCGTGTGTCCATGTCCGTGTGTGTACAGTACAATCTATCTACTGCCTCAAAGCCTGTCTGTTTTCATTGGTCCGGAAATCAAACTGAAACATATAATGAACCTTTGTTACGGCAGTGTGTGCTTTTCCTCTTCAGTAAAGGGGCTGTTTGCACACTTTTCCATTCTCCTCTCCCGCTACGACTGGGCACTATTTGGACAGCTGGCAGGAGACTGTGCTTACCATGTTCACTACGCAACTGTGTGGACACCCAGGGCTGGCACCCCCCCCCCCTCTCCCTGCCCATGGCCCCACCTCACCACTGACCTCAAGCATACAGGCATGACACTAAACAACTGTCTCTCTGAAACTTTCTACCTGTCTGCAGCCATGGAGTGGACCGGGAACACAGTTTAAATAGAGACTTTAAATTAAAATTAAAATGAACTTCACCGCAAGCCTACTGTTGTGTGTGAGTAAAATATTGTACGCAGTTTCACACATACTGGGCATGGTTTCACAACATTTTTGCTAAAGACACGATCACTCTGCATTATACAGACCACCTGGCAGGCAGACAGAGAAACAGACGGACGGACTGCAGCGCCAGCATACCCTGGGATGCGTTCAGAAAAGGTGCAATGGACTGAATGTTGCAGAGATAAAGAGCTGACATGACGCCTTACTTTACTTGTCAGAGAGGCTGTTCAGTCATTGAGAACACTTCACAACATTGTGCAATACTGAACACGGACCTGGATACTGACATAAGCACAAGCAGCCGGCCACAGTTGGGAAACACTCAGTTGCAACAATGTGCAAGTTGGGGCCTTACGATAACAATTAGGTGTAACAAATCAAAATGTCCCCCATGTGAGACATGTGTCTCGTGGATCCTTCTGTATGACATAAAAGGAATGATTGGCTCTCTTTGGATAATCAGCTGCCAAGTGAGAGCTGTGAGGACAGGATGGATAGAAAGAGAGATGGGGAGAAAAGATAAAGGTATTGAGTGAAACTGCTTACACTCTTAGTAAAAAAGGTGCTATGTAGAATCTATTTGCTTTTTGGTTCCAGGTAGAACCCTTGTGGGTTCCATGCAGAACCCTTTCCACAGAGGGTTCTACCCAAAAGGGGTTCTACCTGTAACTAAAAAGGGTTGTATCTATAACCAAGGGTTATCCTATGGGGCCAGCCGAAAACCCCCTTTTTCAAAGTGTACACAGCCACTTGAAAACTTAGACTGGTTGAGTTGATTCAAACCAAATATCCTGGTTTTCCCTCAGTCTTTAAAAAGTTTGTCTGTGGTTTTCATGATTTTTCACTCTCCAGCCATTGGTTTACATATTTGTTCAAAAACATGCTAACATTCTCCTCATACTGTACTTTATTTATACAAACATTATTTATTATTACAAGTTCGCAATGTTTACCAACAGGCTATATATCCCATTCACCTTCATGGCAAAGTATGTCTAAAATGGGCATGCATAACATCTTACCTCGTTAGCCGACCCAAATAGAACTTCAGACTCTGGGTTCAAAAAAAAATGCAAAGAGTTCTCTGTTACAACCCCTCCTCTCCTAAAAAACACCCTTCAAGTGCACACCAGTGAGTTGCTACCTCACAAACCTGACAGTTTGTGTAGTCAGTCAGTGTAATGGGACAACCTTTATCGCCAAGTCCCTGTGTCTCCCGTCTGCTCTGGGACAGCCCCCCTTCCCCCACCCCCCATCATCCCCCAGGCATCAACAGCAGTTCAGCACACAAAAGGGTTCTGTTTTCTTGTTTTTATGTCGTCCAGCTCAGAAAACCAGAAGTTCCTTAGTCAAAGAACCGCTTTTTGAAAATAAATCCCTCCCTTTCCTTCTCCCTGTCTACCAGAAGCCCCCAGAACAGAAGTGTGATTGAAGGGAGGAGCCAACCCATACACACAGATGCTACACACATCCATCCCTACAGAACCCCTGGATGCTCTGACTCCCTCTTCCCCTCCAAAAATAGCTTGATATTTAGTTTACACAATGATGGTTATTGTGTGGCACTCTCTCTACCGGACTGGACCCACTGACCCCAGGCTAAAGCGAGGCCAGGGGCCCGAGGCAGCTGGACTATAGAGATACTCCATAAGGGTAGGTCTTCTCTTGGGTTTCCCTTTAGACTCCAATATCTAAACAACTGAAGCTGTATTTGGACCTGAATGTCAACTCCTCTGATGTTGTGGCGCACTGGCTGGAGGAGGGCCACCAGCTGCTGAGGGAGAAGAGTTGAAGGAGAAGAGCTGCAGAGCAGCTTAGAGTGTTCACTGTTCAGTGCAAGAGCATCATACTTTATGTGCCACCTGGTAAAATTATTACAGTAGCATAATAACATGTGTAATATGCCATCTTCTCTCCACTATGAGTCTTTGTGACTCATATTTTTACAGGGGTTGTTTGTGTATATGTGTGGGTCTGCAGTACAATCCCCCTCCCTCGATTTAAAGGCAGTGTGTCACAGATGGAGATCAAGTGTGTGTGTGTGTGTGTGTGTGTGTGTGCATAATTGTGTGAGTGTTCTCTCTGTATTCCCCTTCCCTTAATAGAAAGTCTAAAGATGCGGATGTGTGTGTGTCTGTGTTTGAATGTGTGTGCACGTGTTTATGTGCACAAGTGTGTGTGTGTGTGTGTGTGTGTGTGTGTGTGTGTGTGTGTGTGTGTGTGTGTGTGTGTGTGTGTGTGTGTGTGTACGTGTACGTGTCTGTGTGTCAAAACGTGTGTGTGTTCTCTGTGCAGCCTCCGTCCCTTCCTCCACAGAAGGCCAGTGTGTCTCAAAAGGGTGGGACAGGCAGCGGAGGGAACAGAGACAGCTTGTTCCAGTGGTGAGGTCAGCGCTGCGCCATGACACACTTCCTGTGTAGCCCTCCTCACTGTTTTAACCTCTGGTGGTCAGCCACAATGCTGCTGTCGCTGGCTTAGGGTCCTCTCCTCTCACATTCCCAATCCTGATCCTGTTGTTCAGGGGCCGTATTCATATGTCTCAGAGTAGGACTGCTGATATAGGATCAGGTCCCCCCTTTCCATTGTATTCTTATTCATTTTGATCTAAAAATGCAAAACTGATCCTAGATAGGTAATCCTATGATGAGACTTGGGCTGGTTCTACTGTGTCTCTGCTCCTTTCTCTCTCAGAGTCTGAACCACAACACTGCTGCTGGAGTGGGCCCTATCTATCAACTGATAAATGACATGCTCGGGTCACTGCAGTACACAGCAGCGCCAGTCTATTAGCAGTAACACGGTTATCACTGCCAAAGGAAAGATTGGACAATGTTATCGTGTTACCTCTCCACTGTGGTTTCCCTCATGTTATTATGTTCAGACCCCAGGGAATAAACTTTTGACATGGGAATATGATATTGGAGGAGATTAAAGCACACATCCACATCTCCCCCTCACACACATTGTACACAACACATGCAAGAAAGCACACACACACACACACACTACCTGGTTTACCATCACCACCTGGTTATTAAATTGACATTTGTCATTAAGTTCACACACCCGCAAACACAGACAGACACACAAACACACACCCCTAAGGAGATCAAAATACACTTTCACAAAATCATAATAATGGTAAAGGATTGGGAAATTGCTATGACGCAGTAATGAACACAGAACACATTGGGGATGGGAGGGGAGGGTTGTGACGGGAGGGGAGGGGTGCGCATGGAGTCATATGATCCTTTAACCACTTTCCTTTTAGGCTTTCTGTATCAGACCTGCAAGAATACTTCACAATTAGCCTGCTATGACATCGGATTATACTGTAATTGGGCAAATAGACTCCACTAAAAGCGAGGATATTAATCACATAGTAAAACGACAATATTAGTACTTTATCATTTCAATTGAGTATAGTTTACCAGAGGATGATTACCCTGTGGAAGAGTCTCGAATATCTCATTCAGTCGGACAAATAACCCTGTCCGATGTGCTGCTGTGTAACTTTCGACTAGGGTGTACTGTCAAAGAACAAGCGAGTTTGGAAAGATGACTAAATCCACTAATCTAACCGCGCAAAAACATTTACAGAAAAAGATAATTGTTTATAATAAAAAAAACTAACAGCACTGGAACATTCGAGAAGAGACTATAGCTATTGATGTCAACAAGACAACATTTCGAGGGAGATGGCAAGCGCAGCGTGCGCAAATTAATGGGATGAAAACTGTCAGAGAGGATGCTTGCACAGTCCCCCACACCTCAATGTAACACTTTGATTCCCTCACGAATTTGCATTATTTGATTGACCATAAGTAGTACTATGTAATACTAGTCCTGCAATAAAAATACATTTCAATAATAATTACTTTTCCATTATTTTCTTACCTTATTCATTTCTTTTTCGTTTAAATCTACGCCTCGAGGCATAGGTCCGAGTTAGACTTTTTAGTTCAAAAGTTCTCTTACATCTCCAAAAAGTCCTCAAAACATAGTTTGCAACTAAAGGTTGCCTTGTTTCTTTTAGTCCCCCTCTGCTCTGTCGCTGTGGGTGGAGCCATTAAAGGAAAGGCTATTGTGGAATTGAATGACTGGAATTCCACTCTGTGATTGGTCAGATCTGGGAGGGGAGAGTGAAGAAATTTCCCCAGGATTGGTCAGGATTGGGAATTAGATATGTATTTTCTGGGGGCAAGTCTAAATGGTCCTAACATTGCATGTTAACTATCACGATTTTTCTAAACTGTTATGGTTGTTTATGTATAATTGTGGTAGACAATTATAGATCCAAACTTGTAAATACTCTCCAGACACAATCCCACCAAAAGGCACCTCGTGTGGTTTTGTAGCCCTCTGTCTGTCTGTCTGTCTGTCTGTCTGTCTGTCTGTCTGTCTCTCTCTCTCTCTCTCTCTCTCTCTCTCTGTCTCTCTCTCTCTTTCTCTTTCTCTCTCGCACACAGGCATGCACACACACACGTTTTAATGCATGCACACAGGTTGCAAGATTAGACATTGACATAATAAAGGTGGGCCAAACTTGTGTCATGTTACCAATAGCGCAAGAGCTACACCACGTGGGGGGAAGAGAGAGGTGCAACAGGTTGTATGCAAGTGGGTCAGTTCTGTGGCGTAGCACATTTTCACACAATCCAGAGGTGGTATTGTGAGTTCCAAATCAACTCCTAGCCCCTATTCCCCAGCCACCTCTGTTGATCTGAGAGGATGGGATAGATGGAAGCATTATGTAGATATTTCTACCCAGCCAACTAGAAGCCAAGATGAAACTATTAAACGCCATAATGCTCAAGAGAATAGTGATAAATACCCATAATCTGTGACCTTGACAGGATTTAGGACTATTCCTAAATAGGATAGTAAATACATTATTAGAAACATGACTATAATGACTGAGTATATCTGTGTTCGGGACCTACGTTTATCTAACCACTACATCATTTGAGTGTAACTCACAGGAATCCCAGAACAACACATAGGGTAATTCAGTCCAGCCGTAAAAAAGGCCTTAGCGCCATGGAATTTCCGGCTCATGTGAAAACGGAGGGACCAGGGACGTTTATTTGTCTGTAGCTTTTTTCTATTGGAGAGGAGTGGACGAGAGGGGGAGGGAGGGGCAGGAAGGCCACAGGAGAGTTTAACAAAATACAGGGGTACTTCCTCAAGCTGACAAGATGCTTGGAGTCTGGGACTTGGAGAGGAGGGTAGGGTTGGGGGATAGATGAGGGATGGGGATTTGATTACAGCTGTTGAATTGGCCCTAGAACAAATTTTATTGTCACATCCTCAAATACACATAGACATGGATGGACAACAGGTTGATGTTTATTGTCATGAGTCTTGTCCTGGAGGCTGAACTGAGAGATTTCCCCCTAGATAGCAGCTGCAAAATTGTAAACATTCATGAAAACAAAAATATGTTAGGGATAGGCATTTGGGTCAGCACCGTGGTTAAGGTTAGGGTTAGGTTTCAAATCAGATTTTATGACTTTCAAAATGTGCCAGCAAGTGACCACTCTGCAGAGCTGCCTCCCGAGGAAGATTCACGATGAAAAACGCTAACCTGCGGATGGACATGTGTAGTTATTTACAAAGAAGGATATATGGACAGAGACAACTACAATAGAGGGGGGAGCAACAGCTTTTGAACCTCAAATAGGGGGTCGAATAAGCCTGTGTCGAGAGCAAATCAGGCAGAACCATCATTACAACTTTAACTGTGCAGAGATACTGAGAAACTAAGTCCGAATGAGCCTCACTGATCCTCATCAGTACTGAACACATAGAATGACACCTCTAAAATAAAATACTGCTTTTAGCTTAAGTTCTCTAAATACAAAGGATATATAACACTTTGGGGAATAAGGGAAATGCATGGAGCAACATGGAGGTAAATGAAAAAGGTTTTGAGAGTGGGAACATTGGCCAAGAGGAAATGGGGTGGGGGGAAAGGGAGTGAAGGGGGAGCTGTATTGCTTGAGGAATGATTGTGTAAGACAGCGCTAAGCCAAATGTTGATAAGGTACAGCTGTACAGACAGAAAGAGAAAGAGAGAGAAAGAGAGAGAGAGAGAGACTATGAATACATACGCACGAGAGTAAACAAAGCTAGGGTCTCTTTGGGGTTGTATTTATCTTGGGAATATTTACATTCATTTTCCATGAGAGTAATACAATGCTGAATCATATCCCACTTACTTTATGTGCCCTCCCTACTCTCCCTGCCAAATTCCAGCTCATTCCCAAAACATTTCCTACTCTTTCAAAACACTCTTTTGCATACAATATTATCTTCAGAGGTTCTGTTATTTACATGGGTGGGTCTGGGATTTATTGGGGTGGCAGGTTTTGGAGAAAGGAAAGACATTTCCTTTACCCATTTCTCTACTTTCATCTCATACGCTGCCCCATACACACAAACATCCCTCAAGTACTGGTAACAGTTTTGTTCTAAACCAGAGGAGGCATGTCTAGTCAAAGCTTCCCTGGGGGTTGACTAAAGTTTGACCACAGATAACAGGAAGTGAGTGAGTTTCCATGTGAGTGAGTTTGTGGTTATGTGTGCCAATGGAACGGTGTGTATTTATTTGTGTCTGTGTCTGAGTGAGCATTATGGATCGTAGAGGCTATTTTTACCCTTGATCCTCCAATGCTCTTTTCTGTGTTGGGTGTGTAGAAAATGCCTGTGGAATATGGTCGCTGCAAGGCAGTGCCAGTTTAAAGCGTCGTTGGTTATTTAAGGAATTCAAACCATTTTCTTTTGACCTTTGAAGGGATGAGAAATCTGAGCCTGCAGAACCGCTGTGTGTTACAGCTGTAACAGGTGGAACAAGAGGAATATCTAGTCATCTATTCCAATCAAGTCACTACAGTGTTGTTGTACCCTATCTTCACATTCAAGAGACGGAGAGCTGCCCAGCTCTGGCTTAGGGTGAGGGGATCATAAGCCGATATCACAATGTTCTCTGGGGATCAAGATAGGCTTTGAAAGAGTGAGTATCATATCACGATAGATTCAATCGCAGAAATTACACCTCTGGCTTTGATCCCTGTTGTGCATTCGGCTACAGCAAATTGTGTTTTTCTTTTGGTTGCCAAGTAATTGAATACTATAAGCCATTAATGGAGCTTCTCTAAGATAACACAGCCAGCCCACTCATAGGATGTACTGTAGCCAGCAGTATAACAAAGCTGTGACGCATCATGACTCATAGCACATAACCTGTGAGGCTTAAAAACAATGACCAGTATAACCACCACCTTCCCTTTGGCACCCAATAAAAAGCATTGCCATTCTAGCAACAGGAAAACAGGCATCGGCCAGAAGGACACTGTTGTGAAGTGTATTTATTAAGAAGTCAATGATATCTCTTCCATACTTATCTGTTCATGGAGCATTTTTGACATTCACAGCCGCAGCCAAACCAGTCAAAATTAAATCAATTCCACAAAGGCCACCAATACTGTACATCAGCTCTGTGATAGGTAAATAATCATTTAAATGAATAGCTTGAGAGCATGAAAAGAGGATGATCCATTTTGACCACACCCATACTGACGGGTCAGTTGGATGCAATAGACTGACGTCGTCCCCGGGGGCTAAGCATTCCCACGCTCCACAGCATGTGCTGTAACCATGGAGACTTACAATAACACTCATGTACCCAAACAGGGTTCCAATTATACACAGACTCTTGGGGGTGCCCGACGTCTCTTTCTTTGACCATTTCCATTCTGATGAGGGGGGCCTTGATTTTTTATGGGGGTAGCCATCCCTCTATAGCCCCGAGTAATTCAAACTCTGCACCCAAACATGGGCACAGACACCAGACACAACTCAAAGAAACAAGCACGCTAATATACACAGACCAAACACATGCACTCAAATGTATGAGTATATCATGCATGATGTGCAAGGTTTCCTAAAATACAGCTCTTTTGTATTGGACCAGCTGTGGCCCTTAGACAAGCCCACCCAGACACTCACCTTGGTCAGCTTCATCTTGACGCTGTTGGATCTCTCTGGACCTCGGCGCTTCAGTGACCCTCTCACTAAGGGCACAGGCTCCGCTTCCTCCCCACAGCAAGGCTCCGCACTCAGGGCGCAACCCATATAGAGATGTGGGCCCTGGTGCTCTCTTTCTCTCCTGTCCTCTCTTTCCCTGTCCCCTGCTCCCTATACTCTACCAGACACTGTTTTCCTGTGTACTCTCAGGCAGCTGTTTTTGTCAGCGGACACGAGGCCCTTCCCCTTTTCCTGGCTCCCATTCAGCCTCACGCACACTCGCCAAGGGCCAGAGGATATACGTTCTCTCCCTCCTCTCCTTCTGTCTCACACAGACATATGCATCCCCCCATTTCAAATACTCACATATAGACATACAGTACATATATGGTCTCTCTCCTTCGTTCCCTCTCTCCCAGGCACAAATGGTTACCCTCTCTCTTTCCCTCTAACTAACTCTCTTCTCTCATACGCACATACAATACCGCTCTGTTTCTCCCTCACTCTCTCGCTCTGAAACCGTCTCTGTTTCCTGCTCACACATACACAGTCATTTTGCCAGACATTGCATGTATTGTCTAGAAATGGGTTCACAAAGCAACAAAACCACAATCGTTGCAGTTTAGATGCTCTAAAAGACACAGACCTCTTAGCGTGGAGGCAGTCTCCTCTCCCTATGCTACTTACAAACGTGGAACTTGCAACATCAATTCCAAATACTTCCAGCAGAGTTGAAGTGGTCAGAAGTGCTGCTATGGCCATCCATCTACTTTAAACCTCTATCATTTTGTCTAGACCTTAGAGTAGACAAAGTTCACGTACTCTTACCCATTCTCACACTTTGCTACTGCTCCCAAAAGAGGCCCTTTATACTAGAGTTAGAATAACATTAGTATTATTCTTGCTTTGTTTTTTTCCCTGTCTTTTCGGTGTTCTTTGTTTATCCTGTTCAGTGTTTTGGCTGCTGCATGTGAACTCGCAGGACTTGGGAGACCGTACCCCTTAAAAGGCAAATTCTTGATGTGCCTCCAAACCCAGTCTCTCACTCCCTTACTCCAACCCCCTTTTCCTCTCTTTCTCTTTCCCCTCCTACCTCGGTAGACTGAAAACAGCAGGCCAGGCTATGTCTTGTTGTTGTAAATGTGTTGCTCCCTCCAGACGGCCCTTGCAGGTATTCACCCCCAACTCTCTTTCCACCCCTCCAGTTGTGTCTGTTTCCAGATCCCCGTTTGTGTGTTTACAACTGAACCCCTCCTGCTTTAACCACAGTACAATTTACTCCTTTTAATCAACTTACTTAGGTCCTGTGTGAAGTAGACTGATCACAGGGAGAGGGTTTGGATGAAACTGAGGATCTGTAGCTGGGCTTCCAGACAGTACTGGTTATCAAAGCATACCAGACACAGTGACATATAACCATAATAAAAAACCACTCACCATGGGTTTCTATACATTGAAGAAATATGACAGAGACGACAGACAGAGATCATAGAGACCAAATATGAGATGAGAGAAACCCTGAGAAAGTGCGAGGAGAGTGAGAAAGATAGTCACGACCAAAATTGTCACACTTCATAAAGATGAGCAAAAAAGACTATATGAGATACATAACACAAATACTGAGCTATAGTATATTGTATGCAAAAAAAAGGGGGCAATTCTATTATTTTATACTAATACATTTGCTCAATATTTGTATTTATTTACAGGTAATAATAAACTATCTAAAAAAGATAGGTGTCAAAATGATTGACAACCCCTATTTAAAAAAAATACTTTCCATGATATCTGCGCCTATGGACTGCCCTCTTCAATTCAAACCATAGATTTTCAATGGAGTTTGAGGCTGGAGATTGAGAAGTCCATTGCAAAATTTGTACAATAAATTCATGTCAATTTGTTTCCTTATGTCTACTTTTATGCTCCTTTTCAAATTTCAAAGGTTGCAAATCAACATCACAGATTTCTGTGAGAAAGATTTGTTATACTACAATGTACATATATGATATATTAATAAACACTATATTTGACACCGGTTGTCTTTGTGAATTGTTTCAACGATGTAAATGAATGAGCCACATTCTCAAAGCTAGTATTTTTCAAATGATTATCAGTGTTAAGGGGCACCCTCCTTTAGCCTACCACTTTGTCTTTCTACATCCAAACACACATTAGCATGAACTTAAAAAGAACATAGTTGTCTGCATATGGTAAACCTAAAAAAAAAATGGCCGTTTGACCAAGGACAGATTTGTGCCAAGTGTGGTCATAATCCATAAACAGGAAACAACAAAACATGGGCCATATCACAGACCACAAGACAAAAAGGGAAAGTAACCAAAATGAAGTGCTGTATATTCAAGTACAATATGTGGGACTTACAAACTTCTTCCCCTTAGGGAGGTTGCTCCTGGAAAAAAAGGCTAAGTGAAAGCTGGCTATATTTAAAGGGATAGTTCACCCAAATGACAAAATGACAGTACATCATGTCCAAATCATCCTAAAGTATCTAAAAATGGATTGTGTCATTGACGTTATTTATACAGTAGATGATTTGGAAATGAAGTGCAAAACTGCTAATATACCAAAGGTACCATTGACTTATGTTGGATTTGTGCCACACAATCCTAAAAAGTAAAACAACCAAAGCATGGACTGCTTACGAGGTCAGGAAAGCAATACGTCATTTGGTCGAACTATCCCTATAGTGTCTAGGAGTTAGCATGCCAGGAAGTAAAGGACCAAATATCAATCAATCCTCATGTTAGGATTGGGAATTGTTGTCAGTAGGTAACTTGGGACATTTAAAAATATATATTATTTGACCCGATACAAAGGCCAGATATGAAACGTAGTAGTGGCAAAAGGTTGTAGTTATGGAAAACAGAGGAAACAGGTACAGAACAAGCGATGTGATGGAAATGTGCTAAATAGGAACCATCTTCATGATATTAAGGGCACTATTAATAGTAATTTAAAAAACATTTTTATAACAATGTATGAGAATGACAAATAATAGGGGGTTAGGTAGAAAATTGAATAGATTCACATTCAAAAGTGACCAATAAAAGCTGCTTTTGAGAATAAAGTTCAACTTCCTCAAAGCTGTGGTGAGGGTATTACCTTGTAAAATTCCTTTAATTCAACCTTGAATTCAGATCTGAGGCACTGTTCCACACATTTCCCATTACTGACCCCCCTTAACCTTGACTGAACACAACCAGGGGCTTGTCTCTCCCTCCCAGGATAGGACATCTAGACTTCCCCTGGGGGCGGAGGCGCCTGCCTTGGTATCCAGGAATAGACCATATGGGAGACAAGCAGGAAAAGATGCTGGGAAAATGTCAAGAGTTTAACAGTGACTCGGAGCACATGCAGCTGGACCAGCTTCAGGCTACAGTATACTCCTCAGACACACTGAGTCTTGTTCCCTGCTCTCTCTCCCCCCCCCTCAAAATTACACAGAAATGCCTGTTTACTATCAGCGTTCCGAAGCAGAGAACCCACCCAAAATATGCTGTGCTTAATGAGTCCTGTCACACAAAGTCAGAGGTCACAACCTGAGGGTCACACAGGTCAGGGATGTGAAGAAAGAGGTGGTTTGTATAGACAGGATATTACAAGATAAATATCACATTTTCATCTGTTTGAAGTGAACCTAAAATGTGACAAAAATACACCTAGAAACCAAAATCTGGGTGAATATTGTTTTAAGGTGGGAAATGAGGGGTTAGATTCGACAATCAAAACGGCATAATTTAGCAGTGGCGTACCATTACCCTTGAGGTATATCTATAAAAAAAAAATCCTTATATCAAGCTCTCCCACTCTTAAAAGCTCCCCATAGTGAGTTAAGGGTGACTTGACATTCCCATGGCTTAAAGAACCGTAAGAGTCTGGTTCTGCAGTCATGCACGTAACAGATAAAGAAACAGAAACATCCAGAAACATTTAATGAGATCTCCTTCAGTTACATGTGATAGTGGGGTTACATACGACAATGCTGAAACATCCTCTGCATTAAAATGCCAGTCAACACTTGTCACATGGATAAGAGTGAGTGAAGAGAATGCCTCCAAAACATTTATCACACAGCTCGTATGATTTTCCATGACATGGTTGCCTTGGCATTGACCTCCAGGCAGGTCCGGATGAGACAAGGAAGCGGTTCCTTTCTGTGAAGGAAGCAGGAAGCCATTGACGGAAAGACCCTGGAAAGAAGCAGCGAAATGACTGCTATACATGATGATCAGAGGAACACAAACATTGCTTCCCCCATAGTCAAAAAGTAGTTAAGGTATGTCAGCAAAGCCCCCTAAAATAAGGAGACTGTCTGTTTTCTTTTATTAAAACTCTTGTCTGTACCTCTTGGACACAGGCGCTCCATCATTAGCATAACCAGGCTTACAGAGCTCAGACAGCTTACATAGTCCAGCATTTAGACTGGTGGTGGGTGGCGACGACGCCCGTAGCAATACATGTTTTCTCAACCCCACCTTTCAAAATTGTTATAATGATTAAAACTTCAACCTCCAGTCTCTTTTTACTTAAAACCAGTCATTATTTCTCTATGTTTAGGTACAGTCCTGATGGTGCAGCCAGTCAGCACTGTGGGGTGGGTTTCTATTGAAGCAGGTTAGCAGGAAGGGAGCTGTAGTGCTGCTCCAGCCAGGTTGTGGTGCAGAGCAGAGATCTCACTCTTTTGGCATCGAACATCTTCACTTCTTTCATTCCACCTCTGTCTGCATTGTCCTCCATATTGTCATGTGGGGCTGCATCCATTATAGCAAGGCTGCAGACTGTACTTATTCGCTGAGCTCCACCTCTGAACAGAATTTCGGAAAAAGTAGGAGTTTAATTGAAAAGTCTGAACAATGGCTAAAATCTCAATATGGCAGTAAATTCAGTGTCAGCAGCCAATCTTTACCTTTTTTATTTGCCTCATCAGCTAAGCTTGAGGAGCTGGAAAAGAAATACACATGTCAATGGAATATGTACTGCTGAAACATGGTTGATTATACTCTCCTCAGTTAGGTGCATTGCTAGAATATCAAACAGGGTAGGACATCCCTGTTCATACAGTGGGTCCTCATTTACATGTTGGATCATACTGCAGCACAGCTTGCAGAATACTGCGGTATTGGTACAGCATGTTACAGTGCATGAGTCATAGTATTTCACTGTCAGACTTTGTAGCCGTTGATGCTGGTTGAAACCACCAGAGGGCCTCTTTGAGGGCGTCTTCATGAAGCTCATTGGTGCTTGCTTACTTTGTCAAATAATCCTACAGAGGTCCATGCAGGCCAGACGTTTTGATTGCTATACACCCACCTTAAAAAGCGTAGCAAGTTAATTCATTTTGTTGACATGAAGCAACCATACTATAGCACAGAGAAACACATCTTAAAACACGCTATTCTGTTCTTTTAAAATAAATTGTCTTAGTAACATGTTTTTTTTTTATGACCTTCCTAAACAAAATACTAATGGATTTCTTTGTGATTGGGTATATTACATTGATTTGGACTTGTTTCAATAGTGCAGTAATATCTAACAATTCACAACAGTACACACAACCTAAAAGTAAAAGAACGGAATAAAGGAATGTATAAATATTAGGATGAGAAATGTCAGAGTGGTATAGACTAAATACAGTAGAATAGAATATGGTATATACACATATGAAATGAGTAAAGCAAAAATATGTAAACATTATTAAAGTGACTAGTGTTCCATTATTAAAAGTGGCCAGTGATTTGAAGTCTATGTATGAGGCAGCAGCCTCTAAGGTGCAGGGTTATGTAACTGGGTGGAAGCTACCTAGTGATGGCTGTTACTGCTGCTCTTTAATTATTTGTTTTTCTTATCTCTTATTATTTTTTTTAAAGGTATTTTCTTAAAACGGCATTGTTGGTTAAGGGCTTGTAAAGTAAGCATTTCACTGTAAGGTCTACACCGGTTGTATTCGGCGCATGTGACAAAAACATTTGATTTAACAATCTGATGGCCTTGAGATAGAAGCTGTTTTTCCAGTCTCTTGGTCCCAGCTTTGATGCACCTGTACTATCTTCACCTTCTGGATGATAGCGTGGTGAACAGGCAGTGTTAGGTGAATGGATGATCTGTGTGTGTGGTTCCCTCCGTGAAGCATAGAGGTGGTGTTGTGATGGTGCTTTGCTGGTGACACTGTCAGTGACTTATTTAGAATTCAAGGCACACTTAACCAGCATGGCTACCACATCATTCTGCAGCAATACGGCATCTCTTCTGGTTTGAGCTTACTGGGACGATCATTTGTTTTTCAACAGGACAATGACCAAACACACCTCCAGGCTGTGTAAGGGCTATTTGACCGAGAAGGAGAGTGATGGGAGTGCTGCATCAGATGACCTGGCCTCCACAATCACCCGACCTCAGCCCAATTGACATGATTTGGGATGGGTTGGACCGCAGAGTGAAGGAAAAGCGGCCAACAATTGCTCAGCATATGTGGGAAATCCAATACTTTTGGAAAAGTATTCCAGGTGAAGCTGGTTGAGAGAATGCCAAGAGCTGTCAAAGCAAATGGTGGCTACTTTGAAGAATCTAAAATATATTTAGATTTGTTTAACACTTTTTGGTTACTACATGATTCTATATGTGTTATGTCTTAATCTACAATGTAAAAAATAGTAAAAATAGTAAAGATTTTTTTTTTTTAAACTAGAATGAGTAGGTGTCCAAACTTTTGACTGGTACATCTGCATGATGTACATGATACATCAGGCCGATGTAGTATGGAGAGCGTTTGAACATTGGCAAGAAGTCGCCGAGACTTTGGCATTAGATCGCATTTTCCCTTCAGCCGCTGTTTGGATGATGCATGTCAAAGCGGCTAAATTATACTGGCAATAATCAAATTAAAAACGATATATTCATTTTTTGGGGTTTATTTATTGTTTTTTACCTTATTTCACCAAGTCAATTAAGAACAAATTCTTATTTACAATGATGGCCTAGGAACAGTTGGCAGAATGACAGATTTTTACCTTGTCAGCTCTGGGATTTGATTTAGCAACCTTTCGGTTACTAGCCCAACGCTCTAACCACTAGGCTACCTGACTCTCCAGACATGACTTCTAGTGGTGATTGCATACGTTTTCATACTTTTTTCTTCTTCATACTTGTCCCTCATGGGAATCGAACCCTCAATCCTGGCGTTGCAAGCGCTATGCTCTACCAGCTGAGCTTACATGGGACTATACTAGACTGTTAGTGATTTTTCTTGTGGGCAAAATGAAGAGATGATTCAAGTTAATGTGAAGTTTATTAGGCTATTGCTATACCATCAAGTTCTTAAAAGAACCAGCAAAGAGAAGAGAAAGGAGCCTTGAATAACTAAACAATAAATCAACCGCAACATGGTCGGCTAAAGCAACTGAATTCAGGAATTCATTCAACTGTTTTTAATCTTGACTGTACTAAAGACTTTAAAATATTTTTTTTGTTAGAACAGACTATATGGGATCGATTATCATTTGTTTGTGAATGATTATTGTATTTGTTGTATAATAATCTGGGTCAAGACGCCAGCAGAGTAAGTAGACCTAAAAACACTTTCACAGCACATTACTCAACACTAGTGAGACTCACCTCACCTATGGTAAGGCCTACAGTATATCTAAAAACTATATGTTAATGTAGGTCTCCGTATTTAAACCTGATCAAAACTTGATTGGCATCAACTGAAAACTCTGTCAACTGTAAACTCTGTCAAGCCTACAAGCAAAGATGAACTGGTGAAGGGCATTAAGACGTATTGGCTTGAGAAACTGACGATACCTTTATTTTACTAGGCAAGTCAGTTAAGAACAAATTCTTATTTTCAATGACGGCCTAGGAACAGTGCCTGTTCAGGGGCAGAACGACAGATTTGTACCTTGTCAGCTCGGGGATTCGAACTTGCAACCTTTCGGTTACTAGTCCAACGCTCTAACCACTAGGCTACCCTGCCGCCACATTAATCATCTCAGCAAGGTTTTACCCGTGGTCGTGGAGCTGGGGGGGGGGGGAAACAAACATCTGAGTCTATCATCATTTTATTAATGAAAGCAAGGATATTGATGAACAAATATTGCATATGGATACAAGTCTTTCTTTTGGAAATATATAAATCATTGCCAATTATAAAGGTTTATTTGATTATTTATGTGGGTTATAATAAATGTACATATTTGTTGGGTGTTGCGACATTTTTCGTTCGGGCAAATCAGGTCTGTGATATTGATACATTTATAACTTTAGTCTTGTGTCAGGTGAAGTGTCCTCACACTTGGTCTGATAATTTCCCCCTAATCTCCAAAGGGCTCTCTCTCAATTGCTACTTCAATATACAGTACCAGTCAAAAGTTTGGACACAACTACTCATTCAAGGATGGTTCTTGCTTTTTTACCAGCTTCATGAGGAATGTCTTGAAGGAGTTCCAACATATGTTGAGCAATTGTTGGTTGCTTTTCCTTCACTCTGTGGTCCAACTCATCCCAAACCATCTCAATTGGGTTGAGGTCAGGAGATTGTGGAGGCCAGGTCATTTGATGCAGCACGACATCACTCTCCTTCTTGGTCAAATACCCCTTACACAGCCTGGAGGTGAGTTTTGGGTCATTGTCCTGTTGAAAAACAAATTATAGTCCCACTAAGCGCAAACCAGATGGGATGGCGTATCGTTGCAGAATGCTGTGGTAGCCATGCTGGTTAAGTGTGCCTTGAATTCTAAATAAATCACACAGTGTCACCAGCAAAGCACTAATACACCATCACACCTCCTCCTCCATGCTTCATGGAGGGAACCAGACATGCGGAGATCATCTGTTCACCTACTCTGCGTCTCACAAAGACACGGAGGTTGGAAACAAAAATCTTACATTTGTACCCCAGAACTAAGGACAGATTTCTACCGGTCTAATGTCCATTGCTCGTAGTTCTTGGCCAAAGAGAGTCTCTTCTTCTTATTGGTGTACTTTAGTAGTGATTTCTTTGCAGCAATTAAAGGCCTGATTCACACAGTCTCCTCTGATCAGTTGATGTTGAGATGTGTCTGTTACTTGAACTCTGTGAAGATTTTATTTGGTCATATTGCCCATTCATTGACAGCATTCACTCAGGTAGAGACACATTAGTGCCATGGGACCAACATTTTACAATGTACCCAAAAGCATAATCAGCGCTCTAACACTGCCTGGTCTGGAGCATATGAAGCAGTGATGCAGGGTAACATACAAATCCAGAAATTACCTCAATGTCCTGCGTCATAATCTCAAAACTTTTAATTGAGGTGTTAGGGGCATGTGGATTGTAGGGTGGGGTGACTCATAGAATTAATCTATGGGATGACCTCTAACCTGGTGAGCTGTGGGGCTGTTTCACTGCTGGGGGCGACAGGTTGCCCAGCCGAGCCCTCACTGGAGCCCACAACGGGCGTGGTCCTCTTGGCCCAGGCGTTCTCCTTGGGGGGCGGGGCAAACACCACCTTCAGGGGCTGCCCGTCCAGTCTGGGAGGGGGCAGGGTCACAGGGGAGGAGGGCTCCTCTTCACGACCACTGTCCACCGAGCGCTCGCTCTCCCTGCGCTTGGAGGCTGGCAATGGGACAGAAAGAAGAAAATAGGACTTTATTGTCCAACGTCCACAACTGTCCAACAGGAAAAGCGTATTCTATTATTTTAGACCAACCCTCCCAAAGAAGTCAGCTGAAATCACAACGTTACCCTCCAAAGACATCTCAGCGACTACAGTACTGATATAACGGCTGACTGCATTACCCATCATAGCCAGTCAAATTCTCACCTCTGCCAGACTGGCTGCCTGGTTGGGAAGACTCGCTGCCCGTCCGAGAGCGTTCTGCAGGTTGGTCCTCACTGCGCCAGCTGGGGTGCCTGAGGGATGACCAGGAACAATGAGTCAAGGATAACATCCTATACATGAAGTTTATTCCTTACTCCATTTCCTCATTTTAGCCTATGCTCTTCTGCCCTTCGTAACATACCTCTCTCTGGGCTTGCGGTCTGGGATCCTGTCCTCTAGCTGTCGCTGCAGTTTCTCCTGTTCCCTCTTCAGCCTCTCCTCGACCTCTCTCTCCTTGGCGGCCGTGTCCACTGGCTTAGCCCCGCCGAAGATGGAGGCAGCCCTGCCTGAGGGGGCAAACGGGGTGTTGCTCTGCTCCACCTCTTTGGGTACGCTGCGGGGCTTCAGGATCAACTTGGGCCTCTCGACAGCACCTAAGAATGGCCAAAAAGTACACCCTGGTACAGTACAGGTTTCACTGGGCCGGTGCACATGAAGAATGAGATAATGTATTTTAATAAACTTTCTCACTTCTGTCATCCCGGCTTTCCTCCCGTCTCTCGTATCGATCACTACCACGGTCACCATAACGATCCCCACTAACCCGGTAGTCATCCCGTCGGTAGCTATCCGACCGGTAGCTATCCTGCCGGTAGCTATCCTGTCCTCCCTCATCGCGCCTGTAACCAGTGCCAAATGCCCTGCGACCACCACCACCAAAACCACCTGAGGGAAGCGGCAGAAATACTATATTAGTAAGCCTTCTCACTAAAATGCTGAATGTGTATAGGTGTACTGGTGTAAGACCAGGCATTCCAACTGACCTCCTCTGTCATCTCTGCGATCCCGGTCATCATAGCGATCCCTGAACCTGTCCTGGCCCCCTCCGTAGCGATCATCTCCTCTGGGCCTGTCTGACTCGTAGCGGTCCCGTGACCCTGCAGCAAACGGCAGACAGAGAGGGGGCAGGGGGGTTTATTAGGGGGTCAATGTACCCCACATAGAGGACATGAGGTTTCTGACCTGTACTGTACTCACGGTCTCCAAAGGCGTCGTCTCTCCGAGGCGGCCCGTCGTCACTCTCTCCTCCACTGGGCCGAGGAGCCCTCCAGTCATCACAGTCTGTCTTGTCTGGGCCAAAGTCCCCCCCCCGGTCCCTGTCCCGGCCACCCATGGAGTGATTATCCCTCCCTAAGAGAGACACAGATGAGTCAGAAAGGAAGTGGAGACAAAACTCTTCTGATGCTTAATCAAGTTTATCTGAACTGCGAAAGTGTATGTAGAATGCACAGCTGCAAAAATGTGTATGGTAGTACTGTAGCTTCAAGATAAGACACACACCTTTGTCATTAGACTGGTCTGCAATGTCCACACGGATTCTTCTATTTCCCAAGTTCTGCATGGAGAAAGAGTAAACATTAAAGGTCCAATGCAGCTGTTTTATCTCAATATCAAATCCTTTCTGGGTAAGTACCTTACTGTGATTGTTTTATTTGAATTGAAAACAAAAATAGCTTAGCAAAGAGCATAAAAAAAAGTATATATATTTATTTCGTACATGACAAAACGTACACATACAAACGATAGCGTCACACCTGTTAGTGAGCATTTATTCTTTCCCAGATAATCCATCCCCCTGACAGGTGTGGCATATCAAGAAGCTGATTAAACAGCATGATCATTACACAGGTGCAGGGAACAATAAAAGGCCACTCTCAAATGTGCAGTTGTGTCATACAACACAATGCCACAGATGTCTCAAGCTGAGGGTGCGTGCAATTGGCATGCTGACTTGACTGCAGGAGCGTCCTTCAGAGCTAGCAATATGTCCAACTGGCCTCACAAATGCCGATCACATGTAACCACGCCAGCCCAGGACTTCCACATCCGGCTTCTTCACCTGCGGGATTGTCTGAGAGCAGCCACCGATGAAACTGTGGATTTGCACAATCCAATCATTTCTGCACAAACTGTCAGAATAAATCTCAGTGAAGCTCATCTGCGTGCTCGTTGCCCTCACCAGGGTCTTGACTTGACTGCAGTTTGGCATCGTAACCGACTTCAGTGGGAAATTGCTCACTTTCAATGGCCACTGGCACGCTGGATAAGTGGAGTGTTTCTGTCTGTAATAAAGACCTTTTGTGAGGAAAAACTCCTTCGGATTGGCTGAGCCTGGCTCCCCAGTGGGTGAGCCTGGGTCCCAAATGCCTGTGCCCCTGCCAAGTTGTGAAATCCATAGATTAGGGCCTAATTTATTTATTTAAATTGACTGATTTCCTTATACAAACTGTAACGCAGTAAAATCATTGAAAATGTTCCATGTTGCATTTATATTTTTGTTCAGTATATATTTGCCCATAAAAGCTATCTACTGACATTTCTCACATAATTAATTTTACAGACAGGAAAAGATTGTCCTTGTCCTCCTTGTCTAGCATACTTTATCAACATTTGTAAAGTTTATCAACAAATGTTCTGTTTCCATCAGGCCTGTGGTGAAATGTTTTATCCAACATGTACTTTACAGGCATAAAAAGGTTAGTTTTGCACTTAAGACATGACTTTGCCGTTGTGCTGTAGAACTTGTGACTTGTCACTTGTATAATAAATTCTATACATTAGTTTACAATGGATTAAGCATTAATTTTCGTTAACTGTAATTTAGTTAATTATGTTTCAACATTCCTTCCATCTCGGGCCAATATCAGTTATTTTTTAAGATAGCAAAGACCAATTTCTCAAGCAAGAATTTTGCTAGGACTGTCTGGGAATGGTCTAAGGGGGAGGGGAAAATTAAAAACTAGCTGTTATTGGCAGAGGTTTGGAACTCTCTTATTGGCCTATTAACTCATTTACAACTTGGTGGCGTCACCAGAAAGGACAAAACTCCATCCCACCAAAACAGGCCGACATTACAGGCAGTCTTTTCAAACAGCTGTTACAGTAGAAAGGTATTATCAGAATTTTCACAATATTATTCCAACCTCAGTGTGGAAATATATATAAAACACAGAAAAAAAAATCTGTTTTTTGAACGCACTGGGCCTTTAAAAAACAAATGGATGCCATCTAGTGGCTAAACCTATGAATGGTGAGAATGGTGTTTTCACTGACTTTTTCCCTTGTAGCTCACTTTGTAAAATTTACTCACCTCTTCGTTTAGACTCAAGGCACTCAGGAGGGATTCCACATCATCAAACTCAGCATAGCCAAAACCCTTCAGCCTCTCTGGGTTACTGGGCTCTCTAGGAAGACGCACTGCACTGATCTACACAGAGAGAGAAAGAGATATGTCTGGGTTTGGATGAACAAATACTAGCAGCAACTTGACAAATACTTTATAAAAGGGGTATTCAAATCTTACCCTACGAGGTCCAGACTACTGTTGGTTTTCTGTTCTACCTGATCATTAATTACCACCTGGTGTCCCTGGTCTAAATCAGTCCCTGACTCTAGGGAAATAATGAAAAAGAGCAGTGGAACTGGTTTCGAGGTCCAGACTTGAATTTGAGGGCATTATAATATAATAATATAAAACAATGTGCCATTTAGCAGATTATTTTGTCCAAAGCGAATTACAGTCACGCGTGTATACATTTTACATACGGTTTCATGTTTTTACATTCGTAGTGCACTTACCCCCACACCCCTGAAGAAGTCCTTGATTGAGTCCTCAGTGACGTCGTAGGGCAAGTTGCCCAGGAAGGCGGTGTAAGGGGGACCACGTGGGATACGGGAGCGGTCAACATTTGGCTCCCGGGCTGAACGGGGTGCTGTGGGCAGGATGGAGCGGTCGATGGCCGGGGCCCTGTACATATCCTCCTCTGTATGCCAGGAGGTGGACACTGGACGAAGGAGACGGGAGAGAATTGAGAGAGATTGGCGGTTAAAGGGTCAATCTATTTTTGGAATTTTAATTATGTGGACATACTCGCATTCCAAAATCATGGGTGTTAATATAGAGTTGGTCCCCCCCCTTTGCTGCTATAACATCCTCCACTCTACTGGGAAGGCTTTCCACTAGATGTCGGAACATTGCTGCGGGGACTTTCTTCCATTCAGCCACAAAAGCATTAGTGAGGTTGGGCACTGATGATGGGCAATTAGGCCTGGCTAGCAGTCGGCACTTCAATTCATCCCAAAGGTTTTCGATGGAGTTGAGGTAAGGGCAGTGTGCAGGCCAGTCAACTTCTTCAACACCAATCTCGACAAACAATTTCTGCATAGACCTCGCTTTGTGCACAGGGGCATTGTCATGCTGAAACAGGAAAAGGCCTTCCCCAAACTGTTGCCACAAAGTTGGAAGCACAGAATCGTCTACAACGTCATTGTATGTTGTAAAGTCAAGATTTCCTTTCACTGGAACTAAGGGGCCTAGGCCGAACCATGAAAAACAGTCCCAGACAAATATTCCTCCTCCACCAAACTTTACAGTTGGCACTACGCATTCGGGCAGGTAGTGTTCTCCTGGCATCAGCCAAATCCAGATTCGTCATTTGAACTACCAGATGGTGAAGCGTAATTCATAACTCCAGAGAACCTGGTCGCACTGCTCTTCTACCTTTATTTAACCAGGAAAAACCCATTGAGACCCAGAGACTATTTTTCAAGGGAGACTTGGCTAAGGCAGCAGCAACAATCAATACATACAATGAAAACATGATCCAGCCTAAAAAAAAAGCATTTTACACTCCTCTGTAACAGAATCTCCCATCAATATTTTAAATTAATTCAGGGGTACTAACATATCTAGATGCATATAGATCCATAGTCTGCTCAAGACGAGAAGGCAGTCTCGCCTAATACTGTATATATCCTGGGGACTTTAAGTAGCACCCACCTAGCAGACCGGGTATGGTATCTGCTGGTGGTGAAGGAGACCAGACTAGAGGTAAAGTGGGAGTTTACAAAAAAAGGGCTTTGTAGATGAACACATACAAATGTAGCTTCCTGCACATATAAAGTCCAACCTATCATTTGGTACAAGGTGCAATGGTGGACGAGTGACTTGGGATTTGTAATAAAGCACTAGGATGCATGATAAACAGAGTCCAGTCTCTGTCAAATGGAGGAGGCTGCATGCATTTAAAACAAGTCACCATAATCAATTACAGAGAGAAAAGTGGCATGAACAAGGTTCTTTCTAGCCATAAGTGGGAAGCAGGCCTTATTACAAAGATCATTCATATGAACTTTAAAGGACAACTTGTCATCCAACTATATACCTAGGTATGTGTAGGAGGACGCTTTTTCCAATGGATAAGCCACCAGATGTGACAAAGGTCATGGTAAAGGTCATGAATTTAGTTTTTTGTACATTCAAGACCAACTTGAGACCATAAAGGGTGGCCTGCAGTGACTGAAAAGCAGTCTGGAGTTCTTCAACTGCCTGAACCAGAGAAGCAGCAAATGAATATATGACTGTATCATCTGCATATAGATGGAACTTTGCAGGTTGCATCCCATTTCCCAAATCATTAATACAATTGAGAACACAGGAGCTAATGCAAAACCCTGAGGCACACCTCTTATTAATGGCAAGAAAGCTAGACTTTTGATTGTCAGTATATACACATTGAGTTCGGTCTCTTCACTGAGACCACTGTTACTGAGTCTAGCTACCGACAATTCATGGTCAACTGAATCAAAGGCCTTTGATAAATCAACAAACAGAGCAGCACAATGTTGCTTTTTATCATGTGCATTTATGATGTCATTTTCACTGCTATAGCTGCAGCTGTGGTCTGTGTCCCGATCTAAAAGCCAGACTGAACCCTGCTCAGTGTGTTATTTTCAATTAAAACGCAAAAAAGAAAAACGTCATAGACTTTGGCCAAGATAGGGAGTTTGGAAATAGGACGATATATATTAGCATCTGAGGGATCTCCACCCTTTAGCAAGGGGAAGACATAAACTGATTTACAAATGCTGGGTATGGAATTAGTCAAGAGACTCAACTTGAACATGTGAACCACAGCTGCTATCTTTAAGAGGTAGGGGATCCAGGTGGTTTGGACCTGCGGACCCTTTAGTCTCTATTGCCTTTAATGCTTTATAGACCTCAGCATAAGAAACAGGCTCAAAGTTAAAATGGTTCACGAGGGCCTATATCATGGTTTACTGTAACATAGCTTACATTAGAGGCCTGTGCCCCACCATTATCAAAAACAGAACGAGCAGATATGAAGTGCTTGTTAAAAAACCCTACACTATTGGCTTAAGTTATCTGAAAACCACTGATTCTAAATGTCTTCACAGGGGTGTGCTTATCAATGTCAATATTATGGTACAGATCATGTAAGAACGCTTGCTCATCAAACTGTCTTTAAAATGTCTTGTAAAATATAACGGTGATCACTGACATCATTACAGAATATCCCAGTCGATGTGTATTTGTGAGGGGTATTCGTTAGAAGAATGTCCAGTAGCGTTGATTTGTTAGGTGCTCTGGGACTCGGTCTTGTAGGCGCATTGATTAATTGATCGAGATTCAGAGAGTCACACAGTTCTGTAAAAAGAGTCCGATACAGATGTAATCATGTCCCAGTTCAAAAGTTCAAACCTCCTAAAAGAATGAATTCATTTATGAAGTCATTTAGCTTGTGTAGGACATCAGAAAGAGAGTTCCTTGCATCTCCCGAAGCCGAGGGCAGTCTGTAGCAGCCGTGTACAGAGATGCGGGAGTCCTTGTAAACGTTCACTTTAACCCAAAGAAATTCCAAATGTTTGGGTTTGGTAATCGACAGAATTTCAAGTGTTAAACTTGGATTTCACATAAATTGCAACCAGTCCTCCTTTACTCATCCAATCCTTTCTAAAAAAAAAAGAAAATGTGTACAAATGCAATAGCAGAGAGAGAACCTGGTGGTATAGACATGGTCTCGTCACTCACCCATTGATCATTCATCCTATTTCATCCAGGATGTCATTAAGTAAAGAGCAAGTACAGTAACAGATACATAAATGGCGGTTTTTATAGCTCTTTCAGCACAGGTGTGCAACAACAAGTAGACGTTGTGCAGAACGACGTAGATTTTCCCAAAGTGCATCAGATTTCCCAATCTGGCAACCGCTTCTCCTATCCTAGCCTTCAGTGCGCACCTGCGCTCGCGTAGCAGGCCTAGCGTGCAGACAGACGCTCCTGACTCGGCAGGCTCCAACTCCAAAAAGGTGTAGGCTACAGTTTACGAGCGGCCCGAGGCAGAAAAAAAAGCCTTCTCAAAAAGTACATTTCGTCAAAAAGAAAGAACTAAAAATAGTTATATACAGCATCCACCTTCACATCAAAAGCTTTTGCTTCTGTAAACAGGATCAGGGTCATTAATACATAAAAACTCTTAAAACTCTGATCTCAAGAATCAGACATACAAATGGACAGACTGATTGGCTGCCATGGCGGTGAGCTTTACACCACTCAAGCCGACACTTGGCATTGTGCGGCTGCTAGGCCATGGAAACCCATTTCATGAAGCTCCTGAAGAACACTTCTGTGCTGGCGTTGCTTCCAGAGGCAGTTTGGAACTCGGTAGTGAGTGTTGCAACCGAGGACAGATGATTTGTACGTGCTATGCACTTCAGCAATCGGCATTCTAGTTCTGTGAGCTTGTGTGGCAGCTCCTAGACGAGGCTCCTATACACTTCCACTTCACAAAAACAGCACTTACAGTTGACCGGGGCAGCTCTAGCAGGGCAGAATTTTTACAAACTGACTGTTGGAAAGGTAGAATCCTATGACGGTGCCACGTTAAATGTCACTGAGCTCTTCAGTACGGGCCATTCTACTGTCAATGTTTGTCTATGGCAATTGCATGGCAGTGTGCTAGATTTTATACACCGGTCAGCAACAGATGTGGCTGAAATAGCCAAATCCACTAATTTGAAGGGGTGTCCACATATATACCCATTGATTCTTAATTAAGAATTCATGTATAAATGCCTCATGAGCTTAGTTCAACTATCATACCCGACCAGAACCCCAAATATACGTTTATTTTACTCCATTGTAAAAACACTGTCTAGACTCAAAGCTAGCCATCTGTCAAGCATGGTGGAGGCAATGTGATGGTCTGAAATGCTTTGGTGGTGGTAAAGTGGGATATTTGTACAGGGTAAAAGGGAACTTGAAAAAGGAAGGCTATCACTCCATTCTGCAACGCCATGACATACCATGTGGACGGCGCTTAATTGGAGCCAATTTCCTCCTACAACAGGACAATGACCCAAAGCACAGCTCCAAACTATGCAATAACTATTTAGGGGAAAAGCAGTCAGCTGGTATTCTGTCTATAATGGAGTGGTCAGCACAGTCACCGGATCTCAACCCTATTGAGCTGTAGTGGGAGCAGCTTGATCGTATGACACGTAAGAAGTGCACATCAAGTCAAGCCAACCTGTGGGAGGGGCTTCAGGATGCATGGGGTGAAATCTCTTCAGATTACCTCAACACATTGACAACTACAGTGCCTTGCAAAAGTACTCATCCCCCTTGGCATTTTTCCTATTTTGTTGCATTACAACCTGTAATTTAAATGGATTTTTATTTGGATATCATGTAATAGACATACACAAAATAGACCAAATTGGTGAAGTGAAATTTAAAAAATAATGTTTCAATTTGTTTAATTATTTTTTTTGAATGGAAAAGTGGTGTGTGCATATGTACTCCCCCTCTTTGCTATGAAGCCCCTAAATAAGATCTGGTGCAACCGATTACTTTCAGAAGTCACATAATTAGTTAAATAAAGTCCACCTGTGTGCAATCTAAGTGTCACATGATCTGTCACATGATCTCAGTATATATACACACACCAGTTCTGAAAGGCCCCAGAGTTTGCAACACCAAGAAAGTGGCACCATGAAGACCAAGGAACTCTCCAAACAGGTCAGGCACAAAGTTGTGGATAAGTACAGACAAGGGATGGTTTATAAAAAAATATCCAAACCTGTGAACATCCCATGGAGGACCACTAAATCCATTATAAGAAAAAAAAATGGAAAGAATAAGGCACCACAACAAACCTGCCAAGAGAGGGCCGCCCACCAAAACTCACGGACCAGGCAAGGAGGGCATTAATCAGAGGCAACAAAGAGACCAAAGACAACCCTGAAGGAGCTGCAAAGCTCCACAGCAGAGATTGGAGTATCTGTCCATAGGACCACTTTACGCCGTACACGCCACAGAGCTGAGCTTTACGGGAGAGTGACTAGAAAAAAGCCATTGCTTAAAGAAAAAAATAAGCAAACATGTTTGGTGTTCGCCAAAAGGCATGTGGGAGACTCCCCAAACATATGGCAGAAGGTACTCTGGTCAGATGAGACAAAAATGTAGCGTTTTGGCCATCAAGGAAAATGCTATGTCTGGTGCAAACCCAACACCTCTCATCAACCCGAGAACACCATCCCCACAGTGAAGCATCGTGGTGGCAGCATTATGTTGTGGGGATGTTTTTCCATCGGCAGGGACTGGGAAACTGGTCAGAATTGAAGGAATGATGGATGGCGCTAAATACAAGGAAATTCTCGAGGGAAACCTGTTTCAGTCTTCCAAAGATTTGAGACTGGGATGGAGGTTGCCCTTCCAGCAGGACAATGACACTAAGCATACTGCTAAAGCAACACTTGAGTGGTTTAAGGTCTTGAATGGCCTATCAAAGCCCAGAAATCCTTGAATAGGCCCAGTGGCGAGCTGTGCCAAAACTTGCACCACCATTTTGAGGGAAAATTCCAGATTTGAGACTAGGACCGGAGGTTCACCTTAAATGGCATAGTGCTAAAAAAACTTGTGGTTTAAGGAAAAACATTTAAAAAATCAAAGCCCAGACCTCAATCCAATTGAGAATCTGGGTATGATTTAAAGAATACACCAGCGGAACCTTCCAACTTGAAAGAGCTGGAACAATTTTGCCCAAAAACAGTGCTTATAGAGACATACCCCAAAGGACTTGCAGCATCTTCAAAGTGGTAGGCATGTTGTGTAAATCAAATGATACAAACCCCCCAAAAATCAATTTTAATTCCAGATTGTTAAAGGCAACAAAATAGGAAAATGCCAAAGGGGGGGGGGGGTGAATATTTGCCACTGTAGAATGCCGAAGGTCTGCAAGGCTGTAATTGCTGTAAATGGAGGATACTTTGACGAAAGCAAAGTTTTGAAGGACACAATTATTATTTAAATTAAAAATCATTATTTATGACCTTGTCATCGTCTCGACTATATTTCCTATCCTTTTGCAACTAATGTCATGTATGGTTTCATGGAAAACAAAGACATTTATAAGAGACCCCAAACTTTTGAACGGTTATGTACATATTACATCAATTAAACGGTGTCCCTGCTCATTGACTCTGTACTGATACCCCCTGTGTGTAGCCTCGCTATTGTTGTTTAGCTGCTGATATTTTTCAATTAACACCTTTTTTTCCTTAAAACTGCATTGTTAGTTAAGGGCTTGTAAGTAATCATTTCACTGTTGTATTCAGCGCATGTGACATAAAATTTGATTTGATCTATAATTTTGATCTCATGGATGATGAGTCCTTGCATCCATAGCCGTCTATGAATTTAAGAGTGGTTACATTTATCCAGCTATTTAACAAAACAGTGGCAGGGTGTCCCTTTTGTTGTTGTTTGAACTGCAAATTGCCTCTTTAAGGTCACCCTGCTTAGGTACCGTATGTACGGATCCTAACAATAAGATGTGTCGGCAGCTGTTGACACGTTGACTATGAATACCAAACACAGGTGCACTGACACCAGAGGTGAATATCACAAAACAGGATTGGGCCTAAACGGATTACAGTAGCCAACATTATCCTGGTTGAATAAACACTCAACATATAGGCCTAAAGAGAAGAAAATATGTATGGCGATTGTTTATTTTTCGGAAGTATCTCACCCTCTGTTTCCAGGTCATCGGTCTCGTCTGCCCAGCTGCTAGCGGGCTTGGTGGGAGCGTAACTTGTGGGAGCATTGCCCCCCTTGTCATCAGCAAGGAAGTCAGTCAGAGATAGGGTCTTCACCTTCTTATTCCCCTTCTTCTTAGCTGCTGTGAGTAGAGGGAAACATTTACCATCATGGTCAAACAGCTCTCTGACAAGCCTCTGACAAGACTGACTGTGATGGGAAAATTGTATTACTGCTATCAGAGTGCCTGCTTCATAGCCTAACAGACCAACATAGACCTAATGCATCATATATGCACACTCCTCCTGGTTCGATTGCCTGATTCATACCAAAGGGCTGAACCAAAACCTTACTGTGCTGGCTTGGATATTTTATTTTCACAGTCACACTGTCCTTTCCAATATGATTCCAGCAACAATGGTGGCTGCGTAACCAAGCCGGCTTGCTTTTGTGCCTATAGTGTGAATCAGGCAAAAGTGTTTGGGGATGTTGCACTGGGTCGATGACGGTCCCTTAGTAGTGAGTCAGTGAAGGAAAAATTATAAGCCTGCAAGACTAACATTTCCCTGATTTTTAAGGGTCATTCCAAGCCGGCCATATGGTTCACAGTCAGACCATTTCAGTGCTGTGTGGATGTTCCCTTTACAGACTTGCAGAGAGCTCACAATGGCATGAAATGAGGCCATGATGCACAAGGGTCCCCATTTGATTTACCATACAGACATCCCCTTCCCCTCCTCCATCAGATGTTGACACACCCCACAAAACATAAATACCTCACCCTGGTCTACTGTGCATGCCCCAGATACTGTCAACGTAGGTCAGCTGTCAAATCTCTTGTTTACATATACTACATGACCAAAAGTATGTGTACACCTACTCGTTGAACATCTCATTCCAAAATCATGAGCATTAACATGGAGTTGATCCCCCCCCCCTTTGTTGCTATAACAGCCTCCACTCTCTTCTGGGAAGGCTTTCCACTAGATGTTGGAACATTGCTGCGGGGACTTGCTTCCATTCAGCCACAAGAGCATTAGTGAAGTCGGGTATCGATATTGGGCGATTAGGCCTGGCTCGCAGTCGGCATTCCAATTCTTCCCAAAGGTGTTCGGTGGGGTTCAGGTCAGGGCTCTGTGCAGACCAGTCAACTTCTTCCACACCAATCTCAACAAACAATTTCTGTATGGACCTCGCTTTGTGCACAGGGGCATACTGAAACAGGATGTCTTCCCCAAAATGTTGCCACAAAGTTGGAAGCACAGAATCGTCTAGAATGTCATTGTATGCTGTAGCGTTAATATTTAACGTCACTGAAACTAAGGGGCCTAACCCGAAACATGAAAAACTGCACCAGACCATTACTCCTCATCCACCAAACTTTACAGTTGGCACTATGCATTCGGGCAGGTAGAGTTCTCTGCCAGATGGTGCAGCATGATTTATCACTCCAGAGAACGCGTTTCCACTGCTCCAGAGTCCTATGGCGGCGAGCTTTACGCCACTCCAGCCGATGCTTGGCATTACGCATGGTAATTTTGGCCATGGAAACCCATTTCATGAAGCTCCCGAAGAACAGTTCTTGTTCTGACGTTGCTTCCAGAGACAGTTTGAAATTTGGTTGTGAGTGTTGCAACGAAGGACAGCACTCGGCGGTCCCGTTCTGTGAGCTTCAGCTTCCTACCACTTTGCGGTTGAGCCATTGTTGCTCCTAGACGTTTCCCCTTCACCATAACTACACTTACAGCTGACCGAAGCAGCTCTAGCAGGGCAGACATTTGACAAACTGACTTCTTTGGCAAGGTGGCATTCTATGACAGTGCTATGTTTGAAGTCACTGGGCTCTCCAGTAAGACCATTCTACTACCAATGTCTATGGACATTACATGGCTGTGAGCGCGATATTATACACCTGTCAGCAACGGGTGTGGCTAAAATAGCCGAATCCACTAATTTGAAGGTGTGTCCGCATACTTCGGTATATATAGTGTAGATGTCAAGCATCTACAGGTAACTAACTACCTCTAAAACCCAGCAGATAACGCACTGTCGGCACAGTAGCAACTATTGTCGTCTCAAACAAATAATATCTATGAAGACGCATGGTCATTCCTGTGGTCTATGACCAGATCCTCTTCCTGGGGGGGGAAAAAACTGTAAGTGCGATGTTTACTCGGTCCCTCCGTCCCATGCCCACTCCCACCCTGCAGCGTCGATCGTGATACAGCCCTGACAGAGCACGCAATTCTGAAACACCCGGAGAAAGTATGTATTTCAAAAGGTGAGTCCATCCCTTTCTAAAATGTTTAGTCGATGCTACTCAATGCATATCTCCATGCTTGCCACACCCGGCCCATGCAGAATTTAGCTAACATAATCCTCACCTAACGCCGCCATGTTGGAGATCGACAGCCTGCCCTGGATCCCGGAGACGTGGGCACGCAAGTTTCCGCGTGCATGTTTCGCAACGTGTCCACCTACAGGGCTGCATTGCAATGGTGTAGGACACTATCACCACTGGGGGGCGGTGTAAGCCTAGTTAACGGAATTGAAGCGAGGTTCTCAAAATTAAATCATGAGAAGGGGATCTGTTGTCCAATTTAACATTTTGTACGCATGTTCACTGTGTTAATTCCATTGCACGATGACACTAATATGATGGTCGCTTAGGGCCCCTGGCCCCCGACCAAAAAGTTATAATTTATAATACTTTTTTTTTTTACAAATATCTGGTTTAGGAACTCAGTGGGGTCTCCGCTTACTGTTGAGAGTTAGAATAGTAGAATACACAAGGTGCAATTTAAAAATGTGGCTGTGCATCAGCAGACATTCTCTTGTTATGTCAGTCACTCAATTAGCCATGTCAGCTAACAATTAAGATTGGTAAATTAGTCTAGCCAGCGATCTAAACTTCTGGTAATCATGGCTGAATACCGACCAGGCATGTGCCCAGGGTAGGGATGTGACAAATTGAAAGTTTTTCTTAATGATTAAACAGCATAAAATGCATAAAATCCCACATGAATTCACAATGCAGCTGCTGCCAGCAACGGTTTGGTCTCACGGTGCTTCCCTTTCAGATGGTTAAGCATTGCACCTGTACTGCCATTACTGAACCTCACTTCCACCTTGCAAAGTTTGCATTTCCTTCTCAATTAACTACTCAAAGTATTGCCATACAGGACTTCACTGCTGTCGCTTGCCTTTCTCTGACATTAGTTTTTTTCTGTTAACAACGATGACGTAGTGGTGAAGTCGACTCCAAAATAATGGATTCCTCAAATCCTTGCAATTCGCAACACCCATTTCTGAGTGTCAAGATTACTGGTAAGATTCACTATTTTTGGAACGGAGGAGACTGATTAGTTGCTGTACTTGGTCCTCCTGTAGCTCAGTTGGTAGAGCATGGCGCTTGTAACGCCAGGGTAGTGGGTTCGATTCCCGGGACCACCCATACGTAGAATGTATGCACACATGACTGTAAGTCGCTTTGGATAAAAGCGTCAGCTAAATGGCATATATTATTATTATTATTATTACAAACACACGCGGGAGAGGGGGGGGGGACACAGTACAGGCAGGTCGGCCACCAGGCAGACAGTCAGAACCGTGCACTAGGCCTATCTATCAGCAATCAAAAGCTGTATCTTGCAATTTCTTGGCTTGCAATGTCTTGCAACTGAAGTAAAGCAGGGCATATCATCACAGCGTGGTAGCCAAGGCACCTAAACAGAGGACAACTTTTTGCATCTACGTCATATCGCTGAGTTTACTTTTAAATTACACAACTTCCCCTGGCCTTTATAGCCTATCATCTAGTTAGGCTATAAAACATATGTTTTGAGAAATGTTTTTGTTAAAGAGCACAATTTCATTTCAACGTTTTCTCTGCCCCGTGGCAAACTTAGTAGAATTGCATGAAATTTGTTTCAAAATTGCAAACTTCTCTATTCCCCATAGCAACATGTGTCGAATTACAGGAAATTAACTTTGTAACATAAAACATTTTCTCTTTGCCGTCAAAATGGGGAGGGGCACTAAAATGTCCAATATCAAATCTTGCCTAGGGCCCACAAAAGGCTATAGGGCCGGCCCTGTTGTGTGGGTGACAGCGGGTGTAGAGTATCACACAAGCCAGTTGTTAGGGCCAAGGTGCGGTCTTAACTCCCTCTCTCATTTCCTTGGTCACCGCATCCAAGGCCTGAAATACTTAGTAACTCCAAAACACTTCAATCAGTGTTTTGAAAACAGTGGCTCCCACATGCATTCCACACAGTAGACTCTGGAGTACAATGTAACTGTGATACGACTTTGTAATGAACGAAATGGAAGACCAAGGTTATCTCATTTTGTTTGACTTAACGTGCTAGTTTGACATATGGCCATTAGGTTGTGCTGGACAAATATCTCATCATCTACTTTCTTTCTGTCAAGTGAAAAGATACAGCTGTTGTAGTAGAAGACAAAATGAGGAAAGCTCATTTTTTTTAACCCTCACTTGCAAAACTGCATTATTGACGTCTTTGTGTGTGTTTTATCGATATTTTGTTATGTTTGTCCAAGGCCAAAGTATTTTTAACATGTGTGTACAGTATATCAAATGTACTGTATTTGTTTATGCCTTGATCCTCATTACTGTGGAAAACACTGGTGAACGTCAGAGTTTCTACTCAATGACAAGACAGGAAATCCTGATCTGATTGTGTATGGGTGTGTCTATGTGAGTGTTGCTTACTAAATCATAAGTCAATGCAACATTGTGAGGTCCGACTAATTATTGGGCTGATTTAGTTTGACTGCACCATTTGTATGTTGCTAAGCTAGAAGCTGCTGGTGTATGACAGAGTGGAAAACCAGTGAGTCGAGCTCACGACTCTCTCTTCTATCACAGGGTCCTTGTTCCAGCACAGGGACATGGATGCCAGTCAGTCAGTGGTTGGTTGAGCTATGCTCGTGGAGCATTGCTTCTTTGCTCTGTGTTGCCTGCTCCTTTAGATGGTTTTTCTGGTGCTGACCTGTCTTCCTGGAAATATTTTCAGTGTGTGTGTGTGTGTGTGTGTGTGAGAGAGATCGGGGGGAGGAGGGGATAATTGATGACAGATTTGTTTTTGTATACTACCAGCAGTATACTGTATTGTGTACAACATGTGGGTACCATTTCTAAAGAATAGGCTAGATGGGATAATAGACACATATTTCAGAACATTCTTCATTGGAAGATAATTTAGGGATTTAGATTCTTGTCAGTGCAAGTTGGGTTCCTGTCCTTTTTTTGTTTTTGGATTGTTTTCTTGGTCCACTGAAACGCAACAGACAGCACCTGCCAATTGACCACTGTAAGTACTTTGTTTGCATGTTTCAACAGCATCTCTTTATGATTAGTCGTACTCTATCAATGTGTTGCCTGTGTCTACAGACAGATACAGTACCATGGACAATCGAACACTTCTCAAACTATTACTAATAACAAATTGGACTTGTTCAAGGACATTGAGTGCACAGTTCCATAGATTTGGTAGTAAATTCGCTCTCACCTCCACCATCAGTTTGCTCTAAAGCCCTCCAGATATATGTGTATTCCGCACAGTTCCGACGCCCTTTAGCAATGACATTATATTATGATATTTATTACGGTCCATGGGTTCCGCTGATTGGCTTCACAGTGCAACAACACCAGCTCAGTTGTTATAGGTCTCACCTTATCAGTTTCCAGGTGTTATTTTAATATTAAGTCATATCAGTAATATCAATATTTTTAGCAACGAGCCTGTAGAATCAACTATTTGTAAAGGAGGCTGTGTTTCACTCTAAATGTGTAATTGGCATGTAATGGCCCAAACGAATTGAATTCCACTAAAAGCTTAACAAGTCATAATTGTGCATCCAAGATGATCTCCCTCGAGAACAGCGTGGCCAGGTTCACTCAAGATTACTCAGTGGTTATTGACAGGATCATTTTATTAGATGTTTTTGCACAGAAAGCAGAAGGAATGTGGCTCAAGTTCATCACATCATCAAAAGATTGACTTGAACACTGTCTCTTTAGAAAGAACCACACTGGCCATGCTGGATTAGAGGTTTGGAAGAGCACACAATTTGTTTATTGTACTATTTAATTGAGAGAAGTCCAAGTTAAAAACAATTTATCCTTATGACTTGTCAAGCTGTGTTTGTTGTCTTGAGGAAAATATGCAATCGCAGATGTCAGAGTGACCTGTGAAAAGACATTGGATAGGCCAGAAGACGCGCTAAACCTGGGGGAGGTCGGTAAAAGCCATAACTGCAGCGGCCGTGCAGCTGTACTGAATTGGACTTTGCTATTTGCACTAACATCACCGCTCTCGAGCACCACAAAAGGCAGGCCTGTCAACATCGCAAAAAGTGTGCAGACGAACCGCATGATTGAGTAAAGATCTGTTCTCTCACACCCCTTGCTCTGTAAACAAGAGTTGAGTAAAAGCCTGGTAATTGAGTTGAATATGATTTTACAGAGCTAAGTTGGATGTTTGCTGTGGATCACGCTCCATCTGAAACTGTTCAAGCGTGTGCAGGAGTGGCAGTTAATCACAATATTTAAGCTCAGTTTTAATGACACCCTCCCTTCTCCCACTGTCACTCTTGGCAGGCAAACTAGTCTCTTGAGGTTTTACAGATGCCTGGCTCATGGAACTCTGAACTCTCCTCATCCTCACTGATGAACACCAATGAGGGGAGACTTGGGAATCTAAGATACAGGACTCCATTTACTGTCCTGGGTTTGTTTTTGTCACTCGCACGTGATTGATATGGACTATTTCGAACTCTCCCAAGAGAAGTGGCTGTCATTCCCCCATTCGTTGCTACTGTAGCAACATAGGCTACAGCACAGGAGGGTCTTTGAGCAAATTATTATTACATTGAACAGTAGTTGAAGTCTTAAGACTACTTGTAGGAGCCATCCATACATGTTCACATGTGAACCCTGACAATGACATCACTATGATGAAGTTTTGTTGAGAGAGTGTTGTTGGCTGATGTCCTCACCAATACCATGTGAGGGAATAGTGATCTGGGTCCATTCAAAACAGCAGCCAGTTTTCATTATTTTGTTGTTAGCAGTTTTGTCAGGTTTGGTAGTTTGAGTCAATTCTCTTAATTATCTGAATCCTTGAATTCATTCCAGTCTGTGTTGATGGGCACAGAGCCAACTCAATGAGCATTGAGCCAACTCAATGCTCAGCTCAAGGTAGCTAGTATTTCTTGGTGTGTCTGCTTGGCATGTGTAGGCCTTGATGATGATGAATGTGTTATCTCAGCAGTAATGTCTACAGTCAGGAGATAATATGTGCCTGTTGTGCCAGATACATAGCAGGCTTCAAAATGTAGGACCCACTTAAGGTCATAATATCACCCTCATGGTATATTTTATTCATCATCATCTGGAGCCCAGTTTTTCCATTTATTAAATCTGGATCAGAATATTCTGTAATCTTCTTTTTTGTGATCCAGGATCAGATCAGATTAATCTGTCTGTTTTTTTGTATTTAGCATTTTTTTCCCCCAAAACATAATCTAATAGGATCATTCTGATCTAGATACCACAATATCAAGATCACAGAATCAGGATTTTCAGTGGTTTGAACAGGCCTTTTCATCTACTGGACAGGTAGTGGTACTACTTCTACACTGTCATAAGGAAACAGTGATGAGTATACTATATGAATAAAGGTACCTTGATTAATAGTAGAGCCTGAATATATATATATATATATATATATATATATATATAATCTCACTTCTTATAAGTAAGTAGATGCATTTATTTAACACTATATATATATGTATATATAACAACTGACCACAATTGTTAAATGTCAGATTGGATTACCAAATCCTTATCCCTATCCAGGGGCCAAATAAAAAAAAAAATGATCTGGATTTCGTCTATCGAATAGAATTAAATGCATAGAATGAGGAGTTTCAAGAAATTTGGCTTGGCCCCAAAATCCCTCTCAAACTTTTACAGATGCACAATTGAGAGCATCCTGTCGGGCTGTATCCCTGCCTGGCACCTGCACCACCCGCAACCGCAGGGCTCTCCAGAGGGTGGTGCGGTCTGCCCAACGCATCACCGGGAGCAAACTACCTGCCCTGCAGGACACCTACAGCACCCGGGAGACTTTTATCTCAAGGCCATCAGACTGTTAAATACCCATCACTAGCCGGCTTCCAGCCGGTTACACAACCCTGCACCTTAGAGGCTGCTGCACTATATACGGACTTGGAATCACTGGCCACTTTAATAATGGAACACTAGTCACTTTAATAATGTTTAAATAATGTTTACATACTGCTTTACTCATCTCATATGTATATACTGTATTATATTGCTGAAATCTGATCAGATAACTTATAAAAAACTGGGCCCTGATGATTGGCAAATATCCTCTGATTCTAATAGGAGGGGAAATGAAAATGGAATGGTTCATGTTACTGTTGTGCATTTAATTAAATACCTGATGTCAGCTCTAAAAAAAAAAAAAAAAGACCTGTTTTGTTCCCACGGGGCATGTTTTGTATAAACAGACCAGATATGGTATAAACATCCTGATCCTACCAAACTGTCAAGTCTCTTTTTCCTGTTTTCATAAGCGCGTTTAGCTGGGCTGTCGTTTGATAAGTTAGCCGGAGAAGCCCTGGGAGGAGGTCTAGTCCTCTTACGTAACATCAGGGTTAAGTGAAAGTGCAACTGAAATGGTATCGGTTGAATTCGTACCGTGTCAGTTGACACTGTTCTGTCATGTCCAGGTTTAAGCCTTAGCAGCATTCTCATATTCCTTCACTATGACTGTTTGTCCTGTGCTGCGTGCACATAATATGTGTGAGTGCGAGAAAGCCCTGCTGTTATGTCTGTGTGTCCTGTCTTCTGTGAGTCAGCCTTTTAAAAAAAAATTATTGAATATTCGAAACATACAATATACTTGCAGTGAAGCCGCTCAATAACTACATCATACCAGTCATCCAACAGATTCCCACTCAGAGCGACACACAGAGGCATCCATGGTCAATGCCCTGTTCAAGGGCATGTTGACCGATCTACCACCAGGCTAAACAATTTTAAAACCGAAACCTCCAAGATCCCCCCCAACAGTGTCCCAATAGCTGTCCCTCAACCATTCAACACCCCTCCCACAGTCCCTCCACCACCAGGAAGAAAAAATATACAATTAATTACATTCTCCACCCCCCCAAGACATCAGCAACCAAGATAATGAACGAAGGAGAAAAAAAGGAAAAGACAGAAGAAACCAGCAAACAATAATGCAAAAAAAATATTTAAAAATAATACATTTAAAACAAAGGACATCAAGGACAACTAAAATCATAACAGCAATGCCAACTGTATTCCAATCCAAGATGGCGTAGCAGTGCAGACGTGGTTTGTTGTCCTCTTTGTTTACTTTTTGTCTTTTTTGTATATATTCCAATTTATTTTTCAATATCTCTTTTTCTATTTTTAAATTAAATATACCCTCCGGTAACCCGCCTCACTCAATATGACACAGAGCCGCTATTTTTTTTTTGTTGACCCTATAGCCAAAACTTTCATCAGAAGGTAGCCAGGTAATTAGCTAAGTTACTAGCCTTTTAGTCATTGTTAGCCACTGTTAGTGGCCTTTACCCTCTGCTCAGGCACCAGCCATTTTTTTTAGCCTGGATAATACCTGCCAGCCTCGGACTGTTTTTCTCCACTACAATGCCAGATTCCTGCTGTAAACCCTGGACCATTGATCATTACAGCTAGCTATCTTCAACTGAGTGACCAAGCCCCGAAGCTAGCCCTGAGCCAGGCACATCTCCCGGCTAGCAAACGAAATTCCCACAACTACAATACCTCTTTCGCCATCTGGCCCAGTCCCTTTGTCGACACGGCGCCCCACTGTACCACCACGACTGGTCCGCGGATGTAATTCCATCAGCTGTGCCTTCAACCAGCCTTTGCCGGACGACGGAGCAGACGCTTCTACTTACCCCGGCCTGTTAACTTTAAACGCCATGTCTCCCGCGTGCTAGCGTAGTAACGACTACCTAGCGGTTTCCCTGTTTCATCTGTTGCTGTCCCCTGGACCCTATGATCACTTGGCTACATAGCTGATGCCTGCTGGACTGTTCATTTATCACGGTCCTCCACTTTGTTTACCTTTGTTTATCTGTCGGCCCTAACCCCGAACTCAGGCCCTGTGTGTAGTTAACAGACCCTCCCTGCCCATTCATCGCCATTTTACCTGTTGTTGTTGACTTAGCTCATTAGCTGTTGTTGTCTTACCCGTTGCTGACTTCGCTAGCTCTCCCAATCAACACCTGTGATTGCTTTATGCCTCACTTTATGTCGCTCTCAAATGTCAATATGCCTTGTATACTGTTGTTTAGGATAATTATCATTGTTTTAGTTTACTGCGGAGCCCCTAGTCCCACTGTACATGCCTTAGATACCTCCTTTGCCCCACCTCCCACACATGCGGTGACCTCACCCAGTATAACCAGCATGTCCAAAGATGCAACCTCTATCATCACTCTGTGCCTGGGCTTACCTCCACTGTACCCGCACCCCACCATACCCCTGTCTGCACATTATGCCCTGAATCTATTCTACCACGCCCAGAGATCTGCTCCTTTTATTCTCTGTACCCAACGCACTAGACAACCAGTTTTGCTATCCTTTAGCCGTAACCTCATCCTTCTCCTCCTCTGTTCTTGTGGTGATGTGGAGGCTAACCCAGGCCCTGCGTGTCCCCAGGCACTCTCATTTGTTGACTTCTGTAATTGAAAAAGCCTTGTTTTCATGCATGTTAACATCCTAATTTGTTTTACTCACTGCTTTAGCATACTCCGCCAACCCCGATGTCCTTGCCGTGTCTGAATCCTGGATTCTGATATTTCCATAGCCAACTACAACATGTTCTGTCAAGATAGAACTGCCAAAGGGGGAGGAGTTAGCTTGCAAAGTGCCGTCATACTTTTCATACAGTTTGAGCTTGTAATTAAAAAAAATAATCTCTCCAGAAATGTCTCCCACTGTTGCTGCCTGTTATAGACCGCTTTCAGCTCCCAGCTGTGCACTGGACACCATATGTGAATTGATTTCCCCCCCATCTATCTTCAGAGTTCGTTCTGTTAGGTGACCTAAACTGGGATATGCTTAACACCCCAGCAGTCCTACAATCTAAGCTAGATGTTCTCAATCTCACACAAATTATCAAGGAAACCACCAGGTCCAACCCTAAATCTGTAAACATGGGCACCCTCATAGATATTATCCTGACCAACTTGCCCTCCAAATACACCTCTGCTGTTTTCAATCAGGATCTCAGCGATCACTGCCTCATTGCCTGCATCCACTATGGGTCCGTGGTCAAACGACCACCCCTCATCACTGTCAAACGCTCCCTAAAACACTTCTGCGAGCAGGCCTCTCTAATCGACCTGGCCCAGATATCCTGGAAGAATATTGACCTCATCCCGTCAGTCGAGGATGCCTGGTCATTCTTTAAAAGTAATTTCCTCACCATCTTAAATAAGCATGCCCCTTTCAAAACATGTAGAACTCAGAACAGCTATAGACCTTGGTTCACTCCAGATCTGACTGCCCTTGACCAACACAAAAACATCCTGTGGCGGACTGCACTAGCATTGAATATTCCCCGCGATATGCAACTTTTCAGGGATGTCAGGAACCAATACACACAGTCAGTCAGGAAAGCAAAGGCTAGCTTTTTCAAACAGAAATTTGCATCCTGTAGCTCTAACCTCAAAACGTTTTGGGACACTGTAAAGTCCATGGAGAACAAGAGCACCTCCTCCCAGCTGCCTACTGCACTGAGGCTAGGCGACACGGTCACCACCGATAGATCCATGATTTCAATAAGTATTTCTTTATGGCTGGCCATGCTTTCCTGCTGGCTACCCCGGCCAACAGCTCCGCACCCCTCGTAGCTACTTACCCGAGCCTCCCCAGCTTCTCCTTCACCCAAATCCAGATCGCAGATGTTCTGAAAGAGCAGGAAAACCTGGAACTGTACAAATCAGCTGGGCTAGACAATCTGGACCCTCTCTTTCTAAAATGATCTGCCGCCATTGTTGCAACCCCTATTACCAGTCTGTTCAACCTCTCTCTTTCATTTTGTCCGAGATCCCTAAAGATTGGAAAGCTGCCACGGTCGTCCCCCTCTTCAAACGAGGTGACACTCTAGACCCAAACTGTTACAGACCTATATCTATCGTGCCCTGCCTTTCTAAAGTCCTTGAAGGCCAAGTTAATAAACTGACCATTTCGGATCCCACCGTACCTTCTCCACTGTGCAATCCATTTTCCAAGCTGGTCACTGGTGTACCTCAGCCACGCTCAAGGTACTAAACGATATCATAACCGTCATCGATAAAAGACAGTACTGTGCAGCCGTCTTCATCATCCTGGCCAAGGCTTTCGACTCTGTCAATCACCGTATTCTTATTGGCAGACTCAATAGCCTTGGTTTCTCAAATGACTGCATCGCCTGGTTCACCAACTACTTCAATGTGTAAAATCGGAGGGCCTGTTGTCCGGACCTCTGGAAGTCTCTATGGGGGTACCACAGGGTTCAATTCTCGGGCTGACTCTTTTCTCTGTATATTTATCAACGATGTCACTCTTGCTGTGGGTGATTCCCTCTACGCAGACAACACCATTCTGTATACATCTGGCCCTTCTTTGGACACTGTGTTAACTAACCTCCAAATGAGTTTCAATGCCATACAACACTCCTTCCGTGGCCTCCAACTGCTCTTAAACGCTAGCAAAACCAAATGCATGCTTTTCAACCGTTCTCTGCCCGCACCCGCCCGCCTGACTAGCGTCACTACTCTGGACGGTTCTGACCTAGAATACGTGGAAAACTACAAATACCTAGGTGTCTGGCTAGACTGTAAACTCTCCTTCCAGACTCACATTAAGCATCTCCAATCCAAAATTAAATCTAGAATCGGCTTTCTATTTTGCAACAAGGCCTCCTTCAGAAGGACAAACAGTCAGTTTTACTAGGGTATCCTACTGATCCTCAACTTTGGCGACGTCATCTACAATATAGCTTCCAATACTCTACTTGGATGCAGTCTATCACAGTGCCATCCGTTTTGTTACCAAAGCGCCTTATACCACCCACCATTGCGACCTGTATGCTCCAGTCGGCTGGCCCTCGCTACATATTCATCGGCAGACCCACTTGTTCCAGGTCATCTACAATTCTATGCTAGGTAAATCTCCGCCTTATCTCAGCTCACTGGTCACCATAACAACACCCACCCGTAGCACACGCTCCAGCAGGTCTATTTGGATGCCTTTCCTTCCAGTTCTCTCCTGCCAGTGACTGGAACGAATTGCAAAAATCACTGAAGCTGGAGACTTACATTTCCCTCACTAACTTTAAACATCAGCTAACCGATCGCTGCAGCTGTACATAGTCCATCTGTAAATAGCCCACGCAATCTATCTACCTCATCCCCATATTGTTTTTATTTACTTTGCTGCTCTTTTGCACACCATCATCTACTCATCTATCATTCCAGTGTTAATCTGCTAAATTGTAATTACCGTAATTTCCAGACTATAAGCCGCTACTTTATTCCCACACTTTGAATCTTGCGGTTTATACAATGACGCGGCTAATTTATGGATTTTTCCCGCTTTCACAAGATTCATGCCGCCAAACAACTGAGCACCGTCACATAATGTGACGTAAATCGAGCGCGCTCAAACTTACCATCATTCTGATTACGGTAGTAATTTTGTCACCCTCATCATGGCAAAGACACGGAGAAATGCATATGATGCAGCTTTCAAGTTGAAGGCGATCGATCTGGCGGTTGGAAAAGGAAATAGAGCTGCTGCATGGGAGCTTGGCCTTTATGAGTCGATGATAAGACATTGGAAACAGTAGCGTGAGGAACTGACTCAGTGCAAAAATACAACAAAAGCTTTCCGAGGGAAGAAAAGCAGATGGCCCAAAGTATTTGCAGCCACTCGACATCAGTGTAAATCGTGCATTTAAGGTGGTGCTCCTTGTTCAGTGGGAGGCTTGGATGACAAGTGGGGAGAAATCCTTCACTAAAATGGGCCGTAGGCGAAGAGCATCTTATGGTCAAGTCTGCCAGTGGGTCCTGACTGCGTGGAGCATTGTCAAAAAATCCACTATCATCAATGGGCTTCGAAAGGCTGGACTGCTGCGTGTTGAAGGGGCAGCATGAGCTCAGCGGGGTATTTGCCTCCGGATGAAAGTGACGAGAGCGACAATGAAAATGATCCAACATCGGATGAAGCAATTCTGAGGCTATTCAACTCCAACACCGAAGGAGATGACATCAGTGGTTTCAGTGCACAGGAGGAGGAAGATGGTGACCAATGACTTTCTTGGTAGGCTACTGTTTTAATTTTTGTTATAAGCCGTATTTCGTTAAAGCCTATTTACTTTTGTTACAAGCCGTGTTTCGTTTAAAGGCTGTGTAAAGTTAATTTGTTTCAATGTACCGGTAGGCACCTGCGGCTTATAGACATGTGCGGCTTATTTATGTATAAAATACATATATTGTTTTTAACAATTCAGTGGGTGCGGTTTATATTCAGGTGCGCTTAATAGTCCAGCAATTACGGTACTTTGCTACTGTGGCCTATTTATTGCCATACCTCCTCATGCCATTTGCACACACTCTATATAGACTTTTTTTTTTTTATTGTGTAATTGACTGTACGCTTGTTTATTCCATGCAACTCAGTGTTTGTGTTGCACTGCTTTGCTCTCTTGGCCAGGTCGCAGTTGTAAATGAGAACTTGTTCTCAACTAGCTTACCTGGTTAAATAAAGGTGAAATAAAACGATATATTTGTGTGCATGTCTGGCACTATTACATGTATGTGTGTGTTCTTGTATGTGTTTATTTGAATGACAGTGTGTGTGTATAATCATGTGTACAAACACCTGTACGGCATCAATCTCAGGCAAGCTGGCGTTAGTTGTGAAAACACTGCCACTTGGTGTCATTCAAATGTACTTTTTATTCTTATTACTTCCACTTGTCTCCGATTCCACATACCAACCCTCAGCCCATCCCATCTATCTCTGCTGACCACCCACTTCGGGTTTCTACGCAACAATATCTTTCATCTGTGAGTCAGCCTTACCTGTGAGAAACACACACACGCACACACACCCACGTCTCCTGGCTCAGACATACAGTATTATCTCCAGACAGATGCCAGACCAAAGAGTATTCAACAACAAGGACAGAGCTATGATGTTTTCCTGTTGCGCCTTCAGACAATCCTGAAGGCAGTGAGTTGCAAAGCTGAAAGGAGAGACACCTCCGTAACGCTACAGTAATCTGGCCCATCAAAATGCATAATGATCAAGCAGATAATACAGTGTAAAACAATATGATAATTCAACAGATATCACTGTCAGATAAAATGTTTCTTACAGTCTGGTAAATCATTCCTGGCTTCTGTGAGACCCTTGGTATAATATTTTAAGCGTTTTAGTGCTAATGTCAAGTAGCAGTTTGCAACATTCCTCCACTCTGCCCCACAACTACTGAGTCATTTTTCCACTGCTGTGTAGGCGAGAGATATTGCCCGATTCCCAGCAGTAGCAGAAAGTACCCTTTTTTGGTCATATCTGACTGGAATGGGAGGCCAAAAGCCAACTTGTCCAAAGGGGGGGAACACAGTAGACTTAGCCAAGCTGCACGATTGCAACTTGGCCTGGGCTGGTCCTGTCTTGTTTCATAGTCAGAGCTGTCATGCCGGGAATTTCTGATTTTAATACTCAGATAAGAAAAGTGATTAAGCAAGCATGAAATTATATTTATACATAGCCTGCTGGTAATTATGTAATTAAACACTTTTTTTCCTGTGGTATTCTGAAATGGTCCAATGGCTGTTATCTGCAAATACGGGAAGTGATCTGAAATGATAACCAGGATACAAGCCAAGGCATTCCAACAGCAATACGTTTTGTTATGGATGGGTAACGGGGAATCCCATGTGGCTCACCATTCCTGAGGAGTGGGAAGTAGCTCGGATTAAAGCAGCAGTTCTGTATGACTGCTGTGTAAAGTGCTGTGACCAGCCATGCCTGGGGCCTGGCCAGTAGAGGGGTGTGATGATGGTGACAGTCCCTTGATGATCCTGTCCTCACTGTGGTCTCCGTTAAAGCTGTGTGGTGACAGTCGCACACCTTGATGACAGGTTTCCAGGCCAGAGATGGCGGCCATTTCTCACAGCTAATGCTTATGTAGAATGCTATTTATCTATTTTATAGCATAAAGATGGTTTACTCAGAAGCCATGAGTGCGTTTGCCCTGTTTCTCTGGCAACATTCCCAAAAAAACTTGCTCTGTAAACAAATAATGTATCCCATGTGTATAACAACTTTGACTTAATATTTGTTACAGAGCAAGTTTTCTGTGATGGTTGCCACAGCAACTGGGCAAAAACAGGATTGTTATGCCTTAAATGACCCCATTGCCTCTGAGTAAATCAAACCGCATGCCAACCTGATGGATGTACGCTAATTTCGTCAGTAAAGTCAGTCAATAAACACAAACCCTATCTTCTGAACACCAGTCCTCCATTTCTGTTGTAACCCCAGACCTGATTCAACATGTCAACTAATCACCAAGACCTCCATGAGCGACTTTGTCTGGGGTTACAACAAAACTGTGTGCTGTTGGGGGTACTGACTGGAAAACATTGGTCTATGTAACAAATGCCTTTTTGTAATGGAGCTCCATGAAAGAAGAGCTCACTTAACATCCAACATGTTACTAGAGTGATGTCAAGACAAAGTATTGACACAATGTCCTGAAGACCAAGGACCTTCACAACAAATATACCCATATACCAAATTGGGGGGTGAGTTGTCTCTAAGATGGATTCCTAGACCATTAGCACTCAGACAGGGCTGTGGACAGGACTCTGAGGGAATGTCTGACCTAATCAAAGTACTGTTGACATTTAACCCCATGACTTGGTCTCCACTCCCTACATTCCTCTGGCCTGACTTGTACCTCTGTCTCAGTGCCCAGATACAAAGGAATGTAAATGGGGTGGACAGGACTACCCAAGACTATGTTTTCCACTCATAACGGAAAGCTGGAATTTGTTTTCCAATGTCTTGTCCAGAACAGGTTGACACAGTGAACCTGTCGTGTCCATGGGCCTTTCATGTTGGTGGAAAGATCTGTTGATGAACTCAGCAGGTGTGAAGGTGGACCTTTGTTCACTGTAAATATCGACTCTCCCTTCCTGCTATAAAATTCCTTTCTCTACACGGTATTCACATGGAAAAGTATAGTATTTGTTGCACACAAGGAACTAAAGGACCCTGAGCTACTGTAGCCAGACCCCATTACTACATGTTTTAATCATTTACCTTCAATTCTGGAAACTAGTAGTTACTCATTCAACAAATGCCAAGGTTGGGATTTAGATTCCGTGCTTACATTGGTACTGGCATAGAATAACAAGTTCACATTTCTTTAGTTTCATTTCGTGATAGTTTGTGAATCATTTCTGAGTTTATTTCCAAATTAATTTTACTACCATATCTGTTTTCATGGTAACTCCTCACAGATTTACTGGCAGAGCTCATGCACATTGAAATCTTACAGCAAGAAGTAGAAGTTTGGTTTCTTTGTATTTTTAGCCAAAAGGGGTAATCATGTTAGTTGTACTATACTGTGTGGCTGTCTGTGACTGGTCGTTGACTTCCCTGGTTGGACTTTCCACTGGGACAGACCACTGTGACCAGACTGAGTGACTCATGCACTAACAAAGCAGCCAAAACACGTCTTTGTACGGTTCGCCTGACATTTCCAGCTCTCCATGCATCAGAAATGGAAAAATGAAATGGAGGAAGAGACCGGCAGCTAGCTGGGCAGTGGCCTCTTTCCCAGTTCTGTTCTTACTTAATCCACCCGTTTCACTCCCCGTCCTTCCCCTCTCTCTGAGCAGTCTGGGAGGAAACGCTGCCCATTTTGACTCTGAGCAGAGGCCACACCCTACAGATGTGTCTGGTAGAGAAGAGTGGTTATTAGCAACCTTTGACCAAAAATGTATGTGACTCATGCTTGAAGTCTGTTATTCTGAAGTGACTGTTCATCATCTGGTGCTGCAGGGTTGTTTATGTACTCAGAATGAAGTTATAAAATAGGCTGAGAACTGGCCAATTACTTTGCGCTGTTTAGTCTTTGCCTGTCTTTCCCTTTTCGCTAAGTTTGCTGTTTGTTCCACCCAGAGTGAAGCCAAAGATGTTCTCCCTCCTACTCTATAATATAATTCTGTAAAAACACAATTTGATGTATGAATATATTTGGCCTACTTCCTCCAAGGGAAAAACTCCATGAAACATTCCTGTGTATTCCTTTGAATTGGATGGGATGAGAGACCGAATAATAGTGTGGATGATCTATTTGGACCTAAAGGGCTCACTTGTGATAAACTGCATGGCTAATCTCCTGGCCAGAGAGTTCAGTGGAGCCCAGCGACGCAGAGGAATGGCAGGTATGCAGTATAGATATTCTGCACGCCCCATCTGGAATCAGTTTAGAATGCTCTGTCTCCCTGATGCACCCGGTGCTTTGCTTTCATCCCTCTAATGCAAGGCGGCTGGAAATCTCTGGCTCTAACAAAATATATCTATATGTGTGTGGAGGACAGCTATACAACACTAGCCAGTGCATGGTCAGGTAGAGAGGAGGAACCACCATCAGCAGACTGACTTTTACACATGTTTTACATAAATGGAATGCAGGAAGAGATAAGATAATCATGATTTGGGCAACAATATTTTAGGTGTAATAACCTCTCAACCTTTGCTTGATATTTTGGTCTCGTTTTTTTTTCTTCTTAATTGAACAATATTCTAACTAACCAATACAAGGGGATCACCATAGAGACCAAAGGAGGTCAATGGTACATAAAACAAACAATATGCAGACTAGCTAATGTGAAGGAAAATAAACCAAAGCAAGAGTGCACTGTGAGTAATAATGTGAAATAGCATGGGAATTGAGGCCCAGTCCAGCAGTCGGGGGTTATATCGAGAACTTTGGGTCAAAATGAAGAATAAACAGAGATTTCATGAGAATTTTTGTTTTTGTTGTCTAGACTGGGAACAGAGCTGGATGACGTGTACTAAGTGACATGGGGACAATTATTTATGCAGCTCTATAAAATTTTGTGAGATTTTAAGTTTGTTGCTTGAGTAATATCGCTTTTCACCTCACATCAACTTCTGTATGCATTTAGAGGAAACAAACAGACTTTTCATAATGTACTATACATGTTACACTAAATTAAATATGACACACACACACACACACACACACACACACACACACACACACACACACACACACACACACACACACACACACAGACAGCCAGTGCATTGTTTATTGTAATTGTCTCTTATAATTTTTGAACAATGAACTGTTCTTCTACGAGTGTTATGGTGTGTCATGATGAGGATGATAATGATGAGAGAGAAGATGTTTCTTGACTGGGTAGTTATCTTTTCCATCCATCAGTGTCTGGGTGACAACCACAGTCTTTGTTCAGAAATATTTTGCAGTTTTTCTCTCAACAACAACGTAATTTTTAAAGCACAGATGAAAGCAAAGATCCATTGGATACTGTAACTAAAACAGTCATATCACTTTCCATATCAGGGCTCAGTTTTCCAAAATAACCTTTTGTAGGCGCATCATTTAATCTCAGAGCCGTTTCCCAAGACCATCGTTATTAACATTGCACTTGAAAATGTTTGGAATCTAACGCCTGCCTCAGACCACTCGTTGAACAGCTAAGTGGATCGTGAGTAACTGCTTACTGACTGTAATGCTGCACTATTAGCTACGTTAGTTCTATTCGCTATGTTTACTATGACATTACTTCAGCTAATATGGCGACGACGATGTAGCGGTTATGATATGATGGTTTGGCTTGGAAAGTTTAATTTTTTGTGCCTGGTCACAGACAGCTGATGTGTTCTACAGGGAAGTCCACAAGCAAAGGGAAAAGGTGAGAGGAGGAGGAGAATAAATATAATGAGCTGTTTGTATGTGCCTACGGAAGTGAACTGTTTGCATGTGATCAGAGGATGTATTCATTCCACCGATTCTGTTGAAAAACGTTTCTTATATGGAACAAAATGGGGATAAACATACCTGAATTTGTCCAATAGAAAACTTTTGTTTGTAACTAATCATTACACCTTAGATCAGCTAGATGCAGGCAAGTGTGTGCAAGGCGGTATTGAATGTGTAACTGTCTGTCCACGTGTAACTGTCTGTCCACGTGTCACTGTCTATCACCTCAAATCTTTCTCTCCACCTGTGCACCTACGTTGCCAACTTTCATTCATAGGCTAGGTTCTACATAGCAACCTCATAATGGGTATAGGGAAAATTTGAGTATAATGTAGTAGTCTGAACCTATCAACGTTACACTGAACTGGGTGAATGGAATATGAATGACAGTCATCCAATATGCTGTAATAGAAATAAGGCCATACTCATTAAAAAAATAATTGTCCTCCCTCATCTCAAAATGGCACTGACCGCCACTGATGGATGCCAAGGGAAGCCAGGCCCCCCAAAATGTACCAAGAAAAAAATACTACATATAGCTACATATTGAACTTCCATCCTCTCAGGCCGGGCACACAATGTATGAATTCATGGTTGAATCAGATTTACCGTTATAATCATTAGCTAGTACGGAGAATTGAAGTAAAACTACAAGTCCAAATCCCTATCTCCATCAATGGCTAATTTCGGAAAGGGCCAATAGGCTAATTGTCACGGCTGTCGAATGATGAGGACCAAGGTGCAGTGTGGTAAGTGTACATTTGACTTTATTTAAGAATGACGGCGACAAAAAAACAATAAACCACACAAAAAACGTCCGTGAAGCTAAAGGCTATAGTGCCAACAAACAAAGACAACTTCCCACAAAAAGGAGGGTAAAGGGCTACCTAAGTATGGTTCCCAATCAGAGACGACGATAGACAGCTGTCCCTGATTGAGAACCATACCCGGCCAAAACATTGAAATATAATCATAGAAAAACAAAACATAGAACGCCCACCCCAAATCACACCCTGACCAAACCAAATAGAGACATCAAAAGACTTTCCAAGGTCAGGGCGTGACACTAATGTTAACTAGCTGCACATGAAAGTAAGTTAGACTAGCGAGCAAGCATTATAGCCAGGTAGTCCAGGACAACAAAAACTAATAGTGTGTACTGTGTGACAGAGTCATAGACCATTTGGGCAACATGAAAAAAAAGGAGGATGTCATTGGCGTTTCTCTACAAGTAGGGTGAGTCAACATGTTTTTTTCTACTTACACACACTCATATAAATCGGAACAATGGAAAGCCACATTATATTTAGCTTACATTGATCGGACGAAATTGATTTTGGAATATTTTAGTTGTCACTGTATTAGACCAAGCATAAGTGTTTTGATGATGATTAACAAAGTTGAAATGGCGCAGGAATAGTGGAGGCAGCGGGGTCATTCCTACAATGTGGTGCCTTTTTCTGTCCCCAGGAAATATATCTTCTTATTTAGTGTAAAATGTGTATTCCAAAAGGCTGTCCTTTTACCTTAAAAATACAAAATATGGATCTTGCAAGGAAATTTTGCATTTTTTTCAGTGGATGTGGGCATTTATGCCATGTCCCTGGGTGTTATTCCATGAGAAATATACGCCTTAAAATAATATTTCAAATTTGTTATTATTTTATAGTTAAATTATTACATTAAAGTTTTTTTTTCATGATTATTGTATTTATTATTTTATTTAAGATTCTGTGTGTCCCTGTTATCACTTTCCACCCTGTTAGTTTGTTGTAGTTCTCCATTTAAGAAAACAACCCCTTTCAAAGGTGTCACCACATTCAGGAAGTGTCATCATTTCTTTGGTGGGAAAACAATGGTGCAAAGGTACATACTTAATACTGAACAAAAATATAAATGCAACAATTTCAACAATTTTACTGCGTTGCAGTTCATATGTGATCCGTTTCAGGAAACTAGGCAATTTTCTCAAAAGCGAGGTTACAAGTTTGTCAACTTTCAAAGCAGAATTCATTTCCCATTGTTCCTCAAATACAGTATACTGTACCCGTTTGTAACTCTGTGTCTCTGCTTTTATCCAATGTAAAAAACACAATTTCAAATGTTGCTACATAAGACCGAATCAAGGTGGTCGGTCACATAAAAGGAAATCGGTCAATTCAAATAAATATATTAGGCCCTAATTTCACATGACTGGGCAGGTGCATCGCTATGGGTGGGCCGAGGAGGGAATAGGCCCACCCACTTGGGAGCTAGGCCCACCCACTGGGGAGCCAGGCCTAGCCAATCAGAATGAGTTTTTCCCCACAAAAGCGCTTTATTACAGACCGAAATACTCCTCAGTTTCATCAGCTGTTGGCTGGTCTCAGATGATCACACAGTTGAAGAGGCCGGATGTGGATGTCCTGGGCTGGTATGGTTACGCGTGGTCTGCGGTTGTGAGGCCGGTTGGACTTACTGCCAAATTCTCGAAATGACTTTGGATGCGGCTTATGGTAGAGAAATTAACATTCAATTCTCTGGCAACAGCTCTGGTGGGCATTCCTGCAGTCAGCATGCCAATTGCACACTTCCTCAAAACTTGAAACATGACATCTGTGGCACTGTATTGTGTGACAAAACTGCACATTTTAGAGTAGCCTTTTATTGTCCCCACAAGGTGCTCCTGTGTAATGATCATGCTGTTTAATCAGCTTCTTGATATGCCACACCTGTCAGGTGGCTGGATTATCTTGGCAAATGAGAAATGTTCACTAACAGGGATGTAAACACATTTTAGAGAAATCATATTTTTGTGCATATGGAAAAAAATTCTGGGATCTTTTATTTCAGATCATGAAACATGGGACCAACACTTTACATGTTGAGTTTATATTATTTTTCAGTATAAACACTTATCTATTTTTCCATGTTTCATGTTGTCAGTCTGTATGTCCCACTCAAATTAAATTTGTTTTATTTTTTTAGTGAAGAAAATTAACCAAATTTCAAAATGTTAGTGAAGTTAAAATCCTGTTAAAAATGTTCACCATTATACTAACTCAATCTTGTTCACTCACAGCACTATGGCTAATTCGGGCTCCAAATGTTCACCTTGTTAGGTTCCACCCTGTTAGGATTATGCACCTAACAAATGCAACAAAAAAAAACACTTGACCAATATTTTTATTTACTGAAAGCCAAACATATGTGATAGAATACGAAATCAAAAATAATAATTTTTTCCCAAAAAGTTATGAGATCCTGTTTTCTTTGTGACTGGTGGTACAGTAACTCTCCAGTGTTCTAAATCAATAGTTGAGTCATCTGAAAAATTCATATGATTGACCATGCTGTAGGTCATGTAACTGTTTGTTACATGCAATATGCTTTGTGGACTAAACTAGATAATGTTGTTTTGTGATGTAATAAAAAGGTGTGGTTGAAATCTCCCACTGGCTTTTTATTGTCTCGGCCTTAGGCCTATACAGTATATCACAGTTGCAAGGTATATGAACTAACAGGTTACAGAGCAAACAACACAATTATCACAACACGGGTTGTAAAATAGCTTTTTTCCCTGGTTTCCCCAGTGATTTTTACCCACGCATTGCTACTGATCGACACATGCCTCAGCGACGCACATAGCGAACTTTCTCTCGGCATGATGTTTTGAGAAACGTATATTCAGCCGTCGTAGGAAAGATGCATTGTTAAAACACTTGCAAGCCTAAATTCAGTCGCTATCGCGGAACCGGGCCCAGACCTGAGCCCTTGTACAGTACATACACAATAGTTTTCATGAAAATACCGTATCTAATTAGCAAATATGATGCTTCCTATGCCTCATAAAAAAGCAAGCGAACAAAAGATTAATACCCAGCTGGTCATGTAGCTCCATCTGTCATCTCTCCATGTTTTACCCTCCATCAAGCAGCCTCCTGTACAGTGTGACCTCACTCTCCGGCCCTATCTTGATGTTGAACAGGACCTGACAGTTCTCAAATTTCAAGTTTTATTGTCACGTTCACAAAGTACACAATGAAATGCCTTTCTTGCAAGCGCTTTCTCAACAATGCAGTAGTCAATCTCAGTAGTTAAAAAAATAATAAAACAAAGTAAAGTAGAACAAAAAGACATGAGGGTCAGTTCCCGGGTCAGTGCTAATACCATACTTACAATGTGCAGGGATACTGGAGAGGTAGGGGTAGATGGACCAAACCCCTATATACTGTCTATTACACCACTGGGACCAAGCTTCCTGCCATCCAGGAACTCCATACCAGGCGGTGTCAGAGGAAGGCCCTACAAATGGTCAGACTCCAGACAACCAATTCGTACACTGTTCTTTCTGCTACTGCACGGCAAGCGGTACTGGAGTGCCAATTTTAGGTCCAAAAGGCTCCTTATTCATAGCTTCTACCCCCAAGACATAAGACTGCTATACAGTTAATCAAATTAATGGCTACCCGGGGGCATTGACCCCCTTTTTTTACGCTGCTGCTACTCGCTGTTTATTATCTATGATTTGTCACTTTGCCCCTACCTACATGTACATATTATTTAAATTACCTCGACAAACCTCTACCCCCGCACATTGACTCGATACCCCCTGTATATAGCATTGTTAATGTTTATTGTGTTTACTTTTTTAACTTTCGTTTTAGCACATTTTTTCTGAAAATATTTTCCTACTATAAAAAAATATGCATAATTTGTTCAAGGGCTTGTAAGTAAGCATTTCACAGTAAGGTCAGAGCAAAAACCAAGCCATGAGGTTCGACGGAGTTGTCCATAGAGAATATTGTTTCTCATGGTCTGAGAGTCCTTTAGGTGCCTTTTGGCTAACTCCAAGCGGGCTGTCAGGTGCCTTTTTACTGAAGAGTCTGGCCACTCTACCACAAATGATTTGTGGAGTGCTGCAGAGATGGTTGTCATTCTGGAAGGTTCTCCCATCTCCACAGAGGAACTCTGGAGCTTTTATCAGAGTGACCATCTGGTTCTTGGTCACCTCCTTGACCAAGGCCCTTCTCCCCTGATTGCTTAGTTTGGCCTAGTAGGCCAGCTCTAGGAAGAGTCTTGGTGGTTGCAAACTTCATCCATTTTAAGAATGATGGAGGCCACTGTGTTCTTGGGGAGCTTCAATGCTGCAGACATTTTTTTGGTACCCTTACCCAGATCTGTGCCTCGACACAATTCTGTCTCTGTGTATAGACAATTCCTTCGACCTCATGGCTTGGTTTTTGCTCTGACATGCACTGTCATCATGGCCATCATGGCCAATCAATTGAATTTACCACATGTGGACTCCAATCAAATTGTAGAAACATCTCAAGGTTGATCAACAGAAACAGGATACATCTAAGCTCAATATTGAATCTCATAGCAAATGGTCAAAAATGTCTAAAACCTGTTTTCACTTTGTCATTATGGGGTATTGTGCATAGATTGATGAGGGAAAATAATAATTGTATCAATTTTATAATAAGGCTGTAACGTAACAAAATGTGGAAAAAGTCAAGGGGCCTGAATACTTTCCGAATTCACTCTATACGAAAAGCCGATTTTTTTAAAGAAATATATATTTTTTGCTGGGGTCTCAAGACTGATAGGCTTAATAGGTACATTATTAGTAACTGGTATAAGCAATTTCATAAATGTGTGAAGTGCAGCATCCTCATTACACACCACATAGAAATCAGTACAAAACCTCTTGTATGATCTCCTATACACTATGTTAGGCTCAGCCTTAGGAACTTTGGTTTTCCTAGATATGGGGCCTATATTATGATCACTACATCCAATAGATGTGGATGCTACTTTATAGCAGATTTCTGTAGATTTCTGTAGCGTTACTAAACAAAAATATAAATGCAAACGTGTTGGTCCCATGTTTCATGAGCTGAAATAAAAGTTCCCAGAAATTATTCATATGCACAAAAAACACATTTGTTTATGTCCCTGTTCGTTAGCATTTCTCCTTTGCCAAGAAATCCATCCACATGACAAGTGTGGCATATCAAGAAGATGATTAAACAGCATGCTCATTACACAGGTGCACCTTGTGCTGGGGGCAATAAAAGGCCACTCTAAAATGTGCAGTTTTGTCACACAACACATAGCCACAGATGTCTCAAGTTGAGGATGCGTGCCATTGGAATGCCGACTGCTGAAATGTCCACCAGAGCTGTTGCCAGATAATTAAATGTCAATTTCTTTACCAAAAGCCACCTATGTAGTTTTAGAGAATTTGGCAGTACGTCCAACCGGCCTCACAACCACAGACCACGTGTAACTACGCCAGCTCAGGATCTCCACATCCGGCTTCTTCACCCGAGGGATCATTTGAAATTGTTGCATGTTGCGCTTACATTTTTGTTCAGTATATATTTGAGCTGATAGTGAAGGGTGGACTGCTCACAGTTGGCTTCCTACTATGGCAAACAGTCTGTGCTAACAGTTTAGCTCCGGTTCACAGGAGCATGATTACTGCTGACAACCCACTGCGCACACTGTCATTTCAAAGTGGAAATATTGGTAATATTTGGTTGAGACGTTGATCAATGAGATTTAAACCTTTATTCACCCACTCAAAAGACAGTTATTTAAAAATGTTCGTACAATCGAGTTTGAAAACTATACCATCAACTACATTTCAATATTGGAGTGAGGTTGAGAACACATGGTGATTTAATTTGACCAAAGCACACCATGAATTCAACTAGGATTATCACCAATCCATGCAGTGTGTAATGCCAGTAGCCTTCTGAATCTTTCGTTGCAGCGGCCCAGCGTTGGCACAGGTTCTGAAATAATCAGCCGCTTTCTGGTGTCTTTCAGAGCTAGAATCAATTCTTTAAAATCCAGTTTCAGCAGTTCTGAGCTAGTTCTCTTAATGTTGTTTCAGCCCGCATGGATTATGACAGTGTCAGCTCATGGCAGTTGTCGTAGAATGGTAGGAAGCCGCCTAGTAATGTCCTGTACTCGTGCTCCAGAATAACACATGGTTTTTGCCCCAGGAACCGAGATGTTTCTCACCATAGAGCTTCCAATGCTAACAGCAGATGAGTGGTTCAGGAGACCCCTTGAGGACCGATGGAAGCTGGAGCATGGTGGACCCGAGCCAGCCGTAGAATCCACCATGGACGATGGCGAGGCAATGCACTATCGTACCTAACCCATAGTGGTTCGAGCGTTGGACTAGTAACCGAAAGGTTGCAAGTTCATATCCCCGAGCTGACAAGGTACAAATCTGTCGTTCTGCCCCTGAACAGGCAGTTAACCCACTGTTCCTAGGCCGTCATTGAAAATGAGAATTTGTTCTTAACTGACTTGCCTAGTTAAATAAAGGTTAAAAAAAAATAGATCAAATATTACTTTGATCTTTTGTAAAGCACTATCAGTAGTTAACCTATAGAAGAAGATTAGAGCAAATATGACATCCACCTTTATGATCTGTGTAAATAATTGTCCTTCTCTGCTCAATGTGCATTTGTTATTAGTTTCAATTTGTTGTAGTAAAGTTGCTGTTTTGACATTAACCACAATCCATTATGAAAAGTGATAACCTAGAAAAGCTGTTTGTTCTATTATGCAGCAATAGTGCATGTTTGGAGTAAAATGTTCAAAGAAGTGCACAGCCATTGAAAGACAATACTCAAGATTCCGGTAAAATTTTATTGTACAATGAAGGTACATCACATCAGGCAAATTCAATTGGACAGAAAGAAAAGTAAGATGACAATGGTAGAAAAAGAAAGTTAATAGATATACAGATATTTTACTTCATCCAATTGCTAGTTTAAAGGTCTAAAACATTGGTTAAACCAAATTCGTCCCAAATTTCTCAATTCTGAACTTAAACGTATGTATTCTTACATTTTTAAGATAAAAAAAAAACTCAAGACCCAAGCAAAAGAAACAATGATGAAATAAATACAATGATGAGATCGCTTTCTTCTTATATCCAGCTAGATGTTATCGTATGCCTACGAGGTGTCGATTTGGTGTTGTACGTTAAGGATGACTGGAAACGATGGGTGTGGTCTCACTGTTTCCTCTCCTTGGTCTCTGTGCTGGAGGAGACAACTTTCCCATCCACCAGAGTCTGTGTGACGGTCATCACCTTGGTCTTCACTGTCCGCTGGTCCTCCAGAGCATCCTGGAGCCTTGAGAGAGGGAGATAGTTTCACAACTGTCAGCCAACAGAAACCTGGTTTCAATATGGCTACTTGTGCTTCCAAGATAGAAAATGGCTCTTTAGATGACCATTTACCCTAATAGGCTCTTGGCTGACAACAAACCTCATTATCTTTCTCAGGTCTACTTCATTGGTTGGAAGTACACCCTCTGTCTTACTCACTTGAAGTCTCCTCCGTCCAGCAGTCTTCTGTATGTGGCGATCTCCGCCTCCAGCTTCATCTTGATGTTGAGCAGGTGCTCGTACTCCTGTGTCTGCTGCTGGATGTTGGAGCGGAGGTTGGTCAGCTCAGACTCCAGACCCACGAGGATGTTGTTCAAGGATTCCATCTCCATGTTGTAGCGCATCTCTGTGTCGCGCAGGGTTCCCTCCAGAGAACCTTTCTGTTAGAAAGAGGAAGACATTCAGGACAGATGGTTGGACTTGTAAATTAACATGAACTTAACCAATGGCATTGATGCAGTGATGTATTTTGTACACAGTGGCTGGGTGAGGTATAGTGTTATTGAGGGATCTTACCAAGCTTTTCTGTGAGTCCAGCTCAATCTCCAGTGTCTGTAGCTGTCTGCGGAGGTCATTGATCTCTGTGTGTGCGCCCTGCAGGGCCTCTGTGTTCTGTGACACCACAGACTGCACCTCTGTGATCTAGAAGGGATAGAGGATATAGATGTCAGTTTAAAAATCATTGGTTAAGAGGGCATTTCTGTGGCTGTGGATGTGACGGTTTCACTTTAAAGTTAGCACTGTTTACAAATGATTTAGCTGCTAGGTGTTACCCGTGTTTCGTGCCATGCTTTGAGCTCCTCCTGGTTCTTCAGGGCCTCCTTCTCATACTTGGCCCGGACCTCAGCCATGATAGCGGCCAGGTCCTGTCCCTTAGGAGCATCCACATCCACCTGCACTCCAGACTGGGAGATCATGTTACGCATCTCCATCACCTCCTGTTTGGCCAAATGGACAACAACGTTAACATTCATTAAGCAATATGTTTTCAAGACTGAAGTCAGCGTCCACGTTTAGGCCGTTTGTTTGGGTACTCAAGGGCCCCCTGGGTGAATCCTATGGTTGCGCCGCACTTACCGCTCCTGTGCTAAATCCAAAAGATCTCACACACAACACGCCTGTTTATACAGTAAGGTTGACTTTGTCTCCTATGTAGGCATGCTTGGTCTTACTCTTGCTAAACCATTGACAAGGAATATGGTAAATATACATTTGGGGGTGCAAGAGAGGTGGGGTTGGGTCATGTGTATTATATTGGTTTGGTGGTTGGGTCAAGAGCTTACGTTGTCGTGGTTCTTCTTCAGGAAGATGAGCTCCTCCTTTAGAGATTCGATCTCGCTCTCCAGGTTCATGCGGCCCATGTTGGTGTCATCAATGACCTTCCTCAGGCCAACAATGTCAGCTTCAACAGACTGCCGGATGGACAGCTCGGACTCGAACCTGCAAGACACACAGAAAATAGCATCCGATGAAGTGACCTGGAGAGCTACGGTGGAATATTCTCTAAAGTGTCACTAATAGTACTGTGGCACATCAACTGTCTTTGTTTTGTTTTCATTGGATGTTCATCATGCTGGCGTTAATTAAGGTGTGCCAGCGACTGGCTGATGGTTTTGTGCTTACTAAGCATTACTTACTTCACCCTGAAGTCATCAGCAGCCAAGCGTGCATTGTCGATCTGAAGACACAGACGGGCGTTGTCTTTTGTGGCATCAAACACCTACCAATGACAGGGAGGAATGAGTTAAAGTCAACACACTTTTATTTGAATTTTTTTTCACAACAGTTTCAATACTTTTCTGCAATGAGTATCAAAGTGAAAAGGCAAGTGTGGGAATTCCTAAAGGCCATGGCAGCCAGGATCAGGGAAGGCCAGCTACCCCACAGCCACAGTGTTTGCTCTCCATGGTACAGTAGATAAGGGTGGGGATGGATGCGTGCAGGTTACACAATCTGGGGAATCATTAACAAACAGCCAAGCTGCTGGTGAGCTAGTTGACGTGCCAGGAAGAAGGCAGCGGATTTGCATCAGGTGGGAGGTTGGTGCGTGTGTGTGGGGGATGGCGGGATGGTTACTGGGTTGGATATCCTGTTGTTCCTGGCAAGATAAGCCTTGTTTTTTGAAGGATGAACATTTGAACTAGCAACCACATCCTGGTATCATGACAAAGAAAAATAAACCTGTTGGGATTCTAATCTATGGAGTTGGGGGACAATTAGATACCATGGGCAGTTGGTAAAGCCAACAAAGGCAAGCATTAATAGCAAGGCAAACATCAGCCCTAACTCCCTTCCTCCCCTAACCCTTTATGCAAGGCTTCATAATGAGAGCCAAAACAAGAGCAGCAGACTAAACAAATATTTAAACCATGTTGCTTTTACCATTATTATTTTTTTCAAGGCGGAGTTCAGTGTCCTTATTCAGATTTTTTTTCAAAGGGACAAAGTAATAGGAATGCTGTGGTGATAGTCTGTCCTATTTGCATTTTGTCTTTCGCTATTTGTGTCTGACATCTACCATATAATCTCCATATTTTGCATAGCTACTCTGTCACTTTGGGTTGTTACTTTGGCATGTTGCTTCAGCAAGGTCCAAATGGCCAATGACAGGATGACTGGAATCTTCCAAAATCCAATGGAAAGAGCTTTTCAGATATCTTTTTAATGAAATATAGTATTAAGCATTTGCTGTGTACTCTAAAGTACAACAGTAACTTGTTGCAAATGCATTAGGCCTATAATTTGATTTCTAACAGTTTTTCCACCCAGATAATTAGCCTATTTTGAAGTATCATCAGCTCTCATTTACAGTTGGATGACTCACAGAATGTTCTTAAATTCCCCACAGTGTACACACATAAAGGCATTACAAACCCATATGTCAATTTTTCAAGATATATATGAATGTAACACTATCAGATGAATGGGATTGGAATGACTTAGATGGACAACTTTTTAATGGCACACATTGACTCCAAAACTCATTACCATGCTCCACCCTAAAAGTAAGGACCACACCATCAAATAGTACTATAAGGTGTGAGTTCCCTTCTCTCTCATCGATACTAGTGAATTGTATTTCCATTTAACTTTTATACACTCACCAAAGCAGAGAGACCATATCAAAACAACCTCTTGAACTTTATCTTGAACTGTAACAACTATCCTTGCTTTCATGGAGAAACTTGTCAGTATATCATCGATAGTCCTTTTATTGCTAGCCATCTCTGTGTCCCAAAAAAGCTAGCTGGTCCCAGAACTCTGGCCATGTCGAAAGTCAGCTAGCAGAACCCCTTGGAATTCCCCTTCTTATTGCTTTATGTCTGCCTTTGGCCTTCTGCCTGGAGATGCTGGCACACTGCCATCACTGATCAGCACGGCTCTAATGAACAAACCAGCTGACCTGGGTCTTTACTACCAAGGGGAATAATCTGACAAGGAAATGAAGTAGGGCCACTGTGTTCCCTCTTTCACTCCCAAACTACATTCTAACACTCTGTTACGCTCTTGTCCATTGGGTCAGCCATTCTAGGACAGTGAACTTGCATTTGAAAGATACATTACTTCCCTAAAGCTCTATAGTACAGATTCTCCAGCATTTCTAATATTAGCCAATAGTACCTTCCTTCCTCCCACAGCCCTCTCACCTTCTTCCTCAGGTCATCCAAGATGCCGTTGTAGCGGCTGTAGTCGTTGACGTCTGGGCCTCTCTTCTCCATGGCCTCCTTGATCTTCAGCTCCAGTTTGCCATTGGCCTGCTCCAGGTTCCTCACCATCTCCAGGTAAGAGGCCAGACGGTCGTTGAGGTTCTGCATGGCAAACTTCTCATTGCCCATGATGTGAGCAGTGTCCCCGCTGGCGTTCACCTGGATGCTGCTGGACATGGAGCCTCCGGAGCCTCCCATCCCCATCCCTCCCATCCCGCTGCGCACACCTGAGTAGGACACAGAGGAGATGCGGGTCCCCTGACCCCCAGCCCCACCATAGGTGCTGGCGGCCCGGTAGGCAGGAGCAGCAGAGGTGCGAGTGATGGATTGGCTGTACCCACTACCAGGTCCCCTGACGCTGCTTCGTTTGACACTCATTTTCGTTGGAGCAAGAGAGACTGAGAGAGGCACAGAGAGTTAAGAGTGGGCCAGCAGAAACCGGAGCACACAGACACACAGAGCAGGGGCAGAGAGGAAGCCGTTCTAACTATATAACCCTGCAGGCCCCCACAGTCCCTCCCACTAGAAACTCCCCTCTGCCCAAGTTCCCTCCCTCTCTCCTCTATGCCCCAAAAACACTTTTCATACTCCTTTGTCCTCATGTCTGGCTTTTCTCTCTCAAAAGTGAAACTCTAAAGTACACTTCTTCAAATGTGAGTGAGATGGTACTATTTTTGTTTGCCTCAGTTTGTAGCTTTTCCTTTTAAAATCCCTTGGTAATTTGAGTTTGCCATCTCTTTAATTGTAATGTCACAGAATAAGTATGGAATGGTAAAACAGAATGATGGTGATCAGAAATATTTTCTGTTTATACATATTTGTGATGAATTCTGTGCCCAAATAGGAAAATATATTATATAAACTGCTTGTGTGTGAACTGTAATGTATTTGTGTTCCACTCCATATACAGGGTTTCTCAATTTCCTCACTGGCATAACTTGAAAACCTGGAATCACATGCAAACTGGCAGGGACATGAGTCGCATCACAAACCACACAGACAGTTAAAGGCAATTCAGGATTGATACCTCCATTTTTGGACCTTTTTTAAATCAATTATATATATAGCTATAGCCATTGATTCTTGAAGAATATAACTTATTCACATGAGCTTTGTTCAACTGTCTTAAACATCAGAAACCAAAATATAAGCTTATTTTATAGAAAATAATGAAAAATGAAACAGAGTAGAACAGTTAAACCCCTCATTATAAGTATACCACATGAGATTATGAAAAGAACTGGACATGGACCGAATTGTCCTCCACCTATCTGAGGATATGAGTTCCAGACAAGCTAAACAACATAACAATTAGCCTAGCCCCTGTGCAGACATGCAGGAACAAAGGCAACTCTAATCTTGTTGTAAACATATCCGGAAGAGACCCCCTGTAATTTTACCCGGGACATTCCCCACTGAGATATGGAAAGCTGCAATTGGCTCCCAACAAGAGAAAAGTCTTAAAGCTGTTTTTTTTCCCTCAGATGCCGTTCCCTTGGGAGTAAATTGATACTGCCCCATTCATTCCCAGAGCATAAGAACAATGCAAAGATAAGGGTGAGCTCTCTCTCTCTCTATCTAGCTCTCTCTTTCTCGCACACTCCCTCCATGTGGATATCTTAGTAGTGTACACACAGGCACCGACAGTATTTACACATAGTACCATCAATAGTATAGCAGTGTTTGGATATACCTAATATAAGAGGCCATGAACTAACAAGCCTGTCCTACAAAGCCGATAAAATAAAGATCACTTTCTTTATGCTGCCTGTGGGATTATTGTCTCTTCCTCTCATCCCAGTAGAAGGTATTTCTGTCCCAGAGAATCAGGAAGGAGCATGAGGCAGGAAATTAAGTCAAGAAAGAATTCCTTACAAATTTAAAACAACTATCTTTGCCTCTCTAGGAGGCATATGTGTAGTTAGAACCATGAGAAACTCTGTTTTCGACCGTTTGAGAAAGTACCATATGTACCGTAGATATTCCCTTTTGGTGTGGTGGTTATAAAATAATGGACTGTTTGATCCAAATGCAGTGAGCCATAATGTGAGTTTATATTTTCCAAAGGCACAGCCACCCAGACCTCATGGTATTTTTATGGTTTGCTAATGTTAGCATTCCAAGCTCATCCAGTTGTAAGGCTGTGCCTGCAGAGTCTTGCCTGGTCCTCCCTGGTGCCACACCGGCTTGGGACACAGAGATATTGATGGGGGCTAATGCAGATAGGGATAACTGTCTCAATGTGGCCCATCCTGTTGGAGCTTGTCTGTCTTATCTTCAGTGTTCCATCTCATAAGCAAACCACCCTGCTAACCCTACTTTCAAAATGAGTCCTCTTTTTCACAGTCTTGGATAACACAGTGTTATCTTAGGCCAGGAGTCAATCCGATTGCCCTTGTAGACAGTGCAACTTTTAAAGGCAATGTAACCGCGTTCGCAGAGGTCGCTTTCAAGCTAAACGCTGCAAATGTCGGTTCAATTGGAAATTAACTTTCAATGTCAAGCATGCTATAACTAGGATCTAACGCAAGATGGATTTAATCCTGGCCTTAACCTCTGTATGAAGCTTCCTGGTTGATGAAGACTTGGGAATATGGTGATGCAAGACTAGCGGTATCTCTATTCTCAACATGATGTCAGTAAACTCATAATAGTTTATGGTCCTTCATAAACAGGTTGTAAAAAGTGCTACTTAATGGTTCCTGTGAAACCAAAGGACAACTTTAGTGACGAGGTCACTCTGGATAAAAGCATTAGCTAAATGACCAAAATGTGAGGTAAATGTAGAATAACTTAACTGTAGGCTACTGTGGCACCGTATTCCAAAAAACTTTGGAAAGCAGGTGTATAGATAGGGTTGCCTGACAACTTCACGATCATTTTGAGCCACAATGTGCACGCAGGGGTAAAAGGCAATGTGTTCGTGAACGGTCAGATAGCTGGCAACAATGAAAAGAAGCTGCCACGTGGGCAATCGCTCGTTTCAGCTACTGTTGTGGTATCTTGTTCTTGATACCATTTTGTGTTTTGAGGTGTTTGGACTTGTCAAATAATTTGCATATAGGGAGGCACCAGCTTAATCTTGTTACAATGCGGACACAGTGGACAGACAAGATACACATTTTAATACAGTGTGTAGATGCAACAAACCTTGATCAGATAGTGATTGGATTATTATGATCAGATCACGAAACTCACATCTTAGCGCAAGGTGTAGACGAGGCTACGGTGATTTGAGTCATACCAGTTCTGTTAAAGGGAGGAGTGGGTTTGCCGGGTTGCACTTTTACTTTTAAATTCTGGGAAGAGTTATGAGCCTCGTGATCTGGCCGTGATTGGCCCCATTGAGTTCTGGCTTTGGCCCATCTTCAGAGAGCCCTTTTTCGCTGGAGTAAGAATGAGTTTCCTCTTAGGCTCTGACTGAACAGGATTGTTAGATGGTCTGTAAGGCTCTGTTCTAGCCATGCCCATCCTGTTAAAGTTCAAGGAACACCCACAGAGGGTCTTATATCTAAAGCCAGCCACTGGAGAGACAAGCCGACCCAGGGTCAGTCTCTCAATGTGACTTGGCAGGACATCTCTCACCCCTGCAAATTACAACTGACAATAGACCTTTCCCAGAAACTCCCATGAAACACACAAAGCCCTTTAGATCAACTAGCTCCAACAGGCTGTCTCACATTGATAAACGATAACATAAAGTGCATGTCACATGGATGGACTTGTAATGTAGCCTGACATGAGAAAAGCTCATCTGATTCATAAGACTGTGTGCAGATGGCTGCAAACAATTATCAGGTGTGCTCAACATTCCTCTGAGGGTGAATGGTGCACCACAGACATCACATCACTCACCTAGTGTAAACCTACCTGACATCGTGGGTGTGTGTGTGAAGGGTATGTGTGAAGGGTGTTATTCTTTTTTCAGGTTTCCTGGTGGTGGGCTCAATGCATCAGCTTGCAGGCTGACTGTAAAGATGACTCCTGGATTCCTGTTGAGCAAATTACAGCAGCTATTGTCCAGGTCGGGATGGTTGGAGGGTGGGGGTCTCTGGGTTGGGATGATTGTGAGAGGTGGGGTGAGCTATGCCGGGTGGCGCGAATCTGTAACTGAGTGCTAATGCTGCGCTCAAATTACAGACTCAAAGAAAGTCTGATCAGATGGCATCATAGCCCCGGGAAGTAGCAGTGCTGAGGGTGCTGCAGCACCCCATGAAAAATCCTAATAAAATAAGTTATTCACAAAAGGAGTGCACTGGGCCTTTACTAGTCCTGTATTACTGGACTGATATAGCCTCTTGTAGCGCTGCATGAAAACTGGTGGCCTAGCTAGTTTGAAAAACATGCTAGCTTCCCAGTGGGCACACACTGGTTGAATACATTGTTCCTGCGTCATTTCAATGAAATTACATTGAATCAACGTGGAATAGATGTGAAATTGACGTATGTGCACAGTGGGTGTCAAAAAATTCAAAACAGAATAAATACAGCACTTTGAACCACAATATTTCTTAGCTAGATACTATATGATATTTCTAAATATAAATGACTCACTGTTGTATTGTTTTAGTTAAGAATAGTCACAGGGGCTAACATCTGATTTGGTTTTGCCGCCACAGTCAACGTCAAAAGTAGAGATATTTTTACTTTTGGCGCCCATGCCGTCTGCCGCCTGCCCTGCTGGAATTGGCAGTACTGTCCTATTGTAAACAATGACATCCGATTTCGTCCTGCCGTAATGAGTCAGTAACGTGAAGACGTATAACTGGGGTGAGGTCTATAGGGTGGGAGCTATGACAGGGTGGTGATGAAGAGTGAGACACTGGGCCCTGGAGGACAAGCTATAAGGACAAGGACATACAGTATGCACAGCACGCAGGCACACACATACATGTACAATCCCCTCTCTGTCTTTCTCCTTCTATTTCTACAAACTCTTTATTCACTCAAATTCTTTCTCATTCTTTCACTTTCTCTCCTTCTTGCACGCTCATTCCCACTCTATCCGTCTCCCCCTATTCCACACCACACATTCTCAGTAATTACCATTAGGAATCCTCCCTCTGACGTCGAAACCACAGGAAAATTCCAAAACGATCCCATGGTGCCCATGGTAACAGAAAACAAAGATTTGGGTTCATTTGGAAGCACATAGCCGGTTTCATACGAAACAAACCCAGACAGTTCTTGGCAGGTCTCAGTGGAGTTGACACACCATATTTCACAAGCATTTGCTAGGCACAGCTGGAGTCACTCGCTTCACTTCTCTGTTAGTAACTCCCTGCATAGAGGCTGGGATTTTAGAGACACAATGGGTTCATTTGAGTGGATGGGCACCGTGAAAAAACACTCTGTTTTTACTTCAGATGATAGAGTCTATTTTAAAAGAATGCACATGGCTCAATGCGCAAAATTCTCCAAATGCCGCATTAAAGTGGAACTGACAGCGTTTTTACTACTTTGCAGATATGAAACAGACAATCATTGTATCAGTCAAAAATATCATATTCCCAGTTTATGCTAAAAAACAACTTCACGAACTCTCAATCATTGCCAAATGTGCTTTCTTTAAAGACAGAATAATGGTTAAAAGCCTGGGTAAAAGATTTGCTGGCATGAATGATCAGTTCCCTAAGGAACAGCGCAAAGTTCGGTATTTCATTTTAAAGGAAAAGAGACAAAGGGAAACGCGTAGCTCTCATAGTAGATAAACTGCATATCTATAACCAATTGTAAAGAGACACAAAGACTCCTCCTCTATGAGAATGGAGTAGTCATTAAATAATACCCGCAAAACACCAGTCTCAACGTCAACAGTGAAGAGGCGACTCCGTGATGCTGGCCTTCTTGTTCTTTTGCCCATCTTAATCTTTTCTTTTTATTGGCCAGTCTAAGATATGGCTTTTTCTTTGAAATTCTGCCTAGAAGGCCAGCATCCCTCTTCACTGTTATCATTGAGACTGGTATTTTGCGGGTACTATTTAATGAAGCTGCCAGTTGAGGACGTTTCTCATACTAGACACTCTAATGTACTTGTCCTCTTGCTCAGTTGTGCACTGGGGCCTCCCACTCCTCTTTCTATTCTGGTTAAAGCCAGTGTGCGCTATTCTGTGAAGGGAGTAGTACACAGCGCTGTACGAGATCTTCAGTTTCTTGGCAATTTCTCACATGGAATAGCCTTCATTTCTCAGAACAAGAATAGGCTGACGAGTTTCAGAAAAAAACATTTGTTTCTGGCCATTTTGAGCCACAAATGCTGATTCTCCAGATACTCAACTAGTCTAAAGAAGGCCAGTTTCATTGGATCTTTAATCAGCACAACAGTTTTCAACTGTGCTAACTTAATTGCAAAAGGGTTAAATTATACATTTGGATTAGCTAACACAATGTGCCATTTGGAATTCAGGAGTGATGGTTGCTGATAATGGGCCTCTGTATGCCTATGTAAATATTCCATTAAAAAGCAGCAATTTCCTACCCCCAGTGTTGAGGGTCAGCGAAGCGGAGATGTTGTTTCCTAGCTTCACCACCTGGGGGTGGCCCGTCAAAGTCCAGGACCCAATTGCACAGGGCGGGGTGGAGGCCCAGGGCCTCCAGCTTGATGATTGATGAGCTTGGAGGGTACTATGGTGTTGAAGGCTGAGCTGTAGTACGTGAACAGCATTCTTACATAGGTATTCCTTTTGTCCAGGTGGGAGAGGGCAGTGTGATGGCGATTGCGTCATCTGTGGACAGGTTGGGGCAGTATGCAAACTGAAGTGGGTCTAGGGTGGCCAGTAAGGTGGAGGTGATATGATCCTTGACTAGCCTCACAAAGCACTTCATGATGACAGAAGTTCTGTAGTCATGTAGTTCAGTTATCTTTGCCTTCTTGGGTACAGGAACAATGGTAGCCATCTTGAACCATGTGGGAACAACAGACTAGTATAGGGAGTGATTTAATATGTCCGTAAACACATCAGCCAGCTGGTCTGCACATGCTCTGAGGATGCGGCTAGGGATGCGGTCGGGGCCAGCAGCCTTGAGAGGGTTAACACGTTTAAATGTTTTACTCACGGCCACGGAGAAGGAGGGGGGGATGCAGTCCTTGTTAGCGAGCTGTGACTGTGGCTCTGTATTATCCACAAAGCGAGCAAAGAAGGTGTTTAGTTTGTCTAGAAGCATGACGTTGATGTCGGTGTGCGGCCGTTTATCTTTTTGTAGTTCATGATTTCCTGTAGACCCTGCCACATACGTCTCGTGCCTGAGCCGTTGAAAATTGCGACTCTACTTTTTCCCTGTACCGGCATTTCGCTTGTTTGATTGCCTTTTGGAGGGAATAACCACTGATTATATTCAGCCATATTTCCAGACCTCTTTCCATGGTTAAATGCGGTGAATTGCACTTTCAGTTTTGCGTGAATGCCGCCATCCATCCCCTGTTTCTGGTTAGGGTCGCACAAACATTTCGCTACACTCGCATTAACATCTGCTAACCATGTGTATGTGACAACTAAAATTTGATTTGATTTTGGGTAGGTTTTAATAGTCACAGTGGATACAACATCTCCATTGCACTTCTTTGTAAACTCACTCACCGAGTGTTTGATGTTGCTCTCTGAGGCTGGCCGGAACATATTCGAGTCCACGTGATCAACACCATTGTGGACATACTCGGTATACATTTCCCGAATGAAAGAAATGATCTCACTCCAATACATTTTAATAGAAAGTTTTCAAAAATAGATCTTGCTACCAGGGTCTGCCTAATGACCTGCTTTTTAAATTATATGAACAAAAAATATTCCATTTTATTTGGAATTGCAAGCCAGACAAAATTAAAAGGGCGAATATGAATTCGAAGGGCAGAAATGATTAAATATTAAGGTATTAGACCTCTCACCAAAGGCAGCAGTTATACTAAAACCCGAAATGGTTCTATAATAAATTAGTAAGAAAGTCTCACCCCATGTTCAAGAATGGTCTTTTCCCCTTTATTCAGATTACAACTGCAACTGTAAATGACAATCTCCCAAATATCGCTTTTTTTTAAACAAGCCTTAGAAAGTTAGATGCAATTTCAGTTTAATTCACCTGAAAAGACAGAACAAATATTGTGGTTAAACTCAAATATACTAATGGCTTAAAAAACATATTTTTCGCTAAAATAAATGAATATACATAATCTTTTTAAAGACCAAAAATGGTTAAAGAAAATTGTGATGAATAAAAATACACTGCTCAAAAAAAAGGGAACACTAAAATAACACATCTTAGATCTGAATAAATGAAATATTCTTATTAAATACTTTTTTCTTTACATAGTTGAATGTGCTGACAACCAAATCACACTAAAATTATAAATGGAAATCAAATTATCAACCCATGGAGGTCTGGATTTGGAGTCACACTCAAAATTAAAGTGGAAAACCACACTACAGGCTGATCCAACTTTGATGTAATGTCCTTAAAACAAGTCAAAATGAGGCTCAGTAGTGTGTATGGCCTCCACATGCCTGTATGACTTCCCTACAATGCCTAGGCATGCTCCTGATGAGGTGGCGGATGGTCTCCTGAGGGATCTCCTCCCAGACCTGGACTAAAGCATCCGCCAACTCCTGGACAGTCTGTGGTGCAACGTGGCGTTGGTGGATGGAGCGAGACATTATGTCCCAGATGTGCTCATTTGGATTCAGCTCTGGGGAATGGGCGGGCCAGTCCATAGCATCAATGCCTTCACCATTACATTTCTTGGTACTCCCAAACATGTTTTTGTATTAGGTTGTAAATCACAGCTGGCCTGGTACATTGTTTGCTGCCTCATTCGGGATGCAGTGTTTCAGTTTCAATGGCTCAATAGTTTGGACTAAAACAGTAATGATCACAAGTCAGTCATGACATGGGCTAATAAGCTAGTGTATCTATTTGTGTAGATACGGAGCTTGACGTTAGCTAGCTAGATAGCTAGCTAGCTGCTAGGAGGATGTCATGTCGTTGGAGGAGTTGGTGAGTGACTGACTCTTTCCCCTCATATTGTTTTTCAGTGGCTATACTGTACACAGCTAAGGATGCAGGTGTCATTTGGTTAGCTAGCAAGAACTTGAAAGACTGTTATCCAGTTAGCATATCGCTTGTGTTTGCAAATTCACTCTGGCTATCAACTCCGATTTCAGGGCACTCTCGTCTGAGTGTGCCAGAGCACAGAATAAGTTATGAATTTACAAACCCACAACACCCACTGGATATATGACCGAGTGATGTCCGTTAACATAGGCAAAGAAAGTAATAGTTAGTTACGAGCACTCTTGATAACATATAAACAACCTAGCCAGCTCTGCTAGGGTGAGTAAAATGGTAAGGTGTTTTTTCATTTGTGTTGGAAGTAGCTAGCGAGCAAGCTAGACAACTTTAGCCAGTTAGCTTTGGGTGCTTGGTTGGGTCAATCATGCATTGTTGGCTGGCAAGCTGCAGAAGGGCGAGTTGGCTACAATTCCCCTTCTTCTATCAGTGAAATTTTGGCGGCCAACTAACTGAAAAAGTTTGAGAGGGTTTATCTAATGTTCCTTTGTTAGATTTTATCTCATCTTTCTCTGGGTAGCATTAGTTGTTGATCTTTTTGTTGTTGATGTACATCACCGAGGAAGAGAGAGCATAACTTTTCATGATTGTTTGATCAATAGGACTGTTAATGTAATGACACATTTGCAGAAATCCATTCAGATGTATTTTGTGGCTTTTGGCGAATGCGTTCTAATGATCTAAAGTCGCGCTGTTGCAACTGCTTTTAAACACACAGTCCAGTTCAAAGTGAATGATGGCAGGCAAATAAAGGCCTACTGTAGCTCTGATTGGCTATGGTGCACCGGTCTGTGTAGCCTCTGGTCCTGGACGGGACAGATGTTTAATTTACTGCAGTTAATTGTCCAAATGCACGGCCGCTTTCCCACTCTATGGGTGCAGTCGTAAATTCACTTTGGCTATCTACTCCGATTTCAGAGCACTCTCCTCTGAGTGTGCCAGAGTGCGGAATTACTGATGAATTTACAAACGCTCAACACCTTTTGAATGTGGCCGGTGTCAGAAAACGTTGGCAAAAAAGATTAAGTTGTTGCCAGCAGCACAGTTACAGTCACCAGAGCTCTAGATAACATGAAAACAGCCTAACCACCTCTGCTAGGGCGAGTAAAATGGTCAGAGTGAGGTGTTCTCTCATACATGTCTGGAAGTAGCTAGCAAGCTGGCCAAAGTTAGCCAGTTAGCTTGGGTGCTTGACTGCCGTTGTGAGGTAAAAACGCTCGGACCAACCCTACTCCTCGGCCAGCGCTTCCAGTGTGCACTCTGAGAGTGAAACGCTCGGAATTGATGAACAGACAATCTGACAATGCTCTGAATTGACTGAATGCCCAGAGCACACTCTGAGCACACTCTGGCACTCCAGAGTGAATTTATGAACACACCCTACCTATGTTGCTTTAGAATTTTCACAAATGCCTTAGTACATGTAATTCCCAAACATTCTAAGAATTTATGAAAATGTGAAAATGACAATGTCGAAGTGCTTGCTTGTCAGAAAGTGTAATTGTCTTCCTGGTGGTGTACAGTATATGAACAGATTTGAATAAGATTTCATGTTGGTATAATGCAGTCAGTGTCACTTTAAAATTTAATTGAGAGGCAAGGGGAAGGGAATGGATGAGACAAAGCAATAATTTGATCTGTCACACCACTGGCCTTCAGTGTTGTTGGTGGTGGTGAAGAATCTGCCTACTGAGTTCTAGGGATACGTATAGGTCCCGAAATAATACAAAGAGTGTGACATCCCAGCCACATCTGCGGCTCTACCCAACAGACATTAAAAATGCCAGTCCGCATCTTCACCAAGTGAGATCAGGAACCGGCAGTTACAGTATCTCCCAATGTTAATACAATAAATGAATCAAGGAGTTTGTTAAAGCTTTCACTTTGACACGTGGGTAACCAAGTCATTTTGGGAAAGTGAGTCTATTTCAGGATCTGAGTCACAAATTGTTAACAGAAATGTAATTATACCTTAGTTACCAGCTACAGTCTGTGCACTTAACTGAACCTACAATAGGGATGATTGATCTGGAAAACCCCTTCCAAATGGGGTATCCCCAGTCCCAAGAGAACCATTCCTTTACAACCATAAGCACTTCTGGAAACCATCACATATTCCACTGCTTTTCTTTTTTCCATGTCATGCCACAGTGGCAGCAGCATACTTCATTCATACTGGTGTGAATTGGGAAAGGCCTGCTCAGTAACTCCCTCCTTGGCCCCTTTCCCCACTGCGCCACGCCAGGCCGCCACCCACACACTCAGAGAAATGTCTCATGTATTTGCTGAGAGCACCACATGAGTATGAAAAGGACCTGGGAAGTTACCTTTTCTCTTCATGGTTTGCTATCATGAAATCAAACAGTAAAGCGATCTCTGTCAGTCACAAGGGGTATATCTCTAGTCTAAGTTCAAGATGAATCTATCTGTCTGGCAATGACTTGTTGGCATTTTGGTGTCTGGGATAGACAATAAGAGTCATGACCTTTTTGAGTCATGTCTCCTCATTTTAGTACAAAGCTATAAAGCACGACCAATTCAATTGTACCATTCTCATTTCATCATGACAAATATAATATATCTTGGACATTCTGACTCTGCTGTGTCTCTATTGTGACTTTATACAGTATTCATATTCTGAAATATGTAACTTTTTGGGCGACCCGACCAAATTCTGATTGACATATCTATAACTCATATTTCTTTCTCATTGAAAGGAAGTCTAAGAAGCAGTCGATCTGTTCTATGTGCGCTATTTCTATGCTTCCATACTTACGTTTTGTTTTTGCGTTACTTTCGTGTTTGTACACCAGCTTCAAAAAGCTGAAAATACAATATTTCTGCTTATTAAAAATCTATTTCACCTCAGTTTAGGTCGTAAAATGATTGCTTGTTTTGTCACATAAACAGAAATTAGGCAAACTATTAGAATTTTAGCAACCAGGAAATGGAACCTTAAACAAGGGTGTAGATCATGATTCAATCTTTCTCCACCAGCAGCCTTTTAGTCCAGCGGCTAATCGTAACATTTGAGGGGAATTGTGACTTTTGTGATAGAGGCACCAAATTGCACACACAGCTAGGACAAGTCCTTAGAAGTGTTTTTAACTATAGTGCAGATTTTTATATTACTCCCTTGGTGGCCGTTTATAATATGGCTGCCAACCATCTCCATGGGGCCAAATTGGGCAGGTGTCACGTGGCCGTATCAGCATAAATAATAGGTACATACAGGCCAATGATGGCTTAAATTGTTTAAGGGGGGTCTGGAGAGCAGTGTTGTAGTACTCTAGTCCCATCTCAAACCCCATATTGACTGTATACTCCGTCTTGACTCGGCCTTGTTTGAAAGTTGCACACTCACTAGTAAGGGGAGTCCGGGGGAAGTTGTAACATATTTTGTATTTTTATCTATTTAGAGACCCATTTGGGTTAGTGATGATTCCTCGAGTGGCTATTTGACCTCAGAATGCATTTTGTCACTCTTTTGAATGTCTAATGAATCCATATGTGGTTCTGAAATATGAACACAGAAATACTGAACATTTTGAACTCTTATAGTGGTGATTTGACACAATTATTGTCATGTCTTGTGGGTTCCAAAACCATGTCTTTATAAAAATTCAATGATGATGAGATGGGAGACAGTAAGTTCAACCACTTATCTGGAATGTGATCTTGTCAACACACATTATGATTCTCTGCGTATACAACTACGGTAAGTATGGGGGTGCAAATGGTACAACTCTAATACACAACAACTCCTCCCCTCCTACATGAACTGTCAGGAGAGTCTGATTTACAAGTCCAAGCATCTAGGTGCCTGCCTATCTCTCGTAGATTAGTACAATAAAGTATGAAACTGTATGCACTCACTACTGTAAGAGCGCCTGCTAAATAACTCTAATGTAATCACAACCTGACTCTCAACAGCAATATATTTGGACTGTGACGTTGACACAGGTGTTGGCATGTGAGTATTTATTAGGATCCCTATTAGCCGACACCAATGGAAACAGCTAGTCTTACTGGGGTCCGTCACACAATGAAAAATACAGACAAATTTACTTCATTACTTCACAAATTACAGACAAAATACTTCACAATTTACATACAAAAACGTGTGTGTGTGCGCGTGTGTGTGTATTGATCAGTTACATATACATGTCAGTTTATATACACAACAAGTAGGTCACATGGGGGAGAGGCGTTGCTTTATTTTTTTGTGCCAGGTTTGCTGTTCACTTGCACTCCTGCACTCCTGACTCTGTATAATACTATACCTTTCCTTAAATTTGTTTTCTACCTGAAAAGACCACTGGTGACATGTCTGGTGGGGTAAGTATGTGTGTCAGTGCTGTGTGTTGACTATGAAAACTATTTGGAATGTACAACACATGAATGTTTCTTAAGAAACAAGAAGTGACACAGTCAGTCTTTCCTAAACACTTAGCCAAAAGAAATGTGCATGCATAGTATTAATATTAGCCCTCTGACTACAATGAAAAGCAAGACGTGCGCGGCTCTGTTTGGGCCAGCTGCAGCTTAAAACTAGGTCTTTTTTTGCAGCACTTGACCTTATGACTGGTCAATAATCAAGATAAGATCACACTAGAGCCTCTTTATTACGGACAAACCGCTCCCGTCTTTACAACCATTGAATCTATTTGTTTTGACCATGACAATTTTACAATCTGCGTTAACTCCAAGTAATTTAATGCCGTCAACTTGTTCAACCACCGGCCCAGCCCGATAGTGGTCAAGTTCCTGAGGTTCAAGGACATGGTAGCTGTTCTGGAAAGAGCCAAGAACTTGAGATCAATGTATATCTTCCTCAACGAGGACTATCCTGAAGCAGTGCGCCAGAAGAGGAAAGAACTGATCCCAGTCATGAAACCTGTCAGAACGTGTGGGGACATTGCGTACATCCGCTACGAAGCCTGGAAGGGATGAGAGAGCCAAGCCCATGGGTTCGTAGCCTCAACCCTGCAGCACACACATAAACCAATTGATTAATGGACTGCTGAATGTATATTTTTTTCTCTTGCTTCGTCTGCTCTTTTCAATATTATGTCTATCTCTGCTAAGCTACCCAGGAAAGGGCTGAACCTAGCCCATATTAATACAGTCAGCATACAGTTGAAGTCGGAAGTTTACATACACCTTAGCCAAGTACATTTAAACTCTGTTTTTCACAATTACTGACATTTAATCCATGAAAAGATTACCTGTCTTAGGTCAGTTAGGATCACCAATTTATATTAAGAATGTGAAATGTCCGAATTATAGTAGAGAATGATTTATTTAAGGTTTTATTTCGTTCATCACATTCCCAGTGGGTCAGAAGTTAGGGGGCAGTATTTTCATTTTTGGGGAAAAAAACGGGATATTTTGTCAGGAAAAGATGATAGTATATATAATTGACAGCTTTGGCTAGAAAACACTCTTAACGTTTCCAAAACTGTAAAGATATTGTCTGTGAGTATAACAGAACTGATGTTGCAGGCGAAAGCCTGAGAAAAATCCAATCCGGAAGTGCCCCAGGTTTTGAAAGCGCTGCGTTCCAATGACTCCCTCTTCAGCTGTGAATGTACCATCAAGGAGCTTACGCTTTCTACGTATTCCTCGAGGTGTTTACAGCATTGTGACGTAGTTTTACGCATTTCTGTTGAAGAATAGCCATAGGCGGCCACATTGCGTAAGTGGTCACATGGTGGCTCCGAGAGAGATTCTCGAGTAAAATACAGAGGTAGCCATTATTCCAATCGGTCCAAGTGAAAAACGTTATCCGAATAGATATTAGATATTAGATATTAGAAAAATACCTTGAGGATGGATTCTAAACAACATTTGTCATGTTTCTGTCGATATTATGGAGCTAATTTGGAAAAAAATGAACTTTGGCTGTCTACCTGAGAGTCTCGTGAGTGAAAACATCCGAAGTTCATCAAAGGTAAACGATTTAATTTGATCGCTTTTCTGATTTCCGTGACAAGGTTGCCTGCTGCTAGCAAGGAATAATGCTATGCTAGGCTATGATAAACTTACACAAATGCTTGTCTAGCGTTGGCTGTAAAGCATATGTTGAAAATCTGAGATGACAGGGTGATTAAGCTGTGTTCCAATATATTTCACTTGTGATTTTCATGAATAGGAATATTTTCTAGGAAGATTTATGTCCGTTGCGTTATGCTAATTAGTGTCAGATGATGACAACGGTCCCGTCCACGGGATGGAGTGTCACAACAGGTTAAATGGTTTAACTTGGGTCAAACATTTCGGGTAGCCTTCCACAAGCTTCCCACAATAAGTTGGGTGAATGTTGGCCCATTCTTCTTGACAGAGCTGGTGTAACTGAGTCAGGTTTGTACGCCTCCTTGCTCGCACACGCTTTTTCAGTTCTGCCCACACATTTTCTATAGGATTGAGGTCAGGGCTTTGTGATGGCCACTCCAGTATCTTCACTTTGTTGTCCTTAAGCCATATCACAATTCCAGTCGGTCAGATGTTTACATACACTAATTTGACTGTGCCAACAGCTTGGAAAATTCCAGAAAAGGATGTCATGGCTTTAGAAGCTTCTGATAGGCTAATTGATATCCTGTGAGTCAATTGGAGGTGTACCTGTGGATGTATTTCAAGGCCTACCTTCAAACTCAGTGCTTCTTTGCTTGACATCATGGGGAAATCAAAAGAAATCAGCCAAGACCTCAGAAAAAACATTGTAGACCTCCACAAGTCTGGTTCATCCTTGGGAGCAATTTCTAAATGCCTGAAGGGTCCACGTTCATCTGTACAAACAATTGTACGCAAGTATAAACATCATGGGACCACGCAGCTGTCATACCGCTCAGGAAGGAGAAGTATTCTGTCTCCTAGAGATGAACATACTTTGGTATGAAAAGTGAAAATCAATCCCAGAACAACAGAAAAAGACCTGGTGAAGATGCTGGAGGAAACATGTACAAAAGCATCTCTATCCACAGTAAAACCAGTCCTATATTGACATAACCTGAAAGGCCACTCAGCAAGGAAGAAGCCTCTGCTACAAAACTGCCATAAAAAAGCCAGACTATGGTTTGCAATTGCACATGGGGACAAAGATTGTACTTTTTGGAGAAAGGTCCTCTCGTCTGATGAAACAAATAGTCTTTTGACTCCTGCCCAATAAGAACAGATGAAGCTGGTTGGCGGCCACTTTGGAATACTGGTCCCTTTTTAAAATAAAATAGGTTAAATCTACAATGGAACGATAGCAGTGGAGGCTGCTGAGGGGAGGACGGCTCATAATAATGGTTTGAATGGAGCAAATGGAATGGCGTGATACCTTTCCACTTATTCCGCTCCAGCCATTACTACATGCCCGTCCTACCGAATTAAGGTGCCACCAACCTCCTGTGCTGTATAGCTAGACTATAGCTAGCTTTTTGTAAAGGTTGAATAGTGTCATCACAAAGACATTTTGTGAAAATGGGTGACCTGTCTCTGCAGGATATAATGCATTCCTATGGGATTATAATTAGAGATGTGTACAGATCAAGTTTATCACATTTTTAAAAAATTCACACATCATGTAATATGATGTACTCCCTGATCACCCATGACTGCCTGACCATGCACGCCGCCAACTCAATCATCAAGTTTGCAGACGACACTACAGGGGTAGGCTTGATTACCAACAATGACGAGACGGCCTACAGGGAGGTGAGGGCCCTTGGCGTGTGGTGGCAGGAAAATAACCTCACACTCAACATCAACAAAACAAAGGAGATGATCGTGGACTTCAGGAAACGGTAGAGGGAGCAGCCCCCTATCCACATCGATGGGACAGTAGTGGAGAAGGTGGAAAGTTTTAGGTTCCTCGGCGTACACATCACGGACAAACTGAAATGGTCCACCCACACAGAAGGCGTGGTGAAGAAATCTGGCTTGTCACCGAAAACACTCACAAACTTTTACAGATGCACAATCGAGAGCATCCTGTCGGGCTGTATCACTGCCTGGTACGGCAACTGCTCCGCCCACAACCGTAAGGCCCTCCAGAGGGTAGTGAGGTCTGCACAACGCATCACCGGGGGCAAACTACCTGCCTTCCAGGACACCTACACCACCTGATGTCACAGGAAGGCCATAAAGATCATCAAGGACAACAACCACCCGAGCCATTGCCTGTTCACCCCGCTATCATCCAGAAGGCGAGGTCAGTACAGGTGCATCAAAGCTGGGACCGAGAGACTGAAAAACAGCTTCTATCTCAAGGTCATCAGACTGTTAAACAGCCATCACTAACATTGAGTGGCTGCTGCCAACATACTGACTCATCTCTAGCCACTTTAGTAATAAAAAATAGGATGTAATAAATGTATCACTTGTCACTTTTAACAATTCCACTTTATATTATGTTTACATACCCTACATTACTCATCTCAAATGTATATACTGTACTCTATACCATCTACTACATCTTGCCTATGCCGCATGGCCATCGCTCATCCATATATTTATATGTACATATTCTTATTCATTCCTCAAATCAAAAAATAATAATTTTTATTTGTCACATACACATGGTTAGCAGATGTTAATGCGAGTGTAGCGAAATGCTTGTGCTTCTAGTTCCGACAATTTTTGAAGAATACATATACACCCATGTTTATTTGGACAGTGAAGCTACAGTAAAACCTTTAATTTGGCTCTATACTCAAAAGATCAATGTTTCATATGAGGTGACAATACAGAATATCCACTTTATTTGAGGGCATTTTCATCTGTTTTCCCGTTTAGAAACGAAAATTGTTTAAAGGTTTGCATAGGTTTTTGGACAAGTTAATTTATATGTATGTTAAATTAGTCAAACATTTAGTATTTGGTCCCATATTGCTAGCACGCAATGATTACATCAAGCTTGACTATACACATTTGTTGGATGCATTTGCAGTTTGTTTTGATTGTGTTTCAGATGATGTTGTGCCCAATAGAAATTAGTGGAAACTAATGTGTCATTTTGGAGTAGCTTTTATTGTAAATATTAATAACATATGTTTTTCGGATAATGACTAGAGAAAGGCAGATAGAGGCTCGATGATCATACCCCCAAGACATGCTAACCTCTCACCATTACCAATAGGTTTGGGAGGTTTGGGGCGGGGGGTTATGATATTTATGCCTCTAAATTTCTCACTCGTCATTTTTCACGAATAATTCATGATTATCCATAATCACAGTAGCATCCACATTCATGTAGAAGTTTTCAGAAACTAAATAGTAAAACAAATACAGTATATATTAAAATACCCTCAAAATAAACGGTGACGTTCTGTACTGTCGCCTCATATGAATTTGATCTCAAATCCAAAATGCCGGAGTATAGAACTAAAAGTTGTATCTTCATTGTCCAAAAAAATACGTAGGGGAATGTATGTAGCATATTCAGACCATTTAATTGTGTTCTCCAGACCCCATCAAGCATTTTAAGCCGTCATTGGGCTGTATATACCAATTATGTATGGGGACATGGCCAAATGGATATGACTCCTGTCCAACCTGGCCAAATGGAGCTGGTTGGCAGCCATATTTGGAAATGACTGCCAGGGTGGTAATGGACAAAATCTGGGATGGTACTATAGCCAAAAATGCTTCTTTAGACATTCCCTATCTATGTGTGAAATGTGGTGCCTCTATCAACATAGCAACCAAAAAATGGATTGCTTAACCTCTGGCCTTTTGACATGGGAGTGGCAGCATCATATGACCAATGAACACACCCTGTGGAAAAAGCAGAACCCGGCTGCAGTTCAGTGCCCCAAAAAGATCTCCCTCCCTTTTGCCCATCACTGCCTCTCTCCTCGTATTTCATTCTCCCCTGTCTCCGTCTCTCTCTCTGTCTAGCTGACCCTTTAGCTGCAATGTAGGAATTTGTTCCTTCTGACCCCATATACCATGATGGAAACATGACGAGACATAAGAACTGAGCAGAGTCGTCGGCAAGAAGCACAGCTTTCTATCAAACAATATCAGAGTAACATTGGAAGGAAGGCCATGACCTGTCCCATTAATTTATTTTTCGACTGACTTCTTCTCTCTTTATGCCCATTTCATACTCTTCTCTCCTCTCTATTTATTGCTACACATATCTATTCAACAGTCCACTCGCGTATTTCACAAGAGATGTGACAATGCGAGGTCATTTCGATTTCTGGAGGTTTCTGTTTGGTTTGTCAATACACCCATAAGAAAACCTCACATGATTAATTTTCCCACATCGCTTTATATGGTTAAAACATTTATTAAGTGAAGAGCAGGAAACTTCAGACGTGTGTAGATGGAACGTGCAGCTGTTAGGTAAGGAATACATGCCTGAGTCAATGGCGCTTCCTTGAAATGAGAGGTGTAAACATGGGTTTCCAGGGAAATGGGTCAGTTGTGATTGACTCAGTGGTCAACATTAGATACGAACCCTTTGTATCGAACCCTTTGCAGAAGAGACATTTTATCTTGTCTAATCACTGGCGAACAGGGAGGAAAAACCAAGTGGATACGCACTGTGCGGCTAAATAGTAATAGTAAGTGCCAAGGGTCTAAGGCTGTATCTTACTTCATGTCATAGATAGTTACACATTCAACAGCCACTGTGCAGGGCAACATTGTTTTCTTAAACTTCAATAGGGGGCAGAAGAGGGTAGGTGTTCTGTGAACAGGTAGGATACAAGGTATAGTAGGTGAAGAACAGGTAAGCACAATGACGGGGTCTCTCTAGTCTCCGCCCTTTTGTCTTTGCACTCGTTTCCTCACATGGGTTTCTTGTTTCAAAGCAAGACTTTTTTTGACATTATGCGAGTGTTTGCAGTGGTCTCAGGCACTGCATCTCAGTGCAAGAGGCTGTATCACATCTGGCTGTGATTTGGGAGTCCCATAGGGCAGCACACAATTGGCCCTGCATTGTCTGGGTTTGGCCGGGGTAGGACGTCATTGTAAATAAGAATTTGTTCTTCACTGACTTGTAATTTCATCACCTCCGCCTCATTATCAATACATACTTAGTTAAATAAAGGTTAACTAAAAAGAATCTACAAGAAATTACAGACCTTTAAGCTCCCCCGACTATTGTACTCCTGTACCCTCTCTCTCAACTCAATTCAAGGGCTTTATTGGCATGGGAAACATATGTTAACATTGCCAAAGCAAGTGAAGTAAATAATAAACAAAAGTGAAATAAACAATAAAAATGAACAGTAAACATTACACTCACAGAAGTTACAAAAGAATAAAGACATTTCAAATGTCATATTGTGTCTATATACAGCGTTGTAACGATGTGAAAATACTTAAAGTACAAAAGGGAAAATAAATAAACATAAATATGGGTTGTATTTACAACGGTGTTCGTTCTTCGCCGGTTGCCCTTTTCTTGTGGCAACAGGTCACAAATATTGCTGCTGTGATGTCACACTGTGGGATTTCACCCAGTAGATATGGGAGTATATCAAAAATGGGTTTGTTTTCAAATTCTTTGTGGATCTGTGTAATCTGAGGGAAATATGTGTCTCTATGGTAATACATTTGGCAGGAGGTTAGGAAGTGCAGCTCATTTTCCTCCTCATTTTGTGGACAGTGTGCCCATAGCCTATGTGAGCCTTTCTCAATAGCAAGGGAATGCTCACTGAGTCTGTACATAGTCAAAGTTTTCCTTAAGTTTGGGTCAGTCACAGTGGTCAGGCCACTGTGTACTCTCTGTTTCGGGCCAAATGGCATTCTAGTTTGCTCAGTTTTTTGTTAATTCTTTCCAATGTGTCAAGTAATTATCTTTTTGTTTTCTCATGATTTGGTTGGGTCTAATTGTGTTGTTGTCCTGGAGCTCTGTGGGGTCTGTTTGTGTTTGTGAACCGAGCCCCAGGACCAGCTTGCTTAGGGGATTCTTCTCCAGGTAGGTGATGGCTTTGTTATGGAAGGTTTGGGAATCGCTTACTTTTAGGTGGTTGTAGAATTCAACAGCTCTTTTCTGGATTTTGATAATTAGAGTGTATCGGCCTAATTCTGCTCTGCATGCAATATCTGGTGTTTTGTAACACTGAGGATATTTTAGCAGAATTCTGCATGCAGTCTCAATTTGGTGATTGTCCCATTTTGTGAATTATAACTGATTTACGTTTTTTAGACAGATCCTAATTGGTATATCGAATTTTATGTTCCTTTTGATGGCATAGAAGACCCTTCTTACCTTGTCTCTCAGCTCGTTCACAGCTTTATGGAAGTTACCTGTGGCACTGATGTTAGGCCGAGGTATGTATAGTTTTTTTTGTGTGCTCTAGGGCTAGACGTCTAGATGGAATTTCTATTTGTGGTCCTGGTAACTGGAACTTTTTTGGAACACCATTATTTTTGTCTTACTGAGATGTACTGTCAGGGCCCAGGACTGACAGAATCTGTTCAGAAGATCTAGATGCTGCTGTAGGTCCTCCTTGGTTGGTGACAGAAGCACCAGATCATCAGCAAACAGTAGACATTTGACTTCAGATTCTAGTAGGGTGAGGCAGGGTGCTGCAGACTTTTCTAGTGCCTTCGCCAATTCGTTGGTATATATGTTAGAGGCTGGGGTTTAAGCTGCATCCCTGTCTCACCCCATGGCCCTGTGGAAAGAAATGTCCTGTCGCTCTCTCTCACTCTCTCTCTCTGTGTGTGTTAATAACCTGCACCATTTGCCTTGTTTTACTCTTTCAGTGCCTCCTCTCTCTTGCTCCGTGACCCCAGATTCCCCCCCATTAGTCTCCTGAGGTTAGCCAGGAGGCCTCTGCTGTCAGATAGACCAGTCAGTCCTGCTAGTTAACCCCTCCTTTCCTGGATCTGGAATCCCTGAATTTTTCCTGGATACAAAACAAATGCTAATTCAAATACACTTGAATGTAACAGAACAATAGGCCTCCATGAGAACAATCTGGGGCAACGGGTAGCCTTGTGGTTAGAGCGTCGAAAGGTAGCAACCGAAAGGTTGCTGGATCGAATCCCTGAGTTGACAAGGTAAAAATCGGTTGTTCTGAACGAGGCAATGTTTCCTGGTAGGCCGTCATTGTAAATAAGAATTTGTTCTGAACCGACTTGCCTAGTTGAATAAAGGTTCAGAATAAAAACAAGTTAAACAAATTAGGTTGTCAGTTGTTGTCTTTTATAGGAGTATATACTTTTTCTGACAACCACAAGTACTTGAGTTTATATGTTTTATGAAGATAGATTCAGCTCATTGTTCTCAGGGCAGGGTAGGGTGCATCAACACACCAACCCAGGTGCGACGACACCACAGTGGTAGGCCTGATCACTGATAATGATGAGACAGCCTATAGGGATCAGGTCAAAGACCTGACAGTGTGGTGCCAGGACAACAACTTCTCCCTCAATGTGATCAAGACAAAGGAGATGATCAGGGACTACAGGAAAAGGAGGGCCGAGCACGTCCACATTCTCATTGACAGCACTGTAGTGGAGCGAGTTGAGAGCTCCAAGTTCTTTGGCGTCCACATCACCAACAAACTATCCTGGTCCAAACTCACCAAGACAGTCATGAAGAGGGCACAACAACGCCTATTCCCACTCCGGAGACTGAAAAGATTTGGCATGGGTCCTCAGATCCTCAAAACGTTCTATAGCTTCACCATTGAGAGCATCCTGAATGGTTGCATCACTGCCTGGTATGCCAACCGTTTTGCCTCCGACCGCAAGGCGCTACAGAGGGTAGTGCCTACTGCCCAGTACATTACTGGGGCCAAGCTTCCTGCCATCCAGGACCTCTATACCAGGTGGTGTCAGAGGAAGGCTCTAAAAATTGCCTAAGACTCCAGCCACCGTAGTCATAGACTGTTCTAGCTGCTACCGCACGTCAAGCGGTACCGGAGCTCCAAGTCTATGTCCCAAAGGCTTTTTAACAGCTTCTACCCCCAAGCCTTAAGACTGCTGAAGAGCTAATCAAATGGCTACTCAGACTACTTGCATTGACCCCCCCTCTCTTTTTGATGCTGCTGCTACTCCCTGTTTATTATGTATGCATAGTCACTTTACCCCTACCTACATGTACATATTACCTCAACTAACCTGTTCCCAACACATTGACTCGGTACCCCCTGCATATAGCCTTGTTATTGTTATTTTGATGTTGCTCTTTTGTTTTTTTAAACTTTAGTTTATCTAGTAAATGTTTTCTTAAGTCTTATCTCTCTTAACTGCATTGTTGGGCTTGCATTTTCTGTTGACCCATCATTTACTGAAGTACCATTTTATGACATAGTATATGACTATGAATACTAATTCCCCACTTGGGTCAATTGACATAATCGTGCTAGGCAGGAAAACAAGATGTCCTGAATCTCATGTTAACATATCCAAATATCCTCATTTCACCATACAAAGACCAAGAGTACTCATCCTCTGCACAATGCTTGTCATACGTTCTCAATGTAATCAAATAGAATGACAACTTATCTGAACCCATTGGAAAACTGGCAAAACTGTGTTCGTTCCAAGCACCATGCAGGGATACAGGTCTCCCAAAGTCACCCCGCAGCCGGACATTGATAAATGCTCTAAATATTAACAGGGAAACAACCTAAAAGAGCCCCGTGTTCTGAGGATTTACTTTGTGACCACTTCTTAAGATAACACTGTGTGTAAACATGGACTCCAGCTGACCTGTCCATCAGCTGATTTTACAGACAACAAGATCTAACTGACCAGAAGGACAGGATATGTGTGAATATTGAGTTGGGAAGAAACTTATTACATTTCTTATCTGGGTTTGGCCTGTTTTGGGTGTTACGCAATCAGAGCAGATGCAGATGTGGGACACACAACACACATTTGTCCCCAGATAGAGTCTGGACTGGGTAACACAATAAACTTTCTCTCCTCTCTCCATTGAGGCCCCTCCCACACACTTAACCCCTCCAGCAACGCTAACCACAGGCCAAGTCTCTTCATAATTCACTCCAAATGCCTGACAAAATGATTGTGCAGGGAGTGTTCCTTCTCTGAGAATAACCAAAGCAGCTCACTATCAGAACAGTGTGGGAGTGCTGAGTGAAAGAACAATGAGATAAGAATTCAGCATTCAGCATTCTTTAACATTCAACTGGGCGTAACAAGATAGTGTGTTTTGAAGAATGAATATTCTCGTTCTCTCAGGCACATTTAACACAAGGTCACAGGTGAGGTAGACTGTAGCGGGTAAAATGTCTCATTTTACAGAGTCGGCGAGAGCTGGATTATGGGTTGTGGACAGAAGAAGTGAGGAATTGAACACCTCACATGTTTTTCCTGAAGCCTATTAATCTGTATTCATGCTGCATCTGTTCCACAGCAACGCTGCTCGTTCGTTACTGCCCTCTAACTCCACCTCTCCAACCCCTCTTCCTCCTCTCTGTATGCCCGTTTCAGTGCATTCCTATCCCCTGCCATCATCCCTGCAAGCTTTTCACACAGACCTAAAGCTTCCCAGTCCTCCCTGCTGTAAAACAGGCCTGGACAAAGGGCTCTGGTGTTGCTGGACTCCTGGCCCATGCTAGCTTGATCCACAGGGGGGGGGAAATCGGGTTGGCAACGCGAGCAACACAGGGAAAATATTTGCCCAAGTGCATTGCACGTGTGCTGACTTTCCTCACCTGTGCTGACTTTCCTCCCCTGTTTCTTTGTTTTTACACAGCCCCTTGTTTCTGCTTACGGGCTCTTTTTGGCAAGTTTATAAGCATCCAGGCAGCACATAATAAGTCTGCACCTCTGTGGAAAGGAGTAGTAAAATCCTTATCCGCTCAGGATATAATAACCTCCATGAGCGGTGAGCTGAGCACTACAGATCCAGAAATTGAGGGCTAGAACTAAAATCTTCAAATGTTGCTTTTTCTTTAACAGAAGCAGCCTTTTTGGGGGATGAGTCAGACCATGTAATTTCCCTCCCGTGAGTGCCTCCTGTTTCTGCTTCGCTATTGTGTTTTACTTTATTACCTTTGGCTCATGGCAATGTCCAAAACTTCATTTCTGCTAAGGTGCTGACTAGATACATACATACTTCTCAGGGCAAGGAGGATGAAATTGAGGTACAGTCTACAGTCCACCCAAAAGTTTCTGTCAACATTATGGATCTCATTCTAACTGACACACCTTCATGTCACGTTAAAGGTGTTCTGGCAAATGTTGAAAAGCATCTTTGTTAGTTTGCATAGATAAGACACTTTTATGTATTTTATTGATTTTTTTTTTTTGTAATTTAGCGTGAGATTAGAGATATCAGCTTTTGAGTGCTCCCATGCCAAGAAGTTGCCAGTAAGAACTGCACACTTCAAAAATAGCTTCTCTATCCTCTACAAAGTCTATGTGCATGTACAGTACGCACAGACAGGTTTGTCACCATTTTAACTTCTCAAGTTGGTAGACTTTCAACAGAAATGTCTAGTTTTGTCCACTCTCTCACCTCCGTAAGGAGCATGGTACACACTTCAGACCTGATGATTGATATGCATGTTTGCTGCTTTGGCCTGCCTACCTATAGGGGATGTAAGAGCCCCTCCCACACATATTAGCGAAACTCTCCTGAGGGACACTTCCAAGGCAATACAGAAAACTGAATTTCTATTTACTCATAAACAGATCTTCAAACAGATTAATGCATTGCACCTCTATAGTGTCTCGATAAACAATGCTATTCCATTTTGTGCATGTCATTTAAATAGTAGCCAATAGCCATACATCCCAAATCATGACTATTATGTCAGTAGTAAGTAGCAGCCATGGCACACCCCACTCTATCACTAACCAAACCTCATTTTAAGAGTGTGCTCTGAGACCCTCAATCTACACCTAAACATTAGAGCTGCACAATGTAAATACTGCAATCAAGCTGCGCAACACATGGTGTTGTACTCGTGCAAACACACAGACACACTTGAGCACAGATGAGAACCCAGAGCAAAGCTCAAACAGGGCCACATACTATCTTCATACAAAAATGCAAGGAGGAAAACATACAGACCTGATGCCATTGGACATAAAAACCTAGATGCAATCACACAAACATGCATAGACACCAACAGGATAAGACACACATAGCATGTGCATGTATACACAGACAGGCATACACACATAGCATGTGCATGTATACACAGACAGGCATACACACATAGCATGTGCATGTATACACAGACAGGCATGCACACAGCACACAGGCACACACACCTAGAAAAACACCCTCCTGCAGGCATAAGCACCACTCCTACACGCTTGTACACATGATCGTGAATAAGATAAGAGGCTTATGATAACACATTATGGGGTAAGACATGACAAGGCTTTACAGAATACCACTGTCAGTCTGTGGCTGAAGGCTGTCTGCAGCTATGGTAACAGGAAAGGTCTAGCTACGGAACTAGAAATGACACATGTTTTAGTTCAGAGAGCTAACCCCAGGCCCTGCTTTGTATGTGACAGAGAATCAACAATAACTACATGTTGAAAAGATCTAAATGGATCTCTTTTAAATTCAACAGTCAGCTTAGATCAGAGCCCTGGGCACTATAATTTGGGCCAACTTGCAGGAAGCTAGAAAATGCCTGTTTGAGTAAAACTATCCACTAAGGTTTGGCAAGTAAACTAATCATTACCCTTGTATATAAATGTATACAGTGCCACTCGAAAGTTTGGACACAACTACTCATTAGATTATTTTTCTTTATTTTTTACTATTTTCGACATTGTGGGATAATAGTGAAGACATCAAAACTATGTAATAACACATATGGAATCATGTAGTAACCAAAAAAGTGTTAAACAAATCAAAATATATTTGAGCATTTTCAAAGTACTCACCCTTTGCCTTGATGACAGCTTTGCACACTCCAGACATTCTCTCAACCAGCTTCATGAGGAATGCTTTTCCAACAGTCTTGAAGGAGTTCCCACATATGCTGAGCACTTGTTGGCTGCTTTTCCTTCACTCTGCAGTCCAACTCATCCCAAACCATCTGAATTGGGTTAAGGTCAGGTGATTGTGAAGGCCAGGTCATCTGATGCAGCACTCGATCACTCTCCTTCTTGGTCAAATTGCTCTTACACAGCCTGGAGGTGTGTTGGGTCATTGTCCTATTGAAAAACAAATGATGCTGTGTATGTATATATATGTCGGAGGGCCTGTTTTCCAGACCTCTGGCAGTCTCTATGGGGGTGCCGCAGGATTAAATTCTCGGGCTGACTCTTTTCTCTGTATACATCAATGATGTCCCTCTTGCTGCTGGTGATTCTCTGATCCACCTCTACGCAGACGACACTATTCTGTATACTTCTGGCCCTTCTTGGACAATGTGATAAATAACCTCCAGACGAGCTTCAATGCCATACAACTCTCCTTCCATGGCCTCCAACTGCTCTAAAATGTAAGTAAAACTAAATGCATGCTCTTTAACCAATCGCTGCCCACACCTACCCGCATGTCCATCATCACTACTCTGGATGGCTCTGACTTAGAATATGTGGACAACTTAAAATACCTAGGTGCCTGGTTAGACTGTAATCTTTCCTTCCAGACTCACATTAAGCATCTCAGCTTCCTATTAGCAACAAAGCATCCTTCACTCATGCAGCCAAACATCCCCTCGTAAAACGGACTATCCTACCGATCCTTGACTTCGGGGATGTCATTTACAAAATAGCCTCCAACACTCCACTCAACAAATTGGATGCAGTCTATCACAGTGCCATCCGTTTTGTCACCAAAGCCCCATATACTACCCACCACTGCGACCTGTATGCTCTCGTTGGCTGGCCCTCGCTTCATATTCGTTGCCAAACCCACTGGCTCCAGGTCTTTGCTAGGTAAATCCCCGCCTTATGTCAGCTCACTGGTCACAATAGCAGCACCCACCTGTAGCACGCGCTCCAGCAGGTATATCTCACTGGTCACCCCCAAAGCCAATTCTTCCTTTGGCCACCTTTCCTTCCTGTTCTCTGCTGCCAATGACTGGAACTAACTGCACAAATCATTGAAGCTGGAGACTCATATCTCCCTCACAAACTTTAAGCACCAGCTGTCCGAGCAGATCACCGCACCTGTACATAGCCCATCTGTAAATAGCCCATCCAACTACCTTATGCTGTTATTTATTTGATTTATTTTGCTAATTTGCACCCCAGTATCTCTACTTGCACACCTATCTTCTGCACATTTATCACTCCAGTGTTTTAACTGCTATATTGTAATTATTTTGCCACTATGGCCTATTTATTGCCTTACCTCCCTTTTCCTACCTCATTTGCACACACCGTATATAGACAGACCTTTTCTATTTTTTTATTGACTGCATGTTTGTTTATTGCATATGTAACTCTGTTGTTGTTTGTGTCGCACTGCTTTGCTTTATCCTGGCCAGGTTGCAGTTGTAAATGAGAAATTGTTCTCAACTATCCTTCCTGGTTAAATAAAGGTGAAATAAAAAAATGTCAATCTCATGAGGTCACATATTATACTTATAATATAATTTAGCTGGAAAGCATACGCCCCATCTAACATCACCTCCCTGCTTTATTTACGCAAACTACAATGTAAAACATGGGGACAAATATGCAGTGCATTCATTTCAACATTGAGACAAAATGTATTCTGATCAATTTCTGTTTGTCTGTAATTATTACATTGAACTGTAAAATACATGCTGTTAATCTCTCTGGAATGTGATTCTGAGCATTTTACAGGGACATCAGCTTCAAGACATGATTTACTGGATTACAATGTATAATTATAATCATGTCTTCTAGATGTACCTATTGGCAACCACATGTTGACTGTGCCTCACAGACAGAAAGTGTGACTAGTAACGACCAAAGGCTAAAGACACAGCCACTCAACTGTCACCCACAGATTCAATATGGGATTGTGGTGAGACAATCTCGATGGGTGACAAGAGTGTATGTCTTTGTTTGTATGTGTGTAAGTACACACAGTGTTGTGAAACACTCATTCCGGAAACCTGTAATCTGAACCTGCACATTTTACAACAACTATATGGTAGGGTATGTCTCATAGTCAGGGTCTTAGGGTGAGTAGATGTGTGTGTGGGTGGGTTGGAAGCAATGAAGGTAGTGGGGAAGCCAGAGACAGAGAGATATCACCTCCCATGTCTATATATCAAGGTGCCAAGGGATTCGGCAACTGTCCTTCATCATGATAGGTGCAATGTGTGAGTCATGTCTGTAGAAGATATCTCACGGTAGCTACTGTACCCTATGATTACTTCACAGACCGGCTGTTTTTATCAATGAATCTCTCACACGTCTGTGAGCATCACCACTACGAGTAATGGACCAGCTCAGCGATGAGAAAAGGTGCAACTATCAAGACTGATAGGACATGTTAAAGTCCTGTTGAAAACATTATTGTACCTCTTTGATACCAGGCTGGTCTCAGAGGCATACGAAACATACTTTACGTATCATGTAGCATTTCAGCTAACCCTTCCCCCTAACCCTACTTCTAAAATGTAACACAATTCACCTAACCTGCTACCTAAATTCGTCTAATCTTTGTTATTTTAGTTCTCCTAACCTTTTACGTAAATGATCCTAACATTTCCCCTGAGCTCCAACGTAAATACACCCTGCAGTTCTCCTTTGATGTTACAGCCTGGTCTCAGAGAAAGACGTATAATAAGCCAATTCATATACTATTGTGCGAACGGGTAAGAAGTATGACACTATATGCCCTATAATCCATATGCTATTGTAATCATAATGTAACCGAACGTAAAGTAATTTATCATACTAAATGGAGTGTCACAGATTTACATACAGAATAATACGAATTGCCCTTAGACCACGTTGTTGATATACACACATATGCACACTCGCCAGCAGTGCACCTGCCCCCATTCACAAACCCAGACACATACACACCCAACTTCCAAAGTGATCTGTCAGTGCATAGTGATTTATTATGAAATAAATACTCTTTATGCTATCCAAGGCTTGAAGCCAAAGTCATCCACTTTTCTTTTCAATGTCCCACGGGCTTCTGGAAGTAAAACTTCAACATTTGATGTTCTCTGGGGAGAATTACATTTCCATTTATTTAACATAGAACTTATCCTCCTAACTTCAAATGAGGTTACTTTAACCACAGTAATGCAATAAGCTGCATTGCAAGTCAGTGATAAACCCTTACAGTTTATGGATAAACCACATCTGTTCACCTTAATGTTCTCGAAGAGCCCTCCTCACGATGACTAATAAGCATGTTGCTCATCTTGCGAGAATCCTTGTATACATTTTGGAAGAAAATACACTAGCAGTGGAAAAGTGGTTTCTAAAATTGACAATATGAGTCAATTTTGTGATTGTATATCATTGAATGTTTTCCACATCTTGAGGGCCTTGATGTAGGTTTTACTTGAACACTCTTCCTTAAAGGTCCAATACAGCAGTTTTCATCTCAACATCAAATAATTCCTGGGTTACAATTACGTTAGCTTACTGTGATTGTAATAGAAAACAACGGTCAAAAAGAAACAAAAATAGTTTCTTGGCAAAGAGCAGTTTCTCAAGCAATAATTTTGCTAGCAAAGCAGAAAGTTTTGGAACTCTCTTTCTTATTGGTCTATTGACTAATTTACCACCTGGTGATGTCACAAACTCCATCCCACAAAAACAGGCAGAAATGTCAGTCTTTTCAGCTCTGAGATGATGATTTGTGGTCTGAACTACTTATTGCATCAGGAGGTTGGAATACAACTTTCACATTTGAGATAATATTTTTATTCTGTGATGAAATTGATTGATGATAATGAAGAGTTGGTTGATTACCTTTGTAGAGATCCATGTTTTGTTGCCAGATGTAAAAATAAAATATATATATTTTTTAATGATAACAGACACATTGACTAAATCAATGAGTCTAATTAAGGACAGGGAATAGGAAGTGGACCACAATTCATACTTCCTTAATATTTTACTACATAAACCTGATGGCTAGAAAATCACAAACTGTAGACTACAAGTGTGTTTAGTCTAATGGGTGTGCCAGGAGGATGTACTGTCAATATTTACATTTGTTGGTGAACTACAATTTTTGTATTTGCAGGCATTTCCTTGCTGCATGCATTTGTATGTCTTTGAATGAGTTTGCACTGTTCAAATCGTCAAGCAAACTTTAGTCACAAATGATGCACTGTGCATGCAGTTTTGCGGTATATCCTCACAAGTGATTACACATTGTATGGCTATACTTATCCCAGTATCCATGGCAACATCCCTCAACTTTCCATGGCAAGAGTATGGCAAGAGTATCTGGCAAAGTCATCAGTGATCTGTGGTAACACTGTTGCCATAACGACAGTGGGTGTGGCAGCAAAGGCAGTGAGGGGAAAAGCCCTTAGAAAAGGATCACTGCAGGACAGCACAGAGTTTCATGAAAGTGAAAGAAAGATCCTCAAAGACCAGCAGAAATTGTAGCAAACAAAAGCCCCACACACATCTTTCACATAAAGAGTCTGTTTTCACTGAACAGAAAATGCTCCCGTATGGGAGAGAGAAAGAGAATGTTTTTGCAAAACTGTAGTCAAAAACCCATTTTGCAGGCATGTTCAATCGGGCTCAGCGCTGTAGGACCATGCTTTTCCATTGATACACATGTTATTTATTTCCTTAACCTGAGGTTGGGGATGTGGTTAACCTTATGTCTCCAAACAGGATCTAAGAACCAGACAAATGGGTGAAAGTGCAGTAAGAAAAGGGTATGTGCAATTTTAGAGACAGGGTCGTATTTCAGCAGTTTGAAGTATGGTGCAGAGCAATTGCTTTACAATGGCGTTACAACTCCTAGGTCATGCACATGTATTGTCAGCGGTGGCTACTTGAGTAACAACAATAAACAACAATAATTGAACAATCTTTTAACAATAGTCGAACAAAACATAAACACCATATTGACATCAATCTATTATGGTTGTGTTTGCACATTGAAAGTGGTCTGGGTTTTGCTTGGAACTGATATTTCACCACAGTGCATCTGATGTCCTCAATAAAGAAAAATGTTTGTGAAAGCACCACAACTGAATAAATCCTTATAAATTTGTCAACACCTATTTTGCTCATATTTATGGTAATGAGATTCAATCTCCACCCCCTTATTCTAAAACAATTCATTGGATTAAAGCACCTGAGGGAGTTGCACAAGGTCCACAACATACACAGACCTAGACACACCCTTTCTGGGTCCTCTGTGGGGGTCAAAGGTTGAGAGAGATATTTCTTACTGCCCTTTTACCCAGAGCTGACTGCATACAAAGCTTGAATGCCCATCAATAACATGATCTCTCTGTAAAGTGGTAAAACGACCACTTCACATGATTTCAAATGAGATGATTCTTCAGTAATCTCGGTTAGCCAGAAGTCAAATATGCTTGCGAAAGATTGTCATTTCCTCTTTAACTTCTGGGTGGAATGCCATTAACAATTGTGATTACCTTTTTTGCAAAGGAAGGAAGTGAAGTCTCCTTCCTCGCAAATGGAAACTCTCGGACACCGTTTATCATCTGCACAATGGCTTGAAAATAACTGCACCAGTTTAAGCACTGCCTTCACCCAATCCCGATTCATCCAAATAATCAATGGCAAAAACGAAAAACTAGCAACTACAGCTGCTCGTAATCACATCATTCTACATGAGCCTTGACAGATTCTTGCCGTGTCATCTGTCCACGAGAATCAATTCCCGAGAGATGAACTCTTCAGTAAGCCTGTAGCTAGGAGGTTATCTAATAGATACCAGCCTAAGACAACTGAGGTAAACACAGTTGATGAAGTAATCATCATAGTGTGCGCACTGCACGGGGAGGGACAGAGATTCTTCAGACTGTAGAAAAGGGATCCTCTGTGTTGTTCCCTGATTAGAAAGGAGTGGTCATAAATACTTCACTGACACTTTTGAGGCCAAATAAGGTGAAAGGTGATTAGATCAGGTGATAAATTGATTATTACAAACTGGGTGGTTAGAGCCCTGAATGCTGATTGGCTGACAGCCGTGGTATATCAGAACGTATACCATGGGTATGACAAATCATGTATTTTTACTGCTCTAATTACGTTGATAACGAGTTTATAATAGCAATAAGGCACCTCGGGGATTTGTGCTGTATGGCCAATATACCACTGCTAAGGGCTGTGTCCAGGCACTCCACAATCTGTCGTGTTAAGAACAGCCCTTAGCCGTGGTACATTGGCCATATTCCCCCTTGTGCCTTATTGCTTAAGTAGAGCACGCTCTGATGCAAGTTTGGAATGAATAGGTCAACTGTTTTGAAAGCAATAGGGTCAACTGATAACCACATCCCATGCTAATCTGAAAAGGTAGTAAGTGCCCAAAAATAAATTGTAAGGTGCTTCAATGAATATATTTCAAGATTTGTATATGGCTCTTGCATTGACAACAGTGTGTCGATATTGTCACTCACATGCACATATTGTTCATGGTATGTAAAAACGGTTTAACAGTCTGTGGACATTCCAGTCACACAGCTCACACACTTGGATCTATTTCAAGAGAGTGAGGGAGTCCATAATGTATTTCTCAAGGTTTCCATGGCAATGACGAGGGCAAGGGCAAGGGATTCGTTGGCGGGCCGAGAGGGAATGGAGGGTTTGGCTCAAGGAGTCGTGACTCACTCTGAGACTGGAGAGGAAAGGTGAGGTGAGACGGGAAACAGTGCCAAAGTATTGTGTATGATCACAAATGATTTATTACCACAAATGGTCACACCCAACAGAAACCTCTGTAAAAACAGTCAAATGCTAGCCTCTCTCTTGACATAACATACAGTGCCTTCGGAAAGTATTCAGACCCCTTGACCTTTTCCACATTTTGTTACCTGCCTACATGCCTTATTCTAAAATAAATGTAAAAAACAAATCCTAAGCAATCTACACACAATACCCCATAATGACGAAGGGAAAACAGTTTTTAGAAATTTTGGAAACACAGTCTAAAACACAGGCTTCTAGCGTGGGCAATTTTAGGGCTTCACCATGTTTCATTGAAATGTACAGCTGTGTGTCATCCGCATAGCAGTGAACATTATGTTTTTGAATGACATCCCCAAGAGGTAAAATATATAGTGAAAACAATAGTGGTCCTAAAACGGAACCTCGAGGAACACCGAAATTTACAGTTGATTTTTCAGAGGACAAACCATTCACAGAGACAAACTGACATCTTTCCGACAGATAATATCTAAACCAGGCCAGAACTTGTCCGTGTAGACCAATTTGGGTTTCCAATCTCTCCAAAAGAATGTGGTGATCGATGGTATCAAAAGCAGCACTAAGGTCTAGGAGCACGAGGACAGATGCAGAGTCTCGGTCTGACGCCATTAAAAGATCATTTACCACCTTCACAAGTGCAGTCTCAGTGCTATGATGGGGTCTAAAACCAGACTGAATCATTTCGTATACATTGTTTATCATCAGGAAGGCAGTGAGTTGCTGCGCAACAGCTTTTTCAATTTTTTTTTGAGAAGAATGGAAGATTTGATATAGGCCGATAGTTTTTAAAAATATTTTCTGGGTCAAGGTTTGGCTTTTTCAAGAGAGGCTTTATTATTGGCACTTTTAGTGAGTTTGGTACACATCCAGTGGATAGAGAGACATTTATTATGTTCAACATAGCAGGGCCAAGAACAGGAAGCAGCTCTTTCAGTAGTTTAGTTGGAATAGGGTCCAGTATGCAGCTTGAAGGTTTAGAGGCCATGATTATTTTCATCATTGTGTCAAGAGATACAGTACTAAAACACTTTTGAGTGTCTCTCTTGATCCTAGGTCCTGGCAGAGTTGTGCAGACTCAGGACAACTGTGGCTTTGGAGGAATACACAGATTTAAAGAGGAGTCCGTAATTTGCTTTCTAATGATCATGATCTTTTCCTCAAAGAAGTTCATTAATTTATTACTGCTGCAGTGAAAGCCATCCTCTCTTGGGGAATGCTGCTTTTTAGTTAGCTTTGCGACAGTATCAAAAATAAATCCTCAATTAAGTTGGAAAAGTAGGATGATCGAGCAGCAGTGAGGGCTCATCGATACTGCACTGTACTGATACTGTCTTTCCAAGCTAGTCGGAAGACTTCCAGTTTGGTGTGGCGCCATTTCCGATCCAATTTTCTGGAAGCTTGCTTCAGAGCTCGGGTATTTTCTGTATTACAAGGGAGCTAGTTTCTTATGACAAATGTTTTTAGTTTTTAGGGGTGCAACTGCATCTAGGGTATTGCGCAAGGTTAAATTGAGTTCCTCAGTTAGGTGGCTAACTGATTTTTGTCCTCTGGCGTCCTTGGGTAGGCAGAGGGAGTCTGGAAGGGCATTAAGGAATCTTTGTGTTGTCTTGAGAATTTATAGCACGACTTTTGATGCTCCTTGGTTGAGGTCTGAGATGATTTGTTGCAATTGCAAACGTAGTACAATGGTGGTCCGATAGTCCAGGATTATGAGGAAAAAACATTAAGATCCACAACATTTATTCCATGGGACAAAACTAGGTCCACAGTATGACAGTGAGTAGGTCCAGAGACATGTTGGACAAAACTGATGTTTTTGTCCAACAAAACTGAGTCGATGATGGCTCCGAAATCCTTTTGGAGTGGGTCTGTGGACTTTTCCATGTGAATATTAAAATCACCAAAAATTAGAATATTATCTGCTTGGACTACAAGGTCCGATATGAATTCAGGGAACTCAGTGAGGAATGCTGTAAACAGTAGCTATATATTTCATGATTCGAAGCTCAAAAGATGAAAACGTCATTCTTTTTTGTTTGAAATTTGCTATCGTAAATGTTAGCAACACCTCCGCCTTTGCGGGATGCACGGGGGATATGGTCACTAGTGTAACCAGGAGGTGAGGCCTCATTAAACACAGTAAATTCATCAGGCTTAAGCCATGTTTCAGTCAGGCCAATCACATCAAGATTATGATCAGTGATTAGTTAATTGACTATAACTTCCTTTGAAGTGAGGGATCTAACATTAAGTAGCCCTATTTTGAGATGTGAGGTATCACAATCTCTTTCAATAATGGCAGGAATGGAAGAGGTCTTTATCCTAGTGAGATTGCTAAGGCGAACACCGCCATGTTTAGTTTTGCCCAACCTAGGTCGAGGCACAGACACGGTCTCAATGGGGATAGCTGAGCTGACTACACTGACTGTGCTAGTGGCAGACTCCATTAAGCTGGCATGGAGTCCGTCACTCCTCAGCAGGCCAGGCTTGGTCCTGTTTGTGGGTGAGTCCCAGAAAGAGGGCCAATTATCTACAAATTTTGGGAAGGGCAGTTTTCAACCAGCGATTGAGTTGTGAGACTCTGCTGTAGAGCTCATCACTCCCCCTAACTGGGAGGGGGCCAGAGACAATTACTCGAAGCTGACACATCTTTCTAGCTGATTTACACGCTGAAGCTATTTTGCGCTTGGTGACCTCTGACTGTTTCATCCTAACCTCGTTTCTGCCGACGTGGATAACAATATCTCTACACTCGCCAGTTTTAGCTTTAGCCAGCACCATCGCTGGATGATTCGTTTTAAGGTGTAGAGACAAGAGAAGGCTCAGCCTCAGACTCAGACTTGCTGTTTAATGGGGAAAACCGGTTGAAAGTTTCTGTCGGCTGAATGAGCGACACCGGTTGAGCAATCCTACAGCATTTCCCTCTAGAAGCCATGAGAAAGTTGTCTGGCTGCGGGAATCATGCGAGGGGATTTATACTAACATTACTATCTGTACTTACTGGTGGCACAGACACTGTTTCACCCTTTCCTACACTGAAATTACCCTTGCCTAACGATTGCGTCTGAAGCCGGGCTTGCAGTACAGCTATCCTCGTCGAAAGGCGATCGTTCTCCTGTATATTATGAGTACAGCGACTGCAACTAGAGGGCATCATGATAATGTTACTTCTTAGCTTCGGCTGTTGGAGGTCCTGATAAACTATGTCCAGATAATGCGTCCGGAGTGAAAAAGTTGAATGAAATAAAAGTTGAGTGAGGGAAAACAAAAAATATGAATGGTAATTAAAAAGTAAAAACCGTAAAGTTGTCAGGTAGCAAAGGAAGGTTGGCAACAAAACGAACAGCAATATGTAAACAAGTCTGCAAGTTGTGACAGGAAATGACTCCAGATGTATATCTGACCCTTTGCTGTGAGACTCGAAATTGAACTCCATTGATAATTTCCATTGATCATCATTGAGATGTTTCAACAACTTGATTGGAGTCCACTTGTGGTAAATTCAATTGATTGTACATGATTTGGAAAGGCACACACCCGTCTATATAAGGTCCCACAGTTGACAGTGCATGTCAGAGCAAAAACCAAGCCATAAGGTCGAAGGAACTGTCCGTGGAGATCAGAGACAGGATAGAGATATCCCTCTCGTGGTGTGGGGGCTGTGCTTTGGCAAAGTGGGTGGGGTTATATCCTTCCAGTTTGGCCCTGTCCGGGGGTGTCCTCGGATGGGGCCACAGTGTCTCCTGACCCCTCTTGTCTCAGCCTCCAGTATTTATGCTGCAGTAGTTTGTGTCGGGGGGCTAGGGTCCTTTTGTTATATCTGGAGTACTTCTCCTGTCCTATTCGGTGTCCTGTGTGAATCTAAGTGTAATCTAATTCTCTCCTTCTTTCTTTCTCTCTCTCGGAGGACCTGAGCCCTAGGACCATGCCCCAGGACTACCTGACATGATGACTCCTTGCTGTCCCCAGTCCACCTGGCCATGCTGCTGCTCCAGTTTCAACTGTTCTGCCTTACTATTATTTGACCATGCTGGTCATTTATGAACATTTGAACATCTTGGCCATGTTCTGTTATAATCTCCACCCGGCACAGCCAGAAGAGGACTGGCCACCCCACATAGCCTGGTTCCTCTCTAGGTTTCTTCCTAGGTTTTGGCCTTTCTAGGGAGTTTGTCCTAGCCACCGTGCTTCTACACCTGCATTGCTTGCTGTTTTGGGTTTTAGGCTGGGTTTCTGTACAGCACTTTGAGATATCAGCTGATGTACGAAGGGCTATATAAATACATTTGATTTGATTTGATTTGTGTCAATGCACAGATCTGGGGAAGGGAACCAACACATTTCTGCAGCATTGAAGGTCCCCAAGAACACAATGGCTTCCATCATTGTAGGATGGCAGGTAGCAGTGGTTAGAGAGTTGGGCCAGTAACCAAAAGTTTGCTAGTTTGAATCCCTGAGCTGACTGGGTAAAATCTGTTGCTCTGCCCCTGAACAAGGCACTGTTCCTAGGCCATCATTGTAAATAAGAATTTGTTCTTAACAGACTTGCCTAGTTATGTAAAGGTTAAATAAATAAATATAAATGATTAAATGGAATAAGTTTGGAACAACCAAGACTCTTCCTAGAGCTGGCCGCCCGTCCAAACTGAGCTATCGGGGAGAAGGGCCTTGGTCAGGGAGGTGACCAAGAACCCGATGGTCACTCTGACAGAGCTCCAGAGTTCCTCTGTGGAGATAGGAGAAACTTCTAGAAGGGCAACCATCTCTGCAGCACTCCACAAATTAGGCCTTTATGGTAGAGTGACCAGACGGAAGCCACTCCTCAGTAAAAGGCACATGGCAGCTGGCTTGAAGTTTGCCAAAAGGCACCTAAAAACTCTCAGACCGTGAGAAACTAAATTCTCTGGTCTGATCAAACCAAGATTGAACTCTTTGTCCTGAATGCCAAGTGTCACGTCTGTAGGAAACCAGGCACCATCTCTACGGTGAAGCACGGTGGTGGTAGCATCATGCTGTGGGGATGTTTTTCAGAGGCAGGAACTGGAAGACTAGTCGGGATCGAGGCAAATATGAACGGAGCAAACTACAGAGAGATCCTTGATGAAAACCTGCTCCAGAGTGCTCAGGACCTCAGACTGGGGGTGAAGGTTCACCTTCCAACAGGACAACGACCCTAAGCTCATAGCGAAGACAACACGGGAGTGGCTTTGCGACAAGTCTCTGAATGTCCTTGAATGCAACAGCCAGAGCTCGGACTTGAACCTGATCGAACATCTCTGGAGAGACCTGAAAATAGCTGGTGCAACAACGCTCCCCATCCAACCTGACAGAGCTTGAGAGGATCTGCAGAGAAGAATGGGAAAAACTCTCAAAATAAAGGTGTGCCAAGCTTGTAGCGTCATACCCAAGAAGACTTGATGCTGTCAAAGGTGTTTCAACAAAGAACTGAGTAAAGGGTCTGAATACTTATGCAAATGTGATATATCAGTTTCTTATTTGTAATACATTTGCAAAAATGTCAAACTATTTTTGCTTTGTCATTATGGGGTATTGTGTGTAGATTGATGAGGGGAAAAAAACTATTTGATACATTTTAGAATAAGGCTGTAACATAACAAAATGTGGAAAATATCAAGGGGTCTGTACTTTCCGAAAGCTCTGCATATGCTGATTGATGTTGTACAGCTCAATAATACTGGAATGCTCTTCCTGAAAAGATTACCCTACTCGTTATGGTAGGCCACACATATTGCTACTATAGCACTATACCTAGACTAAGGTCTATTTGCCTGCAACTTTTGTCAGTCTTCAGTAAATCACAACACAGTTAATTAACCATCATCATCTCATCACCATGATATTCTGACATGGTTTTCCGTAACATGTTGCCTCAGACACAGATAATGCATGCAGCCTCAGGCCTTACTCCATACTACTACTACAAGTCCCGTTGGGGGAATTTGAATGAGAACCTAGCCGGTTGGTGCGGTTGTCCCAGTTTCCATTTTTTACTGGTTGTGCTGAGAGATTACTATTGCTGATTGAGGAAATGATGGTTCAGATAAGTATTATTTAACTAATAGTAAAGCGTCTATGAGGTCAATTAATCAAAAAACTGTGTCTGTGATATGATATCAGGACATGGCCTATTGGCAGCAGTAATTCATACAAGTTCATTCATGTATGTAACCAGGTAATGAAACAAAGAGCAATAGTTCAGCTTGGCAACTTCATTCTATGAGATTTACTGACAAGCTTCTGAATCCTTGTCATGTGCTACAAGACCATGGTGCTTGCCTACGGAGCTGTGAGGGGAACGGCACCTCAGTACCTCCAGGCTCTGATCAGGCCCTACACCCAAACAAGGGCACTGCGTTCATCCACCTCTGGCCTGCTCGCCTCCCTACCACTGAGGAAGTACAGTTCCCGCTCAGCCCAGTCAAAACTGTTCGCTGCTCTGGCCCCCCAATGGTGGAACAAACTCCCTCACGACGCCAGGACAGCGGAGTCAATCACCACCTTCCGGAGACACCTGAAACCCCACCTCTTTAAGGAATACCTAGGATAGGATAAAGTAATCCTTCTCACCCCCCTTAAAAGATTTAGATGCACTATTGTAAAGTGGCTGTTCCACTGGATGTCATAAGGTGAATGCACCAATTTGTAAGTCGCTCTGGATAAGAGCGTCTGCTAAATGACTTAAATGTAATGTAAATGATGTGTCAAATTTGACTTTTCAAAGCTAAAATTGAAGTCAGAAGTTTACATACACCGTAGCCAACTACATTTAAACTCCTTTTTTCACCATTTCTGACTTTTAATCCTAGAAAAAATTACCTGTCTTAGGTCAGTTAGGATCACCACTTTATTTTAAGAATGTGAAATGTCAGAATAATAGTAGAGAGAATTATTTATTTCAGCTTTTATTTCTTTCACATTCCCCGTGGGTCTAGTATTTGGTAGCATTGCCTTTACATTTTTTAACTTGGGTCAAACGTTTTGGGTAGCCGTCTACAAGCTTCCCAGAATGAGTTAGGTGAATTTTGGCCCATTTCTCCTGACAGAGCTGGTATAACTGAGTCAGGTTTGAAGGCCTCCTTGCTTGCACATGCTTTTTCAGTTCTGCCCACAAATGTTCTATAGGATTGAGGTCAGGGCTTGGTGATGTCCACTCCAATACCTTGACTTTCTTGTCCTTAAGCCGTTTTGCCACAACTTTGGAAGTATGCTTGTGGTCATTGTCCATTAATTTTCCTACCCCATGAAGCCATCTATTTTGTGAAGTACACCAGTCCCTCCTACAGCAAAGCACCCCCACAACATGATGCTGCCACCCCCGTGCTTCAACGGTTCGGATGGTGTTCTTCGGCTTGCAAGCCTCCCCCTTTTCTTCCAAACATAACGATGGCCCTTATGGCCAAACAGTTATATTTCTATTTCTCCAAAAAGTAAGGTCTTTGTCCCCATGTGCAGTTGCAAACCGTAGTCTGGCTTTTTTATGGCGGTTTTGGAGCAGTGGCTTCTTCCTTGCTGGGCGGCCTTTCAGGTTATGTCGATATTGAACTTGTTTTACTGTGGATAGAGATACTTTTGTACCTGTTTCCTCCAGCATCTTCACAAGGTCCTTTGCTGATGTTCTGGGATTGATTTGCACTTTTCATACCAAAGTATGTTAATCTCTAGGAGACAGAACGCGTCTCCTTCCTGAGCGGTATGACGGCTGTGTGGTCCCATGGTGTTTATACTTGCGTACTATTGTTTGAACAGATGAACGTGGTACCTTCAGGCGTTTGGAAATTGCTCCCAAGGACAAATCAGAATTGTGGAGGTCGACAATTTTTTTCTGAGGTCTTGGCTGATTTCTTTTGATTTTCCCTTGATGTCAAGCAAAGAGGCACTGAGTTTGAAGGTACTATATGCCATTTAGCAGACGCTTTTATCCAAAGCGACTTACAGTCATGTGTGCATACATTCTACGTATGGGTGGTCCCGGGAATCGAACCCACTACCCTGGCGTTACAAGCGCCATGCTCTACCAACTGAGCTACAGAAGGACCACTGGTAGGTAGGCCTTGAACTAGGTAGGCCTTGAACTACATCCACAGGTACACCTCCAATTGACTTGAATTATGTCAATTAGCCTATCAGAAGCTTCTAAAGCCATGACATAATTTTCTGGAATTTTCCGTGCTGTTTAAAGGCACAGTCAACTTAGTGTACGTAAACTTCTGACCCACTCGAATTGTGATACAGTGAATTATAAATGAAATAATCTGTCTGTTAACAATTGTTGGAAAAATGACCGACTTCTTACCGACTTGCCAAAAGTATAGCTTGTTGGCAAGTAATGTGTGGAGTGGTTGAAAAACAAGTTTTAATGACTCCAACCTAAGCGTATGTAAACTTCAGACTTCAACTGTATGCTGAGAGGTGACACTGTTCAACTACATGACAATTTGAATAAGCTGAGTGAGTGCTAAAAAAAGGTAAAACGAAGTTCATATGAGGCTGATTAACTTCATGACATTCAACATTCATTTCAGATATCTCTAACAGATAAATATATTAAAAGGGTTCATAAGTCAGTTGACACACTATTACTTATAGATCATTATGAATCTGTAGAAAATGGTTAGTAAGACATTGGTTGAAATTGTGTGGTTGAAGTTTTGATGCTTGGCAAATAGTGTAATAGTAAGAAATGTTTGTTTATTAATTGATTCCCTAAACTAAACTAATGATTAACAATCTACTTAGAAAGCCTAGAAACCCTTACATTAATGTAAAGTGCTACCATCCAAACTTACTCAAGTACAATAATACCTGAACGTACAACAACATAAATAGATCAGAAAGTTTAGCAAGGAGCTGGGTAAGGACTGACATAAGGCCTCAGATCTGTTTACACAATAGCCTGCTGAGGACATACTGCTCTCATATTTCACCACAGATGTCACATTCTAACAGTTATTCTAATGCCCCAGCCCCTATACCGTACCTCCATCACGGAAAAAAAACACCCCAAAATACGTACAAAATTATGTTTTTCCTAACAGGCTCCAAAACCCAGGTTATGGTTTCGTGGGCTTGTGTTAGAAACTAAAAGTGTTCTGTTACACTGCACAACTCCTCCCTCTCCTACCATTCACCCAGAGGCCTGGCCAATGAGAGTTAGCCATTGGCCCCTCCCACAAGGGAGGCTCTTAAAACCAGTGCTGTAGCTAATTCTCTGTCTATCCACTCAGGTCTCCCCAGTACTCCAGACAAGCCGTCTGCCATTCTAACTTCCCCTTATAGTCCTGCACTTACCAACCACGATGTCGGTCAGGAAAACCACCAGCTACACCGTCAAGTCCTCTTCCTCCGGGGCAGCCCCTCGCAGCTTTAGCAGCATGTCCTACTCTGGACCCAGCCAGGGGGTCTCTCGCCAGAGCTATAGCGCCCGCAGCTCCTATGGAGGGGCCAACAGAGGCATGGGAGGTGGGTTCGGGGCCGGTGGTGGAGGCGGCAGCTACATTTCCAGCTCCTCTGCCTATGGAGGTGGCATGGGCCTGGGGATGGGGATGGGGATGGGGATGGGTGGTATCTCTCATGCCCCCATCACTGCTGTCCAAGTGAACAAGAGCCTGCTTGCCCCCCTCAACCTGGATATCGACCCCAACATCCAGATCGTCCGCACCCATGAGAAAGAACAGATCAAGGGCCTCAACAACCGCTTTGCCTCTTTCATCGATAAGGTCAGTCCTGGTAACCTGTCTGTCTGTCTGTCTGTCTTTCTGTACCTATGAAGATATCTGACAATGTAATTTGCCTGGAGCTTGTAAACTGCCAGAAAATAGGGAAGTAAAAGGGAAGTAGAGAGAGTCATGTACTGTGGGATTTGATGAATCTATCTCTATTAGCCATTAGAATGCTGAGGTGTCTGTTGTGTAATGAATGTGGAACAGTGGATCAGATCCATAGAAAAGTCCACGTTGTGTAATGCTGGTACACACCGTTAGAGCTCTGTTACACTATGTTAGGTTGATTACACGCACAAGAAAACTCATGAGTTTGGAAAAAGGATGGAAATGTAGAAAAGTCTGATATTGAACAAAGCACATATAAGGTCAAACTAAGTGTGATCATTTTTTTTTCCTGGGTTCTCAAGATTTCACATCTAATGGTTTGTAGTAATTGTCCTTTTATAGTGATGAATAAGAAAAGTGCAGCAGGGTGGGGTGGGGGAGAGAGTTTCTACAGAAGGGTGTGTCTGTCTCTGGTTAGAGTATAGCTCATAGCTAGTGATCTGGTTTACTTTGGGAATGGCTACCCTGACCCTGCAGAGGGGTGTATGTGACCCGCCCCTACCCTGGATGACATGACAAAAAAGGTCATACACCTGAAACACAGACAGGAGCATTTGGTCATCACCAGCATTGCTATGCTTACGTACATTTCACATTCCTAACAAGTCTTGAGACTATGGAGTGAAATTCATTGATAGGGTAGCCTATACTGATAGATGGAGGGCAACATCTGAACACGGTCAAACATCAATAGATAACATTTACAAGTGATAGCAATGTTTGATATTGCTTTCATTCATGCCTGGGGGGTGTTTTCTTTATGGGTTTTCTACTGGCCTATCTGTCCCACATGCGTAGGCTGCTCCAGTGGGTTAATATTTTATAAGGGCAGCTGGTTTCATGTTCGAGCTAACACTAGTGGATTGATTACATAAAAAGGAGCAAAACTAATCAGAAAGAGATTTCACCTCTGCATGTTTCCAAAGAAACAAAATAAAAATGTGCAAATAGACTCTCTTTTCTTATCGTGATAACAATTCCCTTTTATACTTATTTCTAAGTATTGACTCTTATCCAATACCAGTTGACACAGCCATTTTAGGAGAATTCCTGATCTCACCTGAGGCTCATTCACCAGCAATATCCACTGACAGCCATCTATTTTCTCACCCTATTGTTAGTGAGCCAACATGTCAGCCTGCATGCTCTCCCCTTCCCCCATTAACACCTACCTGTATACTACAGTCAAATATTTACATTCTAGCCATTTGGATGAAGCCCCGCCTATATCTTTGTCCTGTTCCTCTCTATTCTCCACTTCCCGACCTTGCCCTTTTATTAAAACAGAAAAACATGAAGGAAGCTTAATTCACCAGTTCTTTCCATCTGCCCCCTCTGCCTCCTGTCAGGATGCACGTCATAGCTTCCTTGGAAAAACAGCTTGCTAGGTCTATCCTGAAAACAGAGTCAGCTGTCCGTGCATGTTCCAAACACTAATTGAAGCAATAAACACCCTAATTTAACGAGGATGACATGATAGTAATGGATGAGTCACGTTAGCCCACCATCAATGTTCCCAATGTCCTTTTATTCAAAAATGTGGTTATTCTCTTTATTCTTTCATATAAAACAGAAAAAATCCCAAAGGCAACAATATAATATGATAAACTTGTTATCAGTGTGCCTATCAAATGCATAAACATCTACCCCCTCTCTCTACACATAGGTACGCTTCCTGGAACAGCAGAACAAAATGCTGGAGACCAAGTGGGGTCTCCTCCAGGGACAGACCACCACCCGCTCCAACATTGATGCCATGTTTGAGGCCTACATCGCCAACCTGCGCAGACAGCTGGACAGCCTGGGTAACGACAAGATGAGGCTGGAGGCTGACCTGCACAACATGCAGGGTCTGGTCGAGGACTTCAAGAACAAGTGAGTAAGACTTGAAGAAGAAGTGACTACAAATGTTACTCCTTTTACCTGGCAGACCCTCAGCCACATTCTCAGCAAATACTTTGATTAGGCCTCTGTCCCAGTGCATAGCACCACTGTAGAGATAAGGTCATGGAACGCATGTTTAGTAAAGGGAGTTTCATGGAGTATTTGATTGAATCAGTAATACAGGACACACCAGTAATGGGTCATTTCAGTACTATGGATGGACAACACCCAACTGCAGTCCATTGTTTTCACATCATAGGGATTACTCCATTGAATAAGCGTTTCCTGGAGGGACCATTCTATTTCATATGTCTGGAGGTGAAAATCATTTAGATGACAGAGCTGAATGTTTTTCAGCTTCATTTCACACACTTGCATCATGGCGCACACATCAGCGTGTCAGTCCTGACAGACTGCTTATGTGCTCATATAATTTATGTCCTCGGGAGAAAAAGCACAAAGTAAAGAAACACCACACAAGTGTGGCATGGAGTCAAGATACCACAGTAGAAAACAATTCCCCGACGCATATTTGTTGTGGACGTAGCACTTATGCCCCCTAGTGTGAAAATGTTACATTACCTATGTAAAGATAATCACAATAGCCCAGCAGCATACCACCCTGCATACCACTGCTGGCTTACTTCTGAAGGTAAGCAGGGTTGGTCCTGGTCAGTCCCTGGATGGGAGACCAGATAATGCTGGAAGTGGTGTTGGAGGGCCAGTAGGAGGCACTCTTTCCTCTGGTCTAAAAAATATCCCAATTCCCAGGGCAGTGTTTGAGGGAAACTGGAGGTTGTTAAATGGGTCTCCTGACTCTCTGGGGTCATTAAAGATCCCATGGCACTTATTGTAAGAGTAGGGGTGTTAACCTCGGTGACCTAGCCAAATTCCCATTCTGGCACTCAAGCCATCACGGTCAACTAATATTCCCCACTTTACAATTGGCTCATTCATCCCTCTCCCCTCTAGCTATTCCACAGGTCGTTGCTGTAAATAAGAACGTGTTTCATAATCTTTTATGAAAAAAAAACACATAATAAATAGTCACAATATAATTATGACATAGAAATATATAATGCAATCTTGAATATATGAATATCAGAAAAAAAGCTAACAATTGCTCCGTATCTTCTCAGGTATGAAGATGAGATCAACAAGCGTACAGAGTGTGAAAATGACTTTGTGCTCATTAAGAAGGTTAGTAACTTAAGTTTGGACCCCATTTGTTTTTTCTGTCATTCTCTTATTGTCATCTTGCCATTTTACTAACATATTGATTGTGAATTATCCACTCAGGACGTGGATGAGGCGTACATGAACAAAGTTGAGCTGGAGGCTAAGCTGGAGAGCCTGACCGATGAAATTAACTTCCTGAGGCAGATCTATGAGGAGGTACGGCACTGAGCTCATCGCTTAGCTACTTCAGTTGTTAATAAGACACTCATTCACTATAACCAGTTGTGTTGTTGGCGGCTTCTTACAACTGCTCTGATGTATTTGCGTATGGTTTATACGGATCTGCTTGGTATCTGGACTTTGACGTCAAACTGATGGACTCAATCTGGGTGGGTTTTTATCTCTGGGGAAGGCAGACGTCTGAAAGCCTTGTCTGCAATAGGCCAAGTGTTTAATGGTCTCTCTCTTTTCTCTCTCTCTCTCTCTCTCTCTCTCCTTCTCCCTCTTTCCAGGAGCTGCGTGAGCTTCAGTGCCAGATTAAGGACACCTCAGTGGTGGTGGAGATGGACAACAGCCGTAACCTAGACATGGATGCCATCGTGGCTGAAGTGCGCGCCCAGTATGAGGACGTCGCCAACAAGAGCCGGGCCGAGGCGGAGACATGGTACAAGAGCAAGGTACGGTATATTTTCTCCCTTTGGCCTCTTGATTATGTTCAGGGCTGCTAATAGCCTTTCAGTACACTGTATGTGGTTCAAAGGAACATAAGTTGATGTCACATGGTTCTTCCACACTAACCATGTATTACCAACAAACCATCCACTTTCTCCTCTGTTGGATTTTTAGTATGAGGAGATGCAGACATCTGCCACCAGATATGGGGATGACCTGAGATCCACCAAGACAGAGATCTCCGACCTGAACCGTATGATTCAGAGGCTGCAGTCTGAGATTGACTCCGTCAAGGGACAGGTACACAATAAAGAATCTGTGTGCTAAGAATTAAATTGGTGGCATGTAGACCCACATGATATTGACAGAATAGAGTATTTTTCTACGGAATTATCAATTTGATAATAAGCAGAAGTAGCGACATGCTGCGTCTTTGTCTTCTGTTTAGCGTGCCAACCTGGAGAACCAGATAGCCGAGGCTGAGGAGCGCGGGGAGATGGCAGTGAAGGACGCCAAGCTCCGCATCAGAGACCTGGAGGATGCCCTACAGAGAGCCAAGCAGGACATGGCCCGCCAGATCAGGGAATACCAGGACCTGATGAACGTCAAACTGGCCCTGGACATTGAGATCGCCACCTACAGGAAACTGCTGGAAGGAGAGGAGGACAGGTGAGCCTTTTGACAAACATGGAAATGGAAAACATCAATTTTAAAGTACAGTGTAATCTTAATATAAGATAATGGACATTTATTACCAAAAACAAACATTTTCAAAATGGTCTTCTTTTCAACACCAGGCTAGCAACTGGTATCAAGTCCATCAACATAACCAAACAGAGCTGTAAGTACCTGCTTTCTTCAAATAAAACCCTGTGTTTTCTCCTTGTGTGTTGTGGTGCATTCATAACATCTTGTTATTCATATTTAGCCAGCCCCTACTCACCTGTTGTCTCTCCCTGTGTCACCTTACAGCTAGCTACAACTCCTTCCCCTCTGAGAGTGTTAACAGCAGCTACACTAGCGGCTACTCCAGTGGCTTCGGTGGTGGATACGGCAGTGGATACGGCGGTGGCAGCAGCTACAGCTCTGGTAGCGGCTATGGCGGCGGCAGCCGCTACGGCGGCGGCAGCGGCACCAGCGTCACCACCCAGAACAAGAAGAGTGTTGTCATCAAGATGATCGAGACCAAGGATGGCAAAGTTGTTTCCGAGTCCTCTGAAGTGGTCGATGAATGAGCGGCTGGATAATGCCCCCTTCTCTACTCTCTTTCTTGCTCACCATTCCACTACAGTGTAACAATTCGAGTCAAAGGTAAACAATGCTACATGAGAAGAAATATAAATGTGGCTGTTAAGCAATAAACATTTTTAATCCAACCAAAGATTTGAAAGGGACCAAATAATATTTTTTTTGTTCATACTGTATGTCTTTCACCTTTTCTAATTCTGTACTAAAACAAAATGCCTGCAGTTTGCTACACCACAAGTCAATAAGCAAAACCTTAAGTTGCAACTTGTAGTACATTCTGTCCAAACCTATGCAACCCTGTTAACTGTATAGAGGGCCATTCTCTGAGTTCAGTTGCATGAAAAGGATGATAACGTTGTGTTCATGAGTAGTGTTGCTCAGAGTGTGTGTGAATGTAACAGTGCAGCAGCTATGTTTTTGGTCGACTAGTCTAAAATGTCTGCTAGGCTTAAGTAGAAGTGCATGTCTTCCCTGTCGTGTTCTATTGGACCCCAAAGAAGCTGCCCACAGTGTACTGTTGCCTGAGGTGCTGTTTTTGCTACCAAACAATTAAATGTGTTTACTGAAAACTGCTTGGATTGTCTGAGTTTTTCATCTTGATTCTGTATGCATATAGGTAGCCTAGTGGTTAGAGCATTGGATTAGTAACCGAACGGTTACAAGATCAAATCCCCTAGCTGACAAGGTAAAAATCTGTCTTTCTGCCCCTAAACAAGGCAGTTAACCCACTGTCCATCATTGACAATAAGAATTTGTTCTTAATCCGATTTGCCTAGTTAAATAAAAACTTTTTTTTTAAATTGTGAATTCCAACATGGCAGCCATGATTGCATAATCTAGAATTATGAGCCTGTGTTCAACCCTGTCACCCAGAATTTCCCAACTTGGGTTGCACACACCAATGAGCATTCGATGTCATGAAGTCCGTGTAAAAACCAGAGATAGGGGCCTCCTGGGTGGCGCAGTGGTCTAAGGCACTGCAGTGCTAGCTGTGCTACCAGAGAGTCTGGGTTTGAGCCCAGGCTCTGTTGCAGCTGGGCATGACGGGGAGGCCCATGGGGCAGCGCACAATTGGCCCAGGTTAGGGAGGGTTTGGCCGGCAGGGATATCCTTGTCTTATTGTGCATTAGTGACTCCTGTGGCAGGCTGGGCACAGTGCACGCTCACCAGTGTTTCCTCTGACACATTGTTGTCGCTGGCTTTCAGGTTGGGTGTGCATTGGTTTGGTTGTGTTTTGGAGGATGCATGGCTCTCGACCTTCACCTCTCCCCAAGTCTGTGCGGGAGTTGCAGCGATGAGACAAGACTGTAACTACTACCAATTGGATACAATGAAATTGGGGAGAAAAAAGGAGTATACCTTTTCTTTTTTAAACCTGAGACAATCAAAACCATGGGTAAATTGTGAAAAAGGGAAGAGACAGAGAAGCATCCAGTGGTAGTAAAGGAGAAGGGACACAAGTTGAAGGTGATATACACAGCACCCCAACAAATGACTCCACACCTCTACACGAGCCTTTTTTGGGCTGTGATAATATATTGCACTGTACATAACACCAAAATAATCAGCAGTGACGTGCAGTACAAGTTACACAGTGACATATATGTCTGCAGTGATGACCCACTGGGCACACACTTGTTGAATCAATGTTGTCTCCATTTCATTTCTGTATGCATTAAGAAGCCTTTAGCCAAAATGTTCCAATAAACATATTTTTTTAATATTCTCATTTCACCATTAGCAGCCTAGATATGCAATAATTGTATTTGCACTTAGAACACAAAAACTTTGAGTGACTGTCAAAAATTTTATTTAAAGAAACCATACAGGTAACTGTCAAAATAAAGGAAACACCAACATAAAGTATCTGGGCCACCGTGAGCCAGAACAACTTCAATGAACCTTGGCATAGATTCTACAAGTGTCTGGAACGCTATTGGAGGGATGGAGCACCATTTTTTAAATATTTTTTTATTTTTTTATTTCACCTTTATTTAACCAGGTAGGCTAGTTGAGAACAAGTTCTCATTTGCAACTGCGACCTGGCCAAGATAAAGCATAGCAGTGTGAACAGACAACACAGAGTTACACATGGAGTAAACAATTAACAAGTCAATAACACAGTAGGAAAAAAAAGAAGGGGAGTTGTGTGCAAAAGGCATGAGGTAGGCGAATAATGACAATTTTGCAGATTAACACTGGAGTGATAAATGATCAGATGGTCATGTACAGGTAGAGATATTGGTGTGCAAAAGAGCAGAAAAGTAAATAAATAAAACAGTATGGGGATGAGGTAGGTAAAAATGGGTGGGCTATTTACCGATGGACTATGGACAGCTGCAGCGATCGGTTAGCTGCTCAGATAGCAGATGTTTGAAGTTGGTGAGGGAGATAAAAGTCTCCAACTTCAGCGATTTTTGCAATTCGTTCCAGTCACAGGCAGCAGAGAACTGGAACGAAAGGTAGCTAAATGAGGTGTTGGCTTTAGGGATGATCATTGAGATACACCTGCTGGAGCGCGTGCTACGGATGGGTGTTGCCATCGTGACCAGTGAACTGAGATAAGGCGGAGCTTTACCTAGCATGGACTTGTAGATGACCTGGAGCCAGTGGGTCTGGCGACGAATATGTAGCGAGGGCCAGCCGACTAGAGCATACAAGTCGCAGTGGTGGGTGGTATAAGGTGCTTTAGTGACAACACGGATGGCACTGTGATAAACTGCATCCAGTTTGCTGAGTGGAGTATTGGAAGCAATTTTGTATATGACATCGCCAAAGTCGAGGATCAGTAGGATAGTTAGTTTTACTAGGGTAAGTTTGGCGGCGTGAGTGAAGGAGGCTTTGTTGCGGAATAGAAAGCCGACTCTTGATTTGATTTTCGATTGGAGATGTTTGATATGAGTCTGGAAGGAGAGTTTACAGTCTCGCCAGACACCTAGGTACTTATAGATGTCCACATATTCAAGGTTGGAACCATCCAGGGTGGTGATGCTGGTCAGGCGTGCGGGTGCAGGCAGCGAACGGTTGAAAAGCATGCATTTGGTTTTACTAGCGTTTAAGAGCAGTTGGAGGCCACGGAAGGAGTGTTGTATGGCATTGAAGCTCGTTTGGAGGTTAGATAGCACAGTGTCCAAGGATGGGCCGGAAGTATATAGAATGGTGTCGTCTGCGTAGAGGTGGATCAGGGAATCGCCCGCAGCAAGAGCAACATCATTGATATATACAGAAAAAAGAGTCGGCCCGAGGTTTGAACCCTGTGGCACCCCCATAGAGACTGCCAGAGGACCGGACAGCATGCCCTCCGATTTGACACACTGAACTCTGTCTGCAAAGTAATTGGTGAACCAGGCAAGGCAGTCATCCGAAAAACCGAGCCTACTGAGTCTGCCGATAAGAATATGGTGATTGACCGAGTCGAAAGCCTTGGCAAGGTCGATGAAGACGGCTGCACAGTACTGTCTTTTATCGATGGCGGTTATGATATTGTTTAGTACCTTGAGCGTGGCTGAGGTGCACCCGTGACCGGCTCGGAAACCAGATTGCACAGCGGAGAAGGTACGGTGGGATTCGAGATGGTCAGTGACCTGTTTGTTGACTTGGCTTTCGAAGACCTTAGATAGGCAGGGCAGGATGGATATAGGTCTGTAACAGTTTGGGTCCAGGGTGTCTCCCCCTTTGAAGATGGGGATGACTGCGGCAGCTGTCCAATCCTTGGGGCTCTCAGATGATATGAAAGAGAGGTTGAACAGGCTGGTAATAGGGGTTGTGACAATGGCGGCGGATAGTTTCAGAAATAGAGGGTCCAGATTGTCAAGCCCAGCTGATTTGTACGGGTCCAGGTTTTGCAGCTCTTTCAGAACATCTGCTATCTGGATTTGGGTAAAGGAGAACCTGGAGAGGCTTGGGCGAGTAGCTGCGGGGTGGGGCGGAGCTGTTGGCCGAGGTTGGAGTAGCCAGGCGAAAGGCATGGCCAGCCGTTGAGAAATGCTTGTTGAAGTTTTCGATAATCATGGATTTATCGGTGGTGACCGTGTTACCTAGCCTCAGTGCAGTGGGCAGCTGGGAGGAGGTGCTCTTGTTCTCCATGGACTTCACAGTGTCCCAGAACTTTTTGGAGTTGGAGCTACAGGATGCAAACGTCTGCCTGAAGAAGCTGGCCTTAGCTTTCCTGACTGACTGCGTGTATTGGTTCCTGACTTCCCTGAACAGTTGCATATCGTGGGGACTATTCGATGCTATTGCAGTCCGCCACAGGATGTTTTTGTGCTGTTTGAGGGCAGTCAGGTCTGGAGTGAACCAAGGGCTATATCTGTTCTTAGTTCTGCATTTTTTGAACGGAGCATGCTTATCTAAAATGGTGAGGAAGTTACTTTTAAAGAATGACCAGGCATCCTCAACTGACGGGATGAGGTCAATGTCCTTCCAGGATACCCGGACCAGTTCGATTAGAAAGGCCTGCTCACAGAAGTGTTTTACGGGGGCGTTTGACAGTGACCCATTACGGATGCAGGCAATGAGGCAGTGATCGCTGAGATCTTGGTTGAAGACAGCAGAGGTGTATTTAGAGGGGAAGTTGGTTAGGATGATATCTATGAGGGTGCCTGTGTTTAAGGCTTTGGGGAGGTACCTGGTAGGTTCATTGATAATGTGTGTGAGATTGAGGGCATCAAGTTTAGATTGTAGGATGGCTGGGGTGTTAAGCATGTTCCAGTTTAGGTCGCCTAGCAGCACGAGCTCTGAAGATAGATGGGGGGCAATCAGTTCACATATGGTGTCCAGAGCACAGCTGGGGCCAGAGGTTGGTCTATAGCAGGCGGCAACGGTGAGAGACTTGTTTTTAGAGAGGTGGATTTTTAAAAGTAGAAGTTCAAATTGTTTGGGTACAGACCTGGATAGTAGGACAGAACTCTGTAGGTTATCTTTGCAGTAGATTGCAACACCGCCCCCTTTGGCAGTTCTATCTTGTCTGAAAATGTTGTAGTTTGGAATTAAAATTTCTGAATTTTGGTCTTCCTAAACCAGGATTCAGACACAGCTAGAACATCCGGGTTGGCAGAGTGTGCTAAACCAGTGAATAGAACAAACTTAGGGGGGAGGCTTCTAATGTTAACATGCATGAAACCAAGGCTATTACAGTTACAGAAGTCGTCAAAAGAGAGCGCCTGGGGAATAGGAGTGGAGCTAGGCACTGCAGGGCCTGGATTCACCTCTACATCGCCAGAGGAACATAGGAGGAGTAGAATAAGGGTGCGGCTAAAAGCAATAAGAATTGGTCGTCTAGAACGTCTGGAACAGAGAGTAAAACGAGGTTTCTGGGGGCGATAAAATAGCATCAAGGTATAATGTACAGACAAAAGTATGGTAGGATGTGAATACAGTGGAGGTAAACCTAGGTATTGAGTGATGAAGAGAGAGATATTGTCTCTAGAAACATCATTGAAACCAGGAGATGTCATTGCATGTGTGGGTGGTGGAACTAATAGGTTGGATAAGGTATAGTGAGCAGGACTAGAGGCTCTACAGTGAAATAAGCCAATAAACACTAACCAGTACAGCAATGGACAAGACATATTGACATTAAGGAGAGGCATGCTTAATCGAGTGATCAAAAGGGTCCAGTGAGTGGAGAGGTTGGTTGGGGGTCACAGGTCATCCTATGGGGGCATAGCCATGGTAAGCAAATGTTAATTGTTTAATTAGCTCAGGAACCACACCTGTGTGGAAGCACCTGCTTTCAGTTCACTTTGTATCCCTCATTTATGCAAATGTTTCTATTATTTTGGCAACTACCTGTAGTTGAAGGCCTACTAAAGACAAAGCTCTCTCAATACGTCCTCTCAGCCAGTAGAGGGAGCAGTATAACATGTGATGTACTCTGTGATATAGAAGTCAGATTGAGTTATTTTGCACTGCTCACCAGGGGGCAGCATAGTATAACAAAATCTTCACTCCACCTCATCACCCAACACCTTGATTATGCTCCTTCATAGGCTGTTGACCACTCCCCTTTTCAGAATGCTGTGATTGAAGTGGTGTGATACTACATGTATAATACAAATGAATCAACGTGTACTAAAATATGACATTATCAGTTAGGTGGGCTTTCCCTTAGGTGGGCTGGCCTGATAGCAATGAGATACATGGCCAGCTAATGAAGCCTGAGTGCACGTATCATGTTTTTACTATGCATAAAACATCAATTCTGGCATGCAGTGCTCCAACCTATATCTCTTATGAATTGTTAGATTAATGTAAAGCACCACATTCATGCTATAGTAGAAAACTGTTCAAATGGTTCTTCTCAGTTGTGGGAAAGTATGTTTTTGGTTTCCCATTGGTTCTGAGAACAAAGCCATTACGTAATTTGAACATTAAAACTGAACGCTTTCTAAACATTCTTAGGACGGAAGTGAAAATTTTGCCTGTTCTGGGAAAAGAAATTAGGAGGCAGGGAGGTTCTGAAAACGTTTTACTATGTTTCCCTGAAAGTTTTCCTGGGACGATTTATTAACATTCTGAGAACGGAAATGAACATTCTCTAAATGTTGTAAACAAAATGTAAAGGTTATTTGGAGGTTTTTGAATATCTCCTTTAAAACATTCACTGACTTTTAATAACACTGCTAGCTTAGGTTAACTCTTTTGATCTCCAAGCACAGATACTTTAGGACAAATGGAAATGAATTTGCTTCGGCATTAATCATGCAAAAACATTTATATTTTATTGTGGCACAGCATCAGTGAGTTTCAAACCAATGATCTTCTTTTCTCTGTCCATGTAACTAGTCCACTGCGCCACCAGGATGGAGCTAGCGTGACTCGTTAAAGCTGTTTATTTTGGTCTATTCCAACAGACTCCATTTTAAAGGAAACAAGATAAGGTGTGGCCAATCTGTGTGCGCAGCCAACACACTTGAACACACTTAACAAGACAGAGGATAGAGAGAGTTTTGTTGATGATGAGAACTGAATGTATACGTTTTAAAATAAAATTCTTAGAGCATTCTTTGAATGCTGCAGAAAACATTATGCGGAAGTATTGAAATTCCCAAAGAAGAACGTTGGGATCACGCGGCCGTCATACCGTTCAGGAAGGAGATGCGTTCTGTCTCCTAGAGATGAACGTACTTTGGTGCAAAAAGTGCAAATCAATTCCAGAACAACAGCAAAGGACCTTGTGAAGATGCTGGAGGAAACAGGTACAGGTACAAAAGTATCTATATCTACAGTAAAACGAGTCTTATATCGAAATAACCTGAAAGGCCGCTCAGCATATATCTTTATGTACATATTCTCCATCCCTTTACACTTGTGTGTATAAGGTAGTTGTTGTGAAATTGTTAGGTTAGATTACTTGTTGGTTATTACTGCATTATCGGAAATAGAAGCACAAGCATTTCACTACACTCTCATTAACATCTGCTAACCATGTGTATGTGACAAATAACACTTGATTTGATTTGAGCAAGGAAGACGCCACTGCTCCAAAACCGCCATAAAAAAAGCCAGACTATGGTTTGCAACTGCACATGGGGAGAAAGATCGTACTTTTTGGAGAAATGTCCTCTGGTCTGATGAAACAAAAATAGAACTGTTTGGCCATAATGACCATCGTTAGGTTTGGAGGAAAAAGGGGGAGGCTTGCAAGCTGAGGAACACCATCCCAACCGTGGCAGCATCATGTTGTGGGGGTGCTTTGCTGCAGGGGGGACTGGTGCACTTCACAAAATAGATGGCTTCATGTGGAAGGAAAATGATGTGGATATATTGAAGCAACATCTCAAGACATCAGTCAGGAAGTTAAAGCTTGGTCGCAAATGGGTTTTCCTAATGGACAATGACCCCCAAGCACACTTCCAAAGTTGTGGCAAAATGGCTTAAGGACTACGAAGTTAAGGTATTGGATTGGCCATCACACAGCCCTGATCTCTACCCTATAGAAAATTTGTGGGCATAACTGAAAAAACGTGTGCGAGCAAGGAGGCCTACAAACATGACTCAGTTACACCAGGTTGTCACGCCTTGGTCTTAGTATTTTGTGTTTTCTTCAGTTATTTGGTCAGGCTAGGGTGTGACATGGGTTTATTGTGGTGTGTTTCATCTTGTGGGTGTCTAGCATAGTCTATGGCTGCCTGAGGCGGTTCTCAATCAGAGTCAGGTGATTATCGTTGTCTCTGATTGGGAGCCATATTTAGGCAGCCATATTCTTTGAGTATTTCGTGGGTGATTGTTCCTGTCTCAGTGTTTTGTATTTCACCAGATAGGCTGTATAGGTTTTCACGTTCCGTTTGTTGTTTTGTATCGTTCGTGTTCATCTTTATTAAAAGATGTATATTATCAACCACGCTGCATTTTGGTCCGACTCTCCTTCGACGGAAGAAAGCCGTAACACAGGTCTGCCAGGAGGAATGGGCCAAAATTCACCCAACTTTTTGTGGGAAGCTTGTAGAAGGCTACCCATAACATCTGACCCAAGTGAAACAATTTAAAGGCAATGCTACCAAATAATAATTGAGTGTATGTAAAGGAACATTCTGACAGGAAATTAAGGAATTCCCTGTGGCAGAATTCACTCTACACTAAGTGTACAAAATATTAGGAACGTCTTCCTAATATTGAGTTGCACCCCCTTTTGCCCTCAGAATAGCCTCAATTCGGCAGGTCATGGACTCCATAAGGTGTCAAAAGCATTTAACGGGGATGCTAGCCATGCAGACTCCAACGCTTCCCATAGTTATGTCAAGTTGCCTGGATGTCCTTTGGGTGGTGGACCATTTTTGATATACACGGGAAACTGTTGAGCATGAAAAACCCAGCAGCGTTGCAGTTCTTGACACACTCAAACCAGTGCGCCTGGCACCTACCACCATACCCCATTCAAAGGCACTTAAATCTTTGATCTTGCCCATTCACCTTCTGAATTATCCATGATAATGACACGAGGCAATGGCGGCCGTTTTACAGGCTCCTGACCAATTGTGCTACATTATGTATTTTTTTTTGTGCTGTCCTAAAAAAGGTTGTACATAATGTTTCCGCCATCGTCTCCTGTGACCGAAAAGAGCTTCAGGACCTCAGAACGGCTATCACTAATCTCAATTTGGACTTCTACTTCAATGAGTCAAAGACAAAAGACAAATTATCGCGGACCAGGCCCAAATTCCAGACACTCGAAGAAGGAGGCTATGGCGCTATAGTGGCCGGTGTGTGGGATACCTGACGGAGAAGGGATAAATCCCCTCTACCCTCCATTCTATTGGCGAACATGCAATGACTGGAGAAAAAGTCTGGATGATCTCCATCCAAGACTATCCTATCAATGTGATCTGAAGAATTGAAATATCCTATGTTTCTCCGAGTCATGGTTGAACAAGGACATGGTAAATATGAATCTAGCTGTTTTGCTATACATCGGCAGGACAGAACGGCTGCTTTGGGAAAGCTCAGAAGAGGGGGTGTGTATTTTTTTGTTAAAAACCACCGGTACGCGATCTCTAATATTAAGGAAGTTTCTTCGAGGTTCTCCTCACCTGAGTTAGAATACATCATGATAAGTTGTAGACCACACTATTTACCAAAATAGATTTAACCTATATTTTTCGTAGCTGTCTATTTCCCACCAGAAATTGATGCTGGCACTAAGAGCGCATTCAAAGAGCCATGTAATGGTGCCATAAGCAAACAAGAAACTGCTCACCCAGAGTTGGCGCTCCTAATGGCCAGTGATTTTAATACAGGAAAACTGAAATCCATTTTTCCTCATTTCTACCAGCATGTCACCTGTGCAACTAGAGGCGTAAAAACTAGAGATGTATACAAAGCTCTCCCTTGTCCTCCATTTACCATTTTTGACCACAACATTATCCTCCTGATTCCTGCTTACAAAAGCAAAAACTCTAACAGGAAGTAACAGTGCGTTCAATATGTCCGATGAAGCGGATGCTAAGCTACAGGACTCTTTCTCTGGCACAGACTGGAATATGTTCTGGGTTTCATCCGATGGCATTGAGGAATTTACCACATCAGTCACCGGCTTCATTAATAAGTGCATCGATGACGTTGTCCCCACAGTGACTGTACATTCATATCACAACCAGAAGCCAGGAAACATGAAAAATACACAGTGAGCTAAAGGCTGGAGCTGCTACTTTCAATGAGTGGGACACTAATCTGGACACTTATAAGAAATCCCACGATGCCCTCTGATGAACCGGCAAACAGACAAAGTGTCAATACAGAACCAAGATTGAATCCTACTACACCGGCTCTGATGCTTGTTGGATGTGGCAAGGCCTGTAAACTATAATGGATTACAAAGGGAAACCCAGCCGCATGCTGTCCATTGATGCAAGCAGACGAGCTAAATACCTTATATGTGTTCTTTTGAGGCTAGAAACACTTAACTGTGCATGAGTGCGACCTTTCAACAAGTTAACATTCACAAGGCCGCAGGGCAGGACAAATTATCAGGACGCGTACTCAGAGCATGCACGGACCAGCTGGCAAGTGTCCTCACTGACATTTTCAACCTCTCCCTGACCCAGTTTGTAATACCTACATGTTTCAAGCAGAACACCATAGTCCCTGTGCCCAATAACACCAAGGTAACCTGTCTAAATGACTATCACCCCGTAGCACTCACATCTGTAGCCATGAAATGCTTTGAAAGGCTGGTCATGGCTCAAATCAACACCATCATCCCAGACACCCTGGTCCCACTCCAATTCACATACCACCCCAACAGATCCACAGATGACGCAACCTCTATTGCACTCCACACTATGTGAGAATGCTGTTCATTGACTACAGCTCAGCATTCAACACCAGTGTGCCTTCCAAGCTCATCACTAAGCTAAGGACCCTGGGTTTAAACAACTCCCTCCGCTACTGGATCTTGGACTTCCTGATGGTGGAGAGTGTCGGCAACAACACATCTTCCCCACTTGCTCTCAACACTGGGGCCCCCTCAGGGGTGCGTGCTTTCTGTACAGCACTTTGAGATATCAGCTGATGTAAAAAGGACTATATAAATACATTTGATTTGATTTGATCATCAACATGGTTGTGAAGAGGGCACAACAACGCTTCTTCCCCCTCATGAGGCTGAAAATATTTTGCTTTGGCCCTCGGATCCTTAAAGGTTCTACAGCTCCACTATTTAGAAACTGTTTGGTATCCGACCGCAAGGTGCTACACAGGGTAGTGTGCGCAGCACAGTACATCACTCGGGCCGAGCTCCCTGCCATCCAGGACCTCTATACCAGGCGGTAAAAATGGTCAAAGACTTGAGCCACCCAAGTCATAGACTGTTCTCTCTGCTACCACATGGCAAGCGGTACTGATGCACCAAGTCTGGAACCAATAGGCACCCTGAACAGCTTCTATCCCCAAGCTATAAGACTGCTAAATAGTTAGTTAAATACTGTAGTTAACCTAGAATATCTGCACTGAACCTTTTTGCACAAATCTCTTTTGACTCATCACATGCAGTACCCTGCTGTTACTGTTTATTATCTATCCCGTTGCCTCGTCACTGTACCCCTACCTAGATGTGTATATAGCCAAGTTATCATTACCCAATGTGTATTTATTCCCTGTGTTATTATTTTTCCATTATTATGATTTACTTTTAACTCTTCTATTTTTTTTCTCTCTGCATTGTTGGGAAGGGCCCTTATAAGTAAGCATTTCACTCTTAGTCTACACCGGTTGTTTACGAAGCATTCGATAAATCAATTTAATTTGATTTGAATTGCACACGTACACAATGCATGTCTCAATTTTCAAGGCTTAAAAATCTGTCTTTAACCTTTCTCCTCCCCTTATCTACGCTCAATAAGGGATCATAGCTTTCACCTGGATTCACCTGGTTAGTGTACAGTGGGGTAAAAAAAAGTATTTAGTCAGCCACCAATTGTGCAAGTTCTCCCACTTAAAAAGATGAGAGAGGCCTGTACTTTTCATCATAGGTAAACCTTTCTCACAAAATGAGAAAAACAAATCCAGAAAATCACATTGTAGGATTTTTTATGAATTTATTTGCAAATTATGGTGGAAAATAAGTATTTGGTCACCTACAAACAAGCAAGATTTCTGGCTCTCACAGACTTGTAACTTCTTCTTTAAGAGGCTCCTCTGTCCTCCACTCATTACCTGTATTAATGGCACCTGTTTGAACTTGTTATCAGTATAAAATACACCTGTCCACAACCTTAAACAGTCACACTCCAAACTCCACTATGGCCAAGACCAAAGAGCTGTCAACGGACAGCAGAAACAAAATTGTAGACCTGCACCAGGCTGGGAAGACTGAATCTGCAATAGGTAAGCAGCTTGGTTTGAAGGAATCAACTGTGGGAGCAATTATTAGGAAATGGAAGACATACAAGACCACTGATAATCTCCCTCGATCTGGGGCTCCACGCAAGATCTCACCCCATGGGGTCAAATTGATCACAAGAACGGTGAGCAAAAATCCCAGAACTACACGGGAGGACCTAGTGAATGACCTGCAGAGAGCTGGGACCAAAGTAACAAAGCCTACCATCAGTAACACACTATGCCGCCAGGGACTCAAATCCTGCAGTGCCAGACGTGTCCCCCTGCTTAAGCCAGTACATGTCCAGGCCCATCTGAAGTTTGCTAGAGAGCATTTGGATGATCCAGAAGAAGATTGGGAGAATGTCATATGGTCAGATGAAACCATAATATAACTTTTTGGTAAAAACTCAACTCGTCGTGTTTGGAGGACAAAGAATGCTGAGTTGCATCCAAAGAACACAATACCTACTGTGAAGCATGGGGGTGGAAACATCATGCTTTGGGGCTGTTTTTCTGCAAAGGGACCAGGACGACTGATCCGTGTAAAGGAAAGAATGAATGGGGCCATGTATTGTGAGATTTTGAGTGAAAACCTCCTTCCATCAGCAAGGGCATTGAAGATGAAACGTGGTTGGGTCTTTCAGCATGACAATGATCCCAAACACACCACCCGGGCAATGAAGGAGTGGCTTCATAAAAAGCATTTCAAGGTCCTGGAGTGGCCTAGCCAGTCTCCAGATCTCAACCCCATAGAAACTCTTTGGAGGGAGTTGAAAGTCCGTGTTGCCCAGCAACAGCCCCAAAACATCACTGCTCTAGAGGAGATCTGCATGGAGGAATGGGCCAAAATACCAGCAACAGTGTGTGAAAACCTTGTGAAGACTTACACAAAACATTTGACCTCTGTCATTGCCAACAAAGGGTATATAACAAAGTATTGAGATAAACTTTTGTTATTGACCAAATACTTATTTTCCACCATAATTTACAAATAAATTCATTAAGAATCCTGCAATGTGATTTTCTTGATTTTTTTTCTCTTTTTGTCTGTCATTGTTGAAGTGTACCTATGATGAAAATTACCGGCCTCTCTCATCTTTTTAAGCGGGAGAACTTGCACAATTGGTGGCTGACTAAATACTTTTTTTGCCCCACTGTATGTCATAGAAAGAGCAAATGTTCCTCATGTTTTGTACACTCAGTGTGTGTTATGCGGCTTGGAATTTATATTCGACAATACATGCACTTTGACTCAAGGCCCATCCCAGTTCTCACCCTCCAGGCTATTCAGCATTATGCACACAAGAAAACAATACTACTACAATATCCTGATCATGGCCACCTGATCTCAGTTGTAGGAGAAACATTGATCATTCATCTGCCCTGATTATATTCCTGTGCTCTGACTGATACCCTTGTTGCCATATGTAAAAAGTGGCACATACTGTCTTGGTAATGGACAGTCAATTGGTGAGAAATAAATATAATTAATTTGCTAATTCTGTCTGGTATGACAAATAACTGTAGGATTATGTCTCGACTCCAACATTAAATTTGCAGATGGCATGACAGTGCTGCCTGATTACCGAACAATGAGAAAGCCTATAGGGAGGAAGTCAGAGAAGACAACCTCTCCATCAATGTGATCAAGACAAAGGAGATGATTGTGGACTATAGGAAAAGGAGGCCCGAGCACACCTCCATTCTCATTGATGGGGTTGTAGTGGAGCAGGTGTCCACACCTGGAGCAGGTGTCCACATCACCAACAAACTATCATGTTCCAAACACACCAAGACAGTCGTGAAGAGGGCACGACAAAGCCTATTCCCCCTCAGGAGACTGAAAAGATTTGACATGGGTCCTCAGATACTCAAAAAGTTCTACAGCTGCACCATGGAGAGCACTGGTTGCATCACTGCCTGGTATGGCAACTGCTCGGCCTCCGACCGCAAGGCACTACAGAGGGAAATGCGTACGGCCCAGTACATCACTGGGGCCAAGCTTCCTGCCATCTCTTCTTTGGTCTATGTGAGAGTTCCACATGTTGTATCTGAAAGTGGTGACATGCCAAATGGTGCTAACTGGAGAAATGTAAATGCTACTTTGTTTCCTGTTCCTAATAGGTATGATGTAATCCTGTTGTTCTGAAATCTCAAAGTAATCTGACTTGTATTGAAACTCAGGATGATTTTAAAAGCAGAAAAGGTAGTTGTTAGTAGGTAGTAGTTTATTATGGTTTATTGTTTTATGAACAAGAGGAATTTTAAACATTTCAATGAAAAGTGTGACCTTTATTTTGGTGACTTTGATTGTATTGTATCTATACCTGACCCAGAGTTGGCTCTGAACCACTTCTCAAATGTTTTCAATTGTATTGTAGATAAACATATGCTCCCTTTAAAAAAAATAGATGTAAAACTCTGTCTTGCCCTTGGTTCAGTCCAGAGCTATCTGAAGTCATACACAACAGAGATGCTGCCTGGGCCAAAGCTAGATTCACAGACTCTGGCCCAGACTTGCAGTCTTTCATACGATTAAGAAATCTGCGTGTAAAACTAATTCAAAAAGCAAAATCAGATTACTATGTAATACACTGAATGTACAGGGAACCCAGCTACATTTAGGAACGCTGTTAAATCACTGAAGGTTTGTGTCTCCTCTTCTCTTCCCCAATAAATTAATTTAGATTCTGGCCCTATAACTGAAAAAATTTATATCATTAATGCATTTAATCACCATTGTATCTCTGCGGGCTTTATATTTGAATGTATTTCAAAGCCAGCTCTTGAAAAGAGTAGTTTGTTGAATGATACTGAAAATGCTGGTCAGAGTTTTCTTTTCAGAAATTCACTGATAAAGAAGTCCTGGATGCTTTGTTAACATTAGACCAAAAAAAATCCAGAATCATTTGGAACCTGGTCTGCTTAAGTGCACCCCTTATTGCTGGCTCAGTAGCCCACATTGTATCAGCCAAGGGTCAAACCAGGACAAGAAAAGAGAGACTGGGGAAAAACAGGAGCTGATACAAAAATGCTGGTTGACTTGACAAACAAGACGAACTGGCAACAGACAAACAGAGATCACCGGTTTAAATACACAGGGGATAATGGGGAAGATGGGCGAAACCTGGAGGGGGTTGAAGACAATCAAAAAGACAGGTGAATCAGATCATGGTGTGTGACATTAATGTACAACTTTGTTCCTTTTTATCTGATAATTGTATTCTTAATATAAACCAATCAGGGTTTAGGTCTGGGCATAGTACTACCACAGCAACCACGCTAGTTGTTAATGATCTTGTCAATGCCTTGGATGCTAAAAAGAGCTCTGCTGCCTTGTTTATTGAGCTGTCAAAGGCTTTTGACACTGTTGATCATTCTGTTTCGCTGAAGAAATTAGGCATGGGATAGAGTAGGCCTGGGATATACAGCCTGTATATGGTTTCAGAATTATCTTAGTGACAGAACTCAGGCCATCTTCATAGATGGGGTTAAATCTGAATTTCCTGAAATTCAAAAGGGTGTTCCTCAGGGATCGATTTTGGGTCCATTATTTTATAAAAATGTGGATGGACCTCTCTGTCTGTAAGAAGAGAGCTGTAATTCTCTTTTATTTATTTACAAAGCAATCTTACAGATCTCCCTCTTACAATCTCCCTCTGTATGTAACATCATTAATTAAGATAAGAATCATAAGTTACCAAACCCGTTAACAGGAATGGATAACACTAGAGATCCCTTCAGTCTCCACAGATTTGGGAAAATCTGCATTTTGTTGTTTTGCACATAATTTGTGGAACAATATGCAGAGTTCTAGATGTGCTGGTGCCACTCAGGCAGTTTAAATGATTGATTGAGGACCTCTATGTAGTTGAATGTGATTGCTTTCAATAAATATGCTTATTTTAGTTTATTGTGCTGAATTATATTGTTTTATACACATACACGACCATTCAAAAGTTTGGAGTCACTTAGAAATGTCGTTGTTTTTGAAAGAAAAGCACATTATTGTCCATTTATAACGATGTACGCTGAGAGTCGGGAAGCAAGTTCAGTGATGGAGTCCAGGTAAGTGTCATTATGCGTGTAACGCTGGTGAAAGGTGTGTGCCCTAACAAGCAGCCGGAGAGGGAGCAGACGTGACACCATTAAAATAACATAAAATGTATTAGAAATACAGTGTGGATATTGTTAATGTTGTAAATGACTATTGTAGCTGAAAACAGCTGATTTTTGGCATACAGAGGCCCATTATCAACAACCATCACTCCTGTTTTCCAATGGCACGTTGTGTTAGCTAATCCAAGTTTGTTATTTTAAAATGCTAATTGATCATTAGAAAAACCTTTTGCAACTAAGTGAGCACAGCTAAAAACTGGCCTTCCTCAGGCTAGTTGAGTATCTGGAGCATCAACATTTGTGTGTTCGATTACAGGCTCAAAATGACCAGAATGACCAAGTACTTTCTTCTGAAACTCATCCGTATATTCTTGTTCGGAGAAATGAAGACTATTCCATGTGAGAAATTGCCATGAAACTGAAGATCTCGTACAACGCTGTGTACTACTACCTTCACAGAACAGCGCAAACTGCAGTCAGTTGGTATTCTGTCTATAATGTAGTGGCCAGCACAGTCACCGGAAGCTTTTGAAGGACACAATTACAAATCATAATTTATGAAGTCTTGACTATATTTGCAACTATGTCTTCATGGAAAACAAGGACATATCTAAGTGACCCCAAACGTTTGAACGGTAGTGTATGCTGTTTTAATATTCTGTTTTTATTGTAATGTGTACAGGGTTCTCTAGTAAAATAGATTTTTTTTTAACCAGGTAGTTCTCATTTACAATTGCGACCTGGCTTACAATTGCGACCTGGTATTTCACATTGGTTGAATGTCATTTCACATTGAGAATCATGTGGAGACTAAGTTTATTCAACCAGTGTGTGCCCAGTGCTTTGTTCTGGCTGTCAGCTTAAAATATAAGAGCAAATAGACTGGCTCCATGCAAATAATGTACAGTTGATACCCCTAGCACAATGCAGGCTGAGACAAGGCAAACTAATCTCCTTCAACCTTTAAAAACCTCACATTTCAGTTCAAAGGGTTCTAGGATGGGCTTCGCCGCTTGTCAGGGCTTGCCATCCTGGTAAAATATGTGATGGAGGTGTAGGCCTATCAATGAAGGGGGTGTATCAATGAGAGAGGCCCTATATTTCACACACAGAGTTGAAACTAAGTCCTAAATCTATCTGTGACCAGGGAGTGCGTGACATTTAGCCTCCCCACATCACAAGGCAACAGATTCACCGCAATAAAGTATTGTTTAGCCTTTGACAGAGGGGCGTATTTGAAAGCAGTTAATCAGCTGGCTGGAGTGTTTACGGACATATTCAATCTCTCCCTATCCCAGTCTGCTTGCTTCAAGATGTCTGCCATTGTTCCTGTACCCAAGAAAGCAAAGGTAACTGAAATAAATTACTATTGCCCTTAGGCACTCACTTCTGTCATCATGAATGAAGTGCTTTGAGAGGCTAGTTAAGGATCATATCACCTCTACCTCACCTGACACCCTAGACCCACTTCAATTTGCTTACCGCCCCAATAGATCCGCAGATTATGCAATCGACATCGCACTGCACACTGCCCTATCCCATCTGGATAAGAGGAATACCTATGTAAGAATACTGTTCATTGACTATAGCTCAGCATTCAACACCATAGTACCCTCCAAGCTCATCATTAAGCTCAGGGCCCTGGGTCTGAACCCCACCCTGTGCAACTGGGTCCTGGACTTCCTGACAGGCAGCCCCCAGGTGGTGAAGGTGGGAAACAACACCTCCACTTCACTGATCCTCAACACAGGGGCCCCACAAGGGTGCGTGCTCAGCCCCCTCCTGTACTCCTTGTTCACCCATGACTGCATGGCCATGCACGACTCCAACTCAATCATCAAGTTTTCAGATGACACAACAGTAGTAGGCCTGATTACCAACAATGATGAGACAGCCTAAAGGGATGAGGTGAGGGCCCTGGGAGTGTGGTGCCAGGAAAATAACCTCTCACTCAATGTCAACAAAACAAAGGAGCTGATTGTGGAAAAATCAGAGGGAGCACACCCCTATCCACATCGACGGGACCGCAGTGGACACGTCTCTGACAATCAGAAATAGTCCAGCCACACAGACGGTGTGGTGAAGAAGGTGCAACAGTGCCTCTTCAACCCCAGGAGGCTGAATAAACCCTCACAAACTTTTATAGATGCACAATTGAGAGCATCCTGTCGGGCTGTATCATCGCCTGGTACAACAACTGGTGCGGTCTGCCCAACGCATCACCGGGGGAAAACTACCTGCCCTCCAGGACACTTACCGCACCCGATGTCACAGGAAGGCCAAAAATATCATCAAGAACAACAACCACCCGAGTCACTGCTCCTGCTATCATCCAGGAGGCGAGGTCAGTACAGGTGCATCAAAGCTGGGACCGAGAGACTTAAAAACAGCTTCTATCTCAAGGCCATCAGACTGTTACAGAGCCATTACTAGGCAGATTCCACCCGGTTAAGTAATCCTGCACATTAGAGGATGCTTGTAACGGCGTTCGTTCGTCGAAAGAGAGTCGGACCGAAATGCAGCGTGGTGGTTACTCATGTCTTTAATGAAACAAATGACGATACATGAAATAACTTAATAAATACAAAAACAACAAACGGAACGTTAAAACCTATTACAGCCTATCTGGTGAACACTACACAGAGACAGGAACAATCACCCACGAAATACACAGTGAAACCCCGGCTACCTATATGGTTCCCAATCAGAGACAACGAGAATCACCTGACTCTGATTGAGAACCGCCTCAGGCAGCCAAACCTATGCTACACCCCTACTCAGCCGCAATCCCAATAACTACAAAACCCCAATACGAAATACAACAAAATAAACCCATGTCACACCCTGGCCTGAACAAATATATAACGAAAACACAAAATACAATGACCAAGGCGTGACAATGCTGCCCTATATACATAGACTTGAAATCACTGGTGTCGTGTCTTTGGCTATGCCGGATTAAGTGATATGACATGCTATTCTATAAAATAATTTCTCCGTAATTAATATTACCTGCTTGAGCTAATCGTGTAAATGTAATTAACTAGAGAGTCGGGGCACCACAAAAAAATATTTATAGAGCTGTTATCTTCTGAATAAACTCTTAAAGACCTAGTAATATTTTACATCAATAGCAGTCAATATTAATCCACACCTGAATTCAGTCTCATCTGAAAGTTGTAAATTCTTGGTTATCTGCACGATCCCTGGCTAACAAGTTGAATCGGTAATACAAAATTGGGTTTAATTAATTATTTACTAAATAACTAATCACACAGAATTACACATACACATAATTAATCATAAATTGATTACAAATTACGTCATAAAGGAAAACGTCCCTAGCGGGCGGAACAGATATGACAGCTGGTTACACAAAAGAAAAGGGTCTGGATTTGAGTGAAAGAGAAGACTGAGGGACACAGGGAGAAGCTGTGCTATATTAAATACAGTATCTTATGCATTCTAAGTTACCGCTCATTTCGAAAAAGAAAATGCAATAAATATTTACTCTGAGCTGCGATTCGGTAGGTTGGTGGTAGTTGGAAGGCCGTGTTGCCCAACCGAGTCCTTTGTCCTTTGAAGAATGTCTCCGCTGGTAAATTGGATATGTTGTAGTAATGTTGTTGTATGGTAGACGGGATACTCTGTCTGTTCCTTCCTGACCTGCGTTTGCAGCTGCTGTTGATAACTCAACGGCTAGGAGGTATCACTTCTGTAGTGTATAAGTTTTCAAAGTTCATACCATTGGCAACATTTGTAGTTATTATCTGAACCATTCTGACATCGGACCGTCGTCCTCACATCCTCGGAACAGGAGGTTATATTGTCGTCAAAGCTTTATATAGGAAGGGAGAGGAGGGCGTGTTTTTCATAGTTTACAACCTATGTCTCTTCACGTGGGCGGGCCACTGAGTCGGGCCTAATTCACTCATGAAAACCCAATTCTCACATTTTAGAAGCTAAAATCACATTTCATCCAATCACGAATAATTTCATATTCAAACATTTAAATTGAACAACAATTCCATGTGAATCCGATAACTCTGATGTGTAGACTTTCCACTGTAGAGTTTATGTCATCTTATCATTGATGTCATCTCATCATTGATGTCTCAGATGACAACCGAACTGACATCATATTCATTAAGTACCACCGCATATGTTCAATTGGTCGGATTACCAGAATATAGTTAATTTCCCCCACCTTCTGATGTTCCCAGAATTTCTATGTTAACCAAGGGGTTTGCAAATGTAACATCAGTAGGGTAGAGAGAGGAAAAAGGGGGGAAGAGGTATTTATGACTGTCATAAACCTAACCCCCAGGCCAACGTCAATGACACTGGCAACTTTAATAATGGAACACTAGTAACTTTAATAATGTTTACATATTTTTTGCTTTACTCATCTCATACTGTATGTATGTACTGTTTTCTATTCTACTGTATTTTAGTCTATGCCACTATGACATTACTCATCCTAATACTTATATATTCCTTAATTACATTATTTTACTTTTAGGTTTGAGCTAGAAACACAAGCATTTCTCTACACCCACAATAACATCTGCTAAACATTTGTATGTGACCAATAACATTTGATTTGATTTGTTCATACAGGTTTCACAATCTTGTGGATATACAGTACAGTATGTTGTGGGAGAAGCCAAAAGCATCTTGTTGCTTCTGAGTGGACAATACTTTACTATACAGTACAGTATACCGTTCATATGTAACAGCTCAACCTTATGTTATGGAATGAGGTCATGGAAAAAGGTCAGGTACAATGTCAGTCTGATTCATGTAAAATTCTCAATCTTCCTTTCCCCTCAAGAGGAAGCTTCTTACTGTAACCAGTGCCTGTAATCTGGTTCAGGTTATTAATCTACCAGGGTGTTAATGTAACAGTATAACTTTAGACCGTCCCCTCGCCCATACCCGGGCGCGAACCAGGGACCCTCTGCACACATCAACAACAGTCACCCACGAAGCATTGTTACCCATCGCTCCACAAAAGCTGCGGCCCTTGCAGAGCAAGGGGAACTACTACTTCAAGGTCTCAGAGCAAGTGACGTCACAGCAGAGTGAACACCCCCCTATTCACATCGATGGAACAGTAGTGCAGAGGGTAGTAAGTTTTAAGTTCCTCGGCATACACATCACAGACAAACTGAATTGGTCCACTCACACAGAGCATCGTGAAGAAGGTGCAGCAGCGTCTCTTCAACCTCAGGAGGCTGAAGAAATTCGGCTTGTCACCAAAAGCACTCACAAACTTCTACAGATGCACAATCGAGAGCATCCTGGCGGGCTGTATCACCGCCTGGTACGGCAACTGCTCCGCCCACAACCGTAAGGCTCTCCAGAGGGTAGTGAGGTCTGCACAACGCATCACCGGGGGCAACCTGCCCTCCAGGACACCTACACCACCCGATGTTACAGGAAGGCCATAAAGATCATCAAGGACAACAACCACCCGAGCCACTGCCTGTTCACCCTGCTATCATCCAGAAGGCGAGGTCAGTACAGGTGCATCAAAGCTGGGACCGAGAGACTGAAAAACAGCTTCTATCTCAAGGTCATCAGACTGTTAAACAGCCAACACACTGACTCAACTCCAGCCACTTTAATAATGGGAATTGATGGGAAATGATGTAAAATATATCACTAGCCACTTTAAACAATGCTACCTAATATAATGTTTACATACCCTACATTATTCATCTCATATATATACGTATATACTGTACTCTATATCATCTACTGCATCCTTATGTAATACATGTATCACTAGCCACTTTAACTATGCCACTTTGTTTACATACTCATCTCATATGTATATACTGTACTCGATACCATCTACTGTATCTTGCCTATGCTGCTCTGTACCATCACTCATTCATATATCTTTATGTACATATTCTTTATCCCCTTACACTGTGTATAAGACAGTAGTTTTGGAATTGTTAGTTAGATTACTTGTTGGTTATTACTGCATTGTCGGAACTAGAAGCACAAGCATTTCGCTACACTCGCATTAACATCTGCTAACCATGTGTATGTGACAAATAAAATTGAATTTGATTTGATTTGATTTGTCACCGATTGAAACACTATTTAGCGCGCACCACCGCTAACTAAGCTAGCATTTCACATCCGTTACATTAACAAACACTACAGGAGCAAGATTATCCACATGTATCAATCACATTTTTACTAATACTGTAGAACTTTGTTCTAAAGCTCTATCCGTACCAATTTGATGAAGTGATCACAATATAGTGGCTAAATCCAGGAAAGCCAAAGTTCCAACAGCTGGGCCTAAAATAATATACAAGAGATCATACATGTGGATGATGTAAAAAATATTTGTTTGTCTGATGTGATTAATGAGGAGCATCCAGACGCTGCACTTGATGAATTTATGAAATTGCTTCTTCCAATTATTGATAAAAATGAACTTGTTCAGATACTGACTGTTAGAACTGTTAAGGATCCATGGATTGATGAGGAGTTGAAAAACTGTATGGTTGAAAGAGACAGGGCAAAGGGAGTGGCCTATAAGTCTGGCTGCACATCTGACTGGCTGACTTACTGCAAATTGAGAAATGATGTGACTAGACTCAACAAAAAGAAGAAGAAACTGTATTATGAAGCCAAAATCAATGATATAAAGAACAATAAAAAACTTTGGAGTACTTTAAATGAAATTATGGGCAGAAACATAAATTCAACTCGAATCAGATGGCTTATTCATCACAAAACCATTTAATGTTGCCAATTATTTGACTGATTACTGTTACGGCCGTCGAAAGAACTGGACCAAGGCGCAGCGTGGTGAGCGTATATTTTTCCTTTATTTAAAATGACGCCAACAAAACAATAAACCATACAAAACGACCGTGAAGCTTAAGGGCTATAGTGCCACAGACAACTTCCCACAAACACAAATGGGAAAAAGGCTAAAAAGCGCTCTAAGGTGACAATTACTTCAATGGCAAAGTGGGCAAACTTAGGCAGGAAATGCCAACAACGAACAGTGAGCCATAGTATTCATGCATTTTAAAAAATGTATGAAAGAAAAGCATTGCAAGTTTGAATTCTATAAAGTTAGTGTGGGCGAGGTGGGAAAATGATTGTTATTGATCAATAATAACAAACCTCCTGGCATTGACAACTTAGATGGAAAGCTACTGAGGATGGTAGCTGACTATAGCCACTCCTATCTGTCATATATTTAATCTGAGCCTAGAGGAAAGTCTTTGTCCTCAGGCCTTGGCGGGAAACCAAAGTAATTCCGCTACCCAAGAGTGGTAAAGCGGCATTTACTTGTTTTAACAGCAGACCTATAAGCTTGCTGCCAGCTCTTAGCAAACTGTTGGGAAAAATTGTGTTTGACCAAATACAATGCTATTTCTAACAACAGACTTTCAGCATGCTTATAGAGAAGGGCACTCAACAGGTACTGCACTGACACAAATGATAATAGGAAGATTTTGGGAGCTGTGCTGTTAGATTTCAGTGCAGCCTTTGATATTATTGACCATAACCTGTTGTTGAAAAAACATATGTGTTATGGCTTGTCAACCTTTGCCATATTGTGGATTCAGAGGTATCTATCTAATAGAACTCAAAGGCTTTTCTTTAATGGAAGATTCTCTTAATGTCAGACATGCAAAGTGTGGTGTACTGCAGGGCATCTCTCTAGGCCCTCTGCTCTTTACTATTTTCACCAATGACCTGCCACTGGCATTAAACAAAGTATGTATGTCCATGTATGCTGATGATTCAACCTTATACACATCAGCAACTACAGCTAATGAAGTCACTGAAACCCTTATCTTCTTGGATATAGGGGGTGCTCTTTTAATTTATGGATAAAAAAAGTTCCCATTTTAAACAAGATATTTTGTCATGAAAAGATGCTCGACTATGCATATAATTGACAGCTTTGGAAATAAAACACACTGACGTTTCCAAAACTGCAAAGATATTGTCTGTGAGTGCCACAGAACTAATGCTACAGGCGAAACCAAGATGAAACTTCAAACAGGAAGTGAGCCAGATTTTTGAGGCGCTGTGTTCCAATGTCTCCTTATATGGCTGTGAATGCGCCAGGAACGAGCCTACACTTTCTGTCGTTTCCCCAAGGTGTCTGCAGCATTGTGACGTATTTGTAGACATATCATTGGAAGATTGACCATAAGAGACTACATTTACCAGGTGTCCGCTTCGTGTCCTCCGTCGAAATTGGTGCGTAATCTCCAGCTGCATGTATTTTCCCATGTGACACAGAGGAGAAACAAAACTGCCACGAATGACTTATCATCGAATAGATATGTGAAAAACACCAAACAACGTTTGCATTTGGAAAAAAGTTTGGCGTTTTGATGACTGAATTTTCAGGGGTTTTTCTCAGCCAAGCGTGATGAACAAAACGGAGCGATTTGTCCTACACAAATAATCTTTTTGGAAAAACTGAATATTTGCTATCTAACTGAGAGTCTCCTCATTGAAAACATCTGAAGTTCTTCAAAGGTAAATGATTTTATTTGAATGCTTTTGTTGTTTTTGTGAAAATGTTGCCTGCTGAATGCTAGGCTTAATGCTATGCTAGCTATCAATACTCTTACACAAATGCTTGTTTTGCTATGGTTGAAAAGCATATTTTTAAAATCTGAGATGACAGTGTTGTTAACAAAAGGCTAAGCTTGAGAGCCAATATATTTATTCCATTTCATTTGCGATTTTCATGAATAGTTAACGTTGCGTTACGGTAATGAGCTTGAGGCTATAATTACGATCCCGGATACGGGATTGCTCGTCGCAACAGGTTAACAAAGATTTGCAGTCTGTTTTGGAATGGGTGGCCAGTAATAAACTGGTCCTGAACATCTCTAAAACTAAGAGTATTGTATTTGGTATAAATCATTACCTCAGTTCTAGACCTCAGCTGAATCTGGTAATGAATGGTGTGGCTGTTGAACAAGTTGAGGAGACTACATTTCTTGGCGTTACCTTAGATTGTAAACTGTCATTGTCAAAACATATAGATTCAATGGTTGTAAAGATGGGGAGAGATCTGTCCATAATAAAGAGATGCTCTGCTTTTTTGACACCACACTCCAAAAGCAAGTTCTGCAGGCACTAGTTTAGTCTAATCTTGATTATTGTCCAGTTGTGTGGTCCAATGCTGCAAGGAAATACCTAGTTAAGCTGCAGCTGGCCCAGAACAGAATGGCACTTCATTGTAATCAGAGGGCTGATATCAATACTATGCATGCCAGTCTCTCTTGGCTAAGAGTTGAGGAGAGACTGACTGCATCACTTCTTATTTTTATAAGAAACATTGTGTTGAAATAGCTCCAAAACAGCTCTGACACACACTTACACCACCAGACATACCACCATGGATTGTATCACAGTTCACAGCTAATGGGGATCTAACAAATACCATCCTAATCTTGTGTTACAGTAATTTTGGTATTTATCCTCATCGATTTTGTCCAATATTGACTCCACAAACTCACCATAGGAGGTTTAGGGATTGTTTCCTCTCAAGAGACTTCAGTGCATATATATTTATATATTTTTATATACATAAGCTCTGTCAAAACAATGGCACTAGTTATGATTGGTCCAGTACAGACAGATTGATGGAGTAACACACCTTGTCATCCAGCCAATGAGACCTGGGTAAGCAGCACCATTGGCCAAGCAGTCTCCCATCCAGACCACACAGTGATGCCAAGCTGCAGCCAACTAGATCATCTGGCTCATGGCTTAATTGTCAAGTCATGTGACAGTGGTGCGATCGGGCACACTCATCTAGTCCACACCTATTTATGTAGGCGCCGGCATCTCTACTATACTACAGCCAACCAACGGTATGACACTGTCTCTTGGGCATGTACCAACAACAGCTCCATGAGCCTGGCAATGCTGGACTGTAGAGAGGATCTGCAGCAGGTTGACATTTAAACCTAATGAGCTGTCATGGTTCATGATTCATTGTCATGTTCTTCACTGACCCAATTTCATACATCTGTTCTGTGTGTGAAGGCACAAATTCAGTAAGTCACCAGGTAAGCCAAATTAGTCCTACTATTCAATTAATTTGTATAAAATTACTTAAATTTGCCCTCCAAGACTAACTGAATACCTGTCACAAACAGTATGTGTAAGGACTTTAGGTGTGGCTCTATACCCGACAGGCTATAGAGGCTTCTGCAGGTACTTGCAGCACAGAGTATGACCCCAGGGGAGCCTGTCAGCGAAGGGGTGTGGAGCAGAAAGTGAGAGTGACTGAGTATTGTTCTGTATTTAAAAAAATAAGGGGAGAGGCCGTAAAAGACGGAACAAGAAATAGAAAACTGTAAAGTATACTATGGAATATACAACGTACACAGACATGGACATAATCAGATATGGAGACTACTGATCGTTGCAGAAAGTTCAAAGGGTTACTCATCAGTTCAATAAATCGAAGTGTTAACACATTCGTTGTTTTTCGGTCATCAGGTAGGCTATGCCAGCACATTGAAATCAATAAAACATGTAGAAATGTAGCAATGACACATATAAATAACCATTTTAGTTCGGTTAGCTAGACAGTATTGTCATTTTTCTAGAAGTTGGTTTGCATCTTGAGGTCTTTGAGGTAATCCCTTTCCTGCAGTCAATGACCAAAAGCATCCTCTTTGGCCTCATGGGCGGACTGACTAGTGATGGAAAGGGTAGCGCTTTTTTACTGATTCAGAACTTTTTGACTCAGAAATCTTTCCACTAATTTTGTTCATTTGAATCAGTAGTGCCCAGAGCATGCAAAACAAGCGAACAACAAACTGAAAATTCAGAAGAGTCCAAATTTGGCACAGACGTCAATTCAATGTCTATTCCATGTTGGTTTGAAATGATTTGGAAACGATGTTGATTCGGCCAGTTGTGCCAGTGAGGGTCATGGTTCTACAAGCCTCTTGTTCACCATAGGGGCCAGCCAGGATCACCTATCGATGAACAACTAACTGATAACTCGAAAGAGTCATGACTCTACAAGCCTTTTGTTCACGTGTCATTCACCAAAGGAGGCTTGTTGGAGCTGTCATTTGTGAGTGAGACTTGTTGAAAATGTGGTTTAAACAAGGTACATTTGTTGATTGCTAGGCATACAGATACGATTATTTCTTGATACATTTGAAACGAGACCTAGTTGTGGGCCAAAACCGGACTAAATTGTGAATTACTCTTGGCGGAATGCATTGCTTGACTCTCATGAGGATGATAAGCACAATGTAATTTGCGCACCATGCAATCAATTATCAGTTCTAAATGTCTTTTTCTTCTCTGTGCTCACAATCATCAGTATTTCCCTGTGCACATAGGACAGTTGGTGATCAGAGCATGTCTCTGGAGCTGCTGAGCAGGTTGAGCGTGTATTAATTCTGCTGTATGACTCATTGTGGCCAGCACTAACTAACTCTAACTCCAACTAACAGGGCAAAAAATGTATTAAGTGAAGTGGACAATAGGTAATTAAGGAAATAAAAACAACAGTTTAAAGACAGTTAAAAATAACAGTAGCGAGGCACTATACAGTAGCGAGGCTATGACAGTAGCGAGGCTATATACAGGCACTGGTTAGTTGGACTGATTGAGGTAGTATGTACATGTAGATATGGTTAAAGTGACTATGCATATTTGATAAACAGAGAGTAGCAGTAGCATGAAGGAGGGGTTGGCGGGTGGTGGGACATAATGCAGATAGCTTGGTTAGCCAATGTGCGGGGGCACGGGTTGGTCGGGCCAAATTAGGTAGTATGTACATGAATGTATAGTTAAAGTGACTATGCATATATGATAAACAGAGAGTAGCAGCAGCATAAAAGAGTGGTTGGGGGGGCAAACAATGCAAATAGTCCTGTTAGCCATTTGATTACCTGTTCAGGAGTCTTATGGCTTGGGGGTAAAAACTGTTGAGAAGCTTTTTTGTTCTAGACTTGGCACTCCGATACCACTTGCCATGCGGTAGTAGAGAGAACAGTCTATGACTGGGGTGGCAGGGGTCTTTGACAATTTTTAGGGCCTTCCTCTGACACCGCCTGGTGTAGAGGTCCTGGATGGCAGGCAGTTTAGCCCCAGTGATGTACTGGGCCGTATGTACTATCCTCTGTAGTGCCTTGCGGTCGGAGGCCGAGCAATTGCCGTACCCGGCAGTGATGCAACCAGTCAGAATGCTCTCGATGTTGCAGCTGTAGAACCTTTTGATGATCCGAGGACCCATGCCACATCTTTTTAGTTTCCTGAGGGGGAATAGGCTTTGTCGTGCCCTCTTCACGACTGTCTTGGTGTGTTTGGACCATGATAGTATATTCTTGTGTGTTTTTGTCCTTCTTTACATGTTTTATATTACTACTGGCATTGATTAATGCATTTCTGGTAATGAGCTTGCAAGAAAGGCATTTCACTGTACTTGTGCACGTGGCAATAAGAACTAATGATGGAATGTCCTTTCTCTTTGCTTATTTGAGCTGTTCTTGTTATAATATGGACTGTTTCTTTTCCAAAATAGGGCTTTCTTCTGTATAGATTTTTTTTTGAAAAACCCTTGAATGAGTAGGTGTTTCCAAATGTTTGACTGGTACTGCTGTGAGGATATCCAACAATTGGAACATTTAAATCACCCATAACCTGCATAATACCATAGAAGAGTCAATATTCCCTAGACTGGCAGTCATATTCAATGCAGGTTATGGGTGATTAAAAGTTCCAATTGTTGGATATTCCAATAGGAATTACACAGCAGTACCAGTTCAAAATGTGGACACACCTACTCATTCAAGGGTTTTTCTTAATTTTTTCTATACAGAAGAAAGCCTTATTTTGGAAAAGACCAAGTCCATATTATGGCAAGAACACCACAAATAAGCAAAGAGAAATGACGCAAAGAAACCACTACTAAAGGACAACACTAATAAGAAGAGACTTGCTTGGGCCAAGAAACACAGGCAATGGACATTAGACCGGTGGAAATCTGTCCTTTCGTCTGATGAGTTCAAATTAGACATTTTGGGTTCCAACCACCGTGTCTTTGTGAGACGCAGAGTAAGTGCATAGATGATCTTGCATGTGTAGTTCCCACTGTGAAGCATGGAGGAGGTGTTATGGTGTGTTTTTTTTTTACTGGTGACGCTCTCTGTGATTTGTTTAGAATTCAAGGCACACTTAACCAGCATGACTACCACAGCATTCTGCAGCGATACTCCATCCCATCTGGTTTGTGCTTAGTGGGACTATCATTTGTTTTTCAACAGGACAATGATCTAACACACCTCCAAGCTTTGTAAGGGCTATTTGACCAAGAATGAGATGGTGCTGCATCAGATGACCTGGCCTCCACAATCACCCGACCTCAACCGAATTGAGATGGTTTGGGATGAGTTGGACTGCAGTGAAGGAAAAGCAGCCAACAAATGCTCAGCATATGTGGGAACTCATTCAAGACTGTTGGAAAAGCATTCCTCATGAAACTAGATGAGAGAATGCCAAGAGTGTGCAAAGCTGTCATCAAGGAAAAGGGTGGCTACTAACATCTAATATCTAAAATATATTTAGATGTTTTAACACTTCTTTGGTTACTACATGATTCCATATGTGTTCTTTCATAGTTTTGATGTCTTCACTATTATTTTACAATGTAGAAAATAGTACAAATAAAGAAAAACCCTTGAATGAGAAGGGTGTGTCCAAACATTTGACTGATACTGTATATATGCATTTATTCATTTACACCAAAGAAAACAATAGATAGATAACTGTTTGCAGGTGTAAAAAAGGTTTGTTAAACCTACTAATTATAAATGTATAAATGAATTGATCTTCAATCATGAAATTATAATATTTGTTTTGTTTAAGTGTGTGTGTGTGTGTGTGTGTGTGTGTGTGTGTGTGTGTGTGTGTGTGTGTGTGTGTGTGTGTGTGTGTGTGTGTGTGCGTGTGTCCATGTGAGTGTGTAAGAGTTAGGCTACATGGAGGATATTACTATATGTAATGTATTTTCATAAAAATGTCATTTTACACTGAGAAATATGCAAACACGGTTGAATTAATTCTCAAGTTGAATTGTATGGTCACTCAATCTAATGCTATTTTGTTGACCATATTCACAATCCTATTTCAGTTTACTTTTTAGGTCACTGACCATCTCGAATCCCACCGTACCTTCTCCGCTGTGCAATCTGGTTTCCGAGCCGGTCACGGGTGCACCTCAGCCACACTCAAGGTACTAAATGATATCATAACCGCCATCGATAAAAGACAGTACTGTGCAGCCGTCTTCATCGACCTCGCCAAGGCTTTCGACTCTGTCAATCACCAAATTCTTATCGGCAGACTCAACAGCCTCGGTTTTTCGGATGACTGCCTTGCCTGGTTCACCAATTACTTTGCAGACAGAGTTCAGTGTGTCAAATCAGAGGGCATGCTGTCCGGTCCTCTGGCAGTCTCTATGGGGGTGCCACAGGGTTCAATTCTCGGGCCGACTCTTTTCTCTGTATATATCAATGATGTTGCTCTTGCTGCGGGCGATTCCCTGATCCACCTCTACGCAGACGACACCATTCTATATACTTTCGGCCCGTCATTGGACACTGTGCTATCCAACCTCCAAACGAGCTTCAATGCCATACAGCACTCCTTCCGTGGCCTCCAACTGCTCTTAAACGCGAGTAAAACCAAATGCATGCTTTTCAACCGATCGCTGCCTGCACCCGCATGCCCGACTAGCATCACCACCCTGGATGGTTCCAACCTTGAATATGTGGACATCTATAAGTACCTAGGTGTCTGGCTAGACTGCAAACTCTCCTTCCAGACTCACATCAAACATCTCCAATCAAAAATCAAATCCAGAGTCGGCTTTCTATTCCGCAACAAAGCCTCCTTCACTCACGCTGCCAAGCTTACCCTAGTAAAACTGACTATCCTACCGATCCTCGACTTCGGCGATGTCATCTACAAAATGGCTTCCAACACTCTACTCAGCAAACTGGATGCAGTCTACCACAGTGCCATCCGTTTTGTCACTAAAGCACCTTATACCACCCACCACTGCGACTTGTATGCTCTAGTCGGCTGGCCCTCACTACATATTCGTCGCCAGACCCACTGGCTCCAGGTCATCTACAAGTCCATGCTAGGTAAAGCTCCGCCTTATCTCAGTTCACTGGTCACGATGGCAACACCCATCCGTAGCACGCGCTCCAGCAGGTGTATCTCACTGATCATCCCTAAAGCCAACACCTCATTTGGCCGCCTTTCGTTCCAGTACTCTGCTGCCTGTGACTGGAACGAATTGCAAAAATCGCTGAAGTTGGAGACTTTTATCTCCCTCTCCAACTTCAAACATCAGCTATCCGAGCAGCTAACCGATCGCTGCAGCTGTACATAGTCTATAGGTAAATAGCTCACCCTTTTTCACCTACCTCATTCCCATACTGTTTTTATACTGTTTTTATTTATTTACTTTTCTGCTCTTTTGCACACCAATATCTCTACCTGTACATGCCCATCTGATCATTTATCACTCCAGTGTTAATCTGCAAAATTGTATTATTCGCCTACCTCCTCATGCCTTTTGCACACATTGTATATAGACTGCCCATTTTTTTCTACTGTGTTATTGACTTGCTAATTGTTTACTCCATGTGTAACTCTGTGTTGTCTGTTCACACTGCTATGCTTTATCTTGGCCAGGTCGCAGTTGCAAATGAGAACTTGTTCTCAACTAGCCTACCTGGTTAAATAAAGGTGAAATAAAAATAAAATAAAAAATTACAATTGTATGTTGAATTAACTTTTATTTTACAGTGCAGGTGGTCTGTCAGCATTTACTTTCTTTATGCAGTTTGTTGTGGTAAACTAACAACAGACAAAGCTTGGGATACCCCCAGGTCAGCGGACTCTCTGGCCTATCAAAAACTACCGGAGGAAGAGAAGAACCAACGCTACTACAGACCTTGAGGCTCTGGTTTGAATATCCCTGACCTAGTGCGAGTTATGTAATGGCTTGGAAACATCAGAGCTTCTGTGATTTGGCTTCTTATTAAGACAATGATGTACTCATTCACCTCAGGGAGGACATAAATTATCAGCAGTAATCTCAGTGACAGTCTTACATTCTTTCCTACCCCTTCCACCCCTTAAAGTAGGGCCAGTAGGTGCTGGGATTTGTACACACGCAGGCAGGAGATACACATATGTGCCATGGGCGGCGGCCTTAACTGCAAGGCCACCCTCAGGCTGACAGTCTCACATTCTACCTATAAAAATAGTATTGTATTGTCAAAGAGAATTCTCTGTTGTTTAACCATACTCCCTTAAGAAGAGGTCATATATTTTTTAAAGTTAAGTAACTGCTCAGGAGGGTGCGGTCTTCAAACGGTTACATTTGACCTGGAGTGCCTGTCTTAACATCTGCACGGCCTTTGTTCAGAGTGTTCTCACGTTCTGTTTCCAAGCCTGGTACACTCAACTATTCATCTCAAGCAAAAACCATCCACCTCCACCATCAGGTCGTCAATACAGATCCCGTGTACACAAAACTGCCAAAACGCTGAAATCATATTCCCCCCCGCCATGAATCTGACCTGTATGAAATGTTGCTTACCATATGCACTATATAATGTGTTGTTTTTGTTGTTACAATTTTGCTTGTGATTTACATTGCTGTATGTAGGGAAATGTATGTATTTATGCACTATACGTGGTGATGCTGTGCTGTTGAGTTTGAGATGAGATGGAAGACAAATTTCCCAAAAGGGACACACCATAATGAAATGATTACCGGCAGCCAAAAGTCAACTGTTGGTGCAATAAGGAGAAAGTTAGAAACAATGCAGCATCATCAATGAGACATTAGCTGCGTGAAGCAGATATTCTTTCCTGTACTGCTCCACTACTTCTCTCTTTTCTGTCATACTCTATGTCTCACTCATCACATTTAACAAGGGCTGCACCTACTTGAATTTTCTTTAGCTAAAGCAGGAATTTCACCATTCTACTATTACTTTTGAAACTCTTTGCATTCTCAGCGTCATTGTCATTCTCACACCCCTGAACTTTAAACTGAGAAGAATGTTCTTTAAGGACTCAACTCCCAGGGCGAAAGCACATGCCATAGTATGATCATTAAAATCAACCTTTGAAAATGTGTTCTCGTCACTTCTTTGGGGAGCGGGTTCACATTTGTTGGATTTCATGCATGATTTATCTACTCAAATAACATGCTTGTTTACCTCAGCAATAAGTCACTGCAATGACTGGAAAGAGAACGTTCCTAACACCCACCCACAGTTACAAGTGAAATGAAGTTAATCTGAACAGAATGGTACGCTAGAGTTATAATTGTGGTTCTAAACCCAAAGACAATGTAGAGCTAATCCTTGGTTACTCTTGTTCAGGAAAGTGCAGGTATAGGTAGACCTAAAGCAGGGTATTTCAAGTATACCCTTGAAGTATTTTGAATATAAAATGTAGAATAATATCTGCCATTTAGCAGACACTTTAATACATAGTGATTTAGTAATGCATGCATACATTTTTTACATATGGGAGGTCCCAGGAATTGAACCGACTATCCTGGCGTTACAACCTCCATGCTCTTACAACAGCTACAGAGGATCATTTTATTGAAGTGTTTTTATAAGCTATACCAGCAGTGTTACGTATAACACACCATGTACAGTGGGGCAAAAAAGTATTTAGTCAGCCACCAATTGTGCAAGCTCTCCCACGTAAAAAGACGAGAGAGGCCTGTAATTTTCAGCATAGGTACACTTCAACTATGACAGACAAAATGAGAGAGAAAAAATCCAGAAAATCACATTGTAGGATTTTTAATTAATTTATTTGCAAATTATTCTGGTAAAATAAGTATTTGGTCAATAACAAAAGTTTATCTCAATACTTTGTTATATACCCTTTATTGGCAATGACAGAGGTCAAACATTTTCTGTAAGTCTTCACAAGGTTTTCACACACTGTTGCTGGTATTTTGGCCCATTCCTCCATGCAGATCTCCTCTAGAGCAGTGATGTTTTGGGGTTGTTGCTGGGCAACACGGACTTTCAACTCCCTCCAAAGAGTTTCTATGGGGTTGAGATCTGGAGACTGGCTAGGCAACTCCAGGACCTTGAAATGCTTCTTACGAAGCCACTCTTTCGTTGCCCGGGCGGTGTGTTTGGGATCATTGTCATGCTGAAAGACCCAGCCATGTTTCATCTTCAATGTCCTTGCTGATGGAAGGAGGTTTTCACTCAAAATCTCAAGATACATGGCCCCATTCATTCTTTCCTTTACACGGATCAGTCGTCCTGGTCCCTTTGCAGAAAAACAGCCCCAATGCATGATGTTTCCACCCCCATGCTTCACAGTAGATATGGTGTTCTTTGGATGCAACTCAGCATTCTTTATCCTCCAAACACGACGAGTTGGGTTTTTACCAAAAAGTTATATTTTGGTTTCAACTGACATTCTCCCAATCTTCTTCTGGATCATCCAAATGCTCTCTAGCAAACTTCAGACGGGCCTGGACATGTACTGGCTTAAGCAGGGGGACACGTCTGGCACTACAGGATTTGAGTCCCTGGCGGCGTAGTGTGTTACTGATGGTAGGCTTTGTTACTTTGGTCCCAGCTCTGTGCCGGTCATTCACTAGGTCCTCCCGTGTGGTTCTGGGATTTTTGCTCACCGTTCTTGTGATCATTTTGACACCACTGGGTATGATCGTGCGTGTAGCCCCAGATCGAGGGAGATTATCAGTGGTCTTGTATGTCTTCCATTTCCTAATAATTGCTCCCACAGTTGATTTCTTCAAACCAAGCTGGTCTGCAGGTCTATAATTTGGTTTCTGGTGTCCTTTGACAGCTCTTTGGTCTTGGCCATAGTGGAGTTTGGAGTGTGACTGTTTGAGGTTGTGGACAGGTGTCTTTTATACTGATAACAAGTTCAAACAGGTGCCATTAATACAGGTAACGAGTGGAGGACAGAGGAGCTGTTACAGGTCTGTGAGAGCCAGAAATCTTGCTTGTTTGTAGGTGACCAAATACTTATTTTCCACCATAATTTGCAAATAAATTCATTAAAAATCCTACAATGTGATTTTCTTATTATTATTATATTATTATTATATTATTATTATTATTCTGTTTTTTTCTCTCATTTTTTCTGTCATAGTTGAAGTGTACCTATGATGAAAATTACAGGCCTCTCTCATATTCTTAAGTGGGAGAACTTGCACAATTGGTGGCTGACTAAATACTTTTTTGCCCCACTGTATGTACAGTAGGGCCTGCACTTTATAATGTTCAGCTGAGTTAAATGAGGAACTCCCAAACACTGCCAGAGATGTGACATGCAATGATTCATTGAAAGTATAACAAAACAGTCCCTTAACATCAATAGTACTTCTTCTGCCAGAGGCTCATTTTAGTCACATAATCACTCTAGCTTTTCTCATCAAATCTGCTGCCAAGTGCAGATAAACTGGATTTGAGCTGAGCTGTCACTGAAACACTCACAAGAGCATACCGCATGCAGCCTGTACCAACAGGCAAGCTGAAATGTCACATGTCATATCTGAAAAGATCAGATAAGATCATCTAGTAGCTGTACAACATTGCATCTTCTCAGCAATGCAACTCAAGTCAACAGTATAGTCACACAAGAGTCGTAGTCTCTTTATTATCCCCATGGGTGTCACGCCCTGACCATAGAGAGCCCTCTAGGTCAGAGCGTGACTAGGGGGTGTTCTAGTAATTTATTTTCTATGTTGGTGATTTGTATGGTTCTCAATTAGAGGCAGCTGGTAATCGTTGCCTCTAATTGGGGATCATATTTAGGAAGCACTTTCTCCCACCTGCTCTGGGGGATATGGTTTGTGTATGTGCTTGTTGAACTACGTTACGTGTCTTTGTTTGTTTGTTTGTTTGTTTGTTTGTTTGTTTGTTTGTTTGTTTGTTTGTTTGTTTGTTTGTTTGTTTGTTTTTTTGCTTGTTTGTTGAGAAGTTTCCCTTTTAATAAAGATGTGGAACTCAAATCACGCTGCGCCTTGGTCGGTCCATTCTAACAACCGTGACAATGGGGTAATTCATTTTGCCGGACATAGTAAAAACAATAGACACAAAAACAAAACAATATATACAACGATATGTACACAGAAAGTAAACATCTAAACTAGACATGAAAAGAGAGTCAGTCTGTACCTTAACAGTACAGTACTACAGCTTATTGAGAAAGCTGATAGCAGCTGGGATGAAGTAGAGCAGGATTCCCCAACTGGCCCCCCAAGTTTTCTGGCGCACACACAGAGAAAATGATTTTATATAGAGGTGCTGACTAACCGCAAATAAACTATAAGCTCTAAAAAATTAAGAGTCACACACAATATATAAACTCCCAGTAATTTATTGGGTAAATCACCAACGTTTCGGCATGACTGTGCCTTCAAATGTAATAAATGCTTTGTTGTTGGACATAAAAGATTGTAAAAATACCAGCAAATCAATTCCAAGCGATTTACATTTTGGAAATCTATTCCAAGGTGTTCTCACGCATAATAGAGAGATATTCATTGAGTGTACAAAACATTAGGATTAGGAATTTCTAATATTCAGTTGCACCCACTTTTTCCGTCAGAACAGCTTTAATTCTTCGGGGCATGGACTCTTTCAAGGTATCGAAAGCATTCCACATTATGGAATGGCCCATGTTGACTCCAATGCTTGCCACAGTTGTGTCACGTTGGCTGGATATCCTTTGGGTGGTGGACCATTCTTAATACACACTCAAACCGGTGCGCCTAGAACCCACTACCATACCCCGTTCAAAGGCACTTAAATCTTGGTCTTGCCCATTCATTCTCTGAATGGCGCACATACACAATAAATGTCTAAATTGTCTCAAGGCTTAAAAATCCTTTAACCTGTCTGCTCCCCTTCATCTACACTGACTGAAGTGGATTTAACAAGTGACATCAATAAAGGATCATAGTTTTCACCTGGATTTACCTGGTCAGTCTATAGTCACACAAGAGTCGTAGTCTCTTTATTATCCCCATGGGTGTCACGCCATGTACTGTATGTACAGTAGGTCATGGAAAGAGCAGGTGGTCCCATGATCCTGCTACCTAGTTTCACAATATTACCCAGCCTGTTCTTGCTCTCTAGGTTTAGATTACTGAACCAGCAGATCATATTGAGTGTTAGCTCTTGTGTATGAGCATTCATATACAGTACTGTATTTGCATAAGGTACATTTGCTTACAACCATACTGTAAAGACCATGCAGACCTTTAAATTGATATGGCATTGACAATGTCTCCAATATCAGGTTTCCTTTTTCTGACATTACCATGTTTGGGAATAAAATGTTCTTAGAAGCCCTATGTGTGTGTGTGTGTGATGGTGTGTTGAGTGTGCACCTTCCATTTGGGTGAAATACACCTGCACCCTGCAGACATTTTAGGTGTACTACGGAGAGAGGTATGTATCCGCCTGTGCCAAGTCTGAACAAGTATTTGGTGGTTATTTGAATAAGTCTTGACAGGTACTTTGTTCTCATTTTTACTACCGCTGTCTTTTCTTCTAAATCTGTCAATGAAATAGTTCCTTTTTTGAATAATAAACTTGAAATAGCCTTTAAGGTATAGGACCATTTACAGTTAAATAATAAACCACTGAATGTTGGATACAGTGTGATCGCAAAAAAACTTTTCAGGATGTTGGCATCTTTTAGCACCAAAGCGATAAGTGGTATGCTTCCCCCTGGCAGCCCATGCAGTAACAGGCCAACACACATAACACAGCCAATGCCATAGATTATGACTGAAAGGATTAGGGCTTACTACCACCTCTCCTCACCTCAGCTTCTCTCCTATGCCTTTCACCAGGAGATGATGAGCCAATTAACAAACCAAATTCATACATGATGCTACTTGTCGGGACAATAATGAATCATAGCCTTGATATTTCTGTTATTAAGGCACTGTCAAATTTGCAGTAAATGGTGTCAAAAGTGGCGTCCCTTCAAAGCACCAACAACTCAATCCATAGTAAATATCTTTATCTGTGCTTTATCTCCCTGTGCTGGTTGTCTCTGTGGATGAGATCACTTACAGTCTGTGTACCGACAGCACTGAGCTCACCATGTTTTGACTTGACAGGGTAACTATAGCAACACAAGGCCTACAGTCAATCCTAGATGTATAACTTCTTCTATGGCTTTTCTGCATTCCCTGCTTATCTCAACTGCCATTCCACGGTCTAGCTCTTTTTCAACCTTTCGTCGTTTCCTCAACCAAGACCAAGAGTAGCCCTAGATCAACTCTCCGCAACCACAAGACAGAAAACATACAGGAGAGAGGTTGAGACAGAGGCAGCATTTCCCCCCTGTGCTGCAACGCCACCTACAGAACGTGTTGATCAGAATGTAGTGTCAACGTATCTCTGTCACGCCACTATGAGGTAGGAAGAACCCTAAGGATAGTGCTGCAGTAATATAACCCACGTGATAATTGTGGATGTATCAATCTGTATATATGTAATAAAAGTGTCTTAGACCCTAACCAACACCAATACATGTCAACAAAACATCTAACTATTCTCAGGCATAAAGGTTGGCCAGTCCAGTCTCCAGGATGACTCAGTCCAGTCTGTGTCCATGCGTGAAACATTGAGCAGAGAACAGAGATGTGTTTGTTTTTCCAGGCAGTCCTAGTCTCTGTTGAGATGAGAAAGATGATAGCCTCTTCTGGTGAGAGATTAGGCGTGGTACAGTCTTCAGCAAATGTTACTCACTCAACATTTCCAGCAACCAGTACGCTATGCTATGCTATACTATACCGTCCATGTAGCAGTGGAGGCTGCTGAGGGGAGGATGGCTGATAACAATTTCAGAACGGAGCCATGTGGAAACCATGTGTTTGAATGTCACTACCATTCAAAAGTTTGGGGTCACTTAGAAATGTCTTTGTTTTTGAAAGAAAAGCACATTTCTTTATCCATTAAAATAACATTAAATTGATCAGAAATACAGTGTAGACATTGTTAATGTTGTAAATGACTATTGTAGCTGGAAACTGATTATTTTTTTATAGAATATCTACACAGGCGTACAGAGGCCCATTATCAGCAACCATCACTCCTGTGTTCCAATGGCACGTTGTGTTAGCTAATCCAAGTTTATCATTTTTAAAGGCTAACTGATCAATAGAAAACCCTTTATGTTAGCACAGCTGAAAACTGTTGTTCTGATTAAAGAAGCAATTAAAACTGGCCTTCTTTAGACGAGTTAAGTATCTGGAGCATCAGTATTTGTGTGTTCAATTATAGGTTCAAAATGACAGAAACAAAGACCTTTCTTCTGAAACTCGTCAGTCTTGTTCTGAAAAAAAAGGCTATTCCATGTGAGAAATTGCCAAGAAACTGAAGATCTCGTACAGCGCTGTGTACAGCAGACGCCTCACAAGTCCTCAACTTGCAGCTTCATAAAATAGTACCTGCAAACACCAGTCTCAATGTCAACAGTGAAGGGGTGACTCCGGGATGCTGGCCTTCTAGGCAGAGTTCCTCTGTCCAGTGTCTGTGTTCTTTTGCCCATCTTAATCTTTTATTTTTATTGGCCAGTCTGAGATATGTCTTTTTCTTTGCAACTCTGCCTAGAAGACCAGCATCCAGGAGTCACATTTTCATTCTTGACGTTGAGACTGGTGTTTTGCGGGTACTATTTAATGAAGCTAATGGTTGAGGACTTGTGAGGCATCTGTTTCTCAAACTAGACACTCTAATGTACTTATCCTCTTGCTCAGTTGTGCACCGGGGCTTCCCACTCCTCTGTCTATTCTGGTTAGGGCCAGTTTGCCCTGTTCTGTGAAGGGAGTAGTACACAGCGTTGTACGAGCTCTTCAGTTTCTTGGCAATTTCTCACATGGATTAGCCTTCATTTCTCAGAACAGGAATAGACTGGCGAGTTTCAGAAGAAAGGTCTTTATTTCTGGCCATTTAGAGCCTGTAATCGAACCCACAAATGCTGATGCTCCAGATACTCAACAAGTCTAAAGAAGGCCAGTTTAATTGCTTATTTAATCAGAACAACAGTTTTCAGCTGTGCTGACATCATTTCAAAAGGGTTTTCTAATGATCAATTATCCTTTTAAAATGATAAACTTGGATTAGCTAACACAATGTGCCATTGGAACACAGGTTGCTGATAATGGGTCTCTGTACGCCTATGTAGATATTCCATAAATAAATTATCAGTTTCCAGCTACAATAGTAATTTACAACATTAACAATGTCTACACTGTATTTCTGATCAACTTGATGTTATTTTAATGGACAAAAAATGGCTTTTCTTTCAAAAACAAAGACATTTTTAAGTGAACCCAAACTTTTGAACGGTAGTGTAGTTGTTACCATTCCACCAATTCCGCTCCAACCATTACCACAAGCCTTTTCTGCCCAATTAAGGTGCTACCAACCTCCTGTGCCATGCTTATATTAGTCTGTGCTACCAACCTCCTGTGCTAAAAATCCAGATTAAACTATGTGATGAACATTTAGTCTTCACATGAGAAAGTAATGACTCTGAGCAACCTCGTCCGCTCTCTCCCCAGCACTAACTGAATGGGATTGTCAGTCTTGCTTTCCCCGCCTCTCCCCTGGGGTCCTTCTGCCATTCCTCTGTGTTTGCACCTGGGTGTGCCGGAGCATGATCAGTTTACAGGGTCTGGCACGGATACCTGTCTGACGAGCTCGATCACTCCAACCCTTCAGTCTCCAGGTGCGCCAGCTAGGAGGCAGGCCGATGCTGGGGAGGAGCCCTGTACCAGACAGGTAGATATAAGCCACCTGCCACCAGAGAGGAGTCACTCAGAGGGGCTTGATCTTCCTCTTAGTAAGCGCACCTGCTTCACCAATCCTCTCTGTCTCTCTCTCTCTCCTTTTCTTTTACTCCCATCAGAGGATCAGAAAAGCTGCAACCATGAGTTACAGGAGCAGTGGCAGCATGAGCGGAGGCTTCAGCTCTGGCGGAGGATTCAGCTCCGGTGGCGGCGGCACTGTGAGGAAGAGCTTCTCAAGCTTCTCCTCCTCAGCAGCCCCTGTGGGCTCCAGCCGTATGAGCAGCTCATCAGTTAGACGCTCCGGAGGCGGTGGTGGGGGCGGCTTCGGCATGGGCGGTGGTGGAAGTGGAGGAGGCTCCAGCTTCAGCTATATGAGCAGTGGTGGAGGCATGGGCGGCGGCGGCGGTGGAGGCTTTGGTATGGGTGGCGGCGGTGGAGGCTTCGGCCTTGGTGGCGGCGGTGGAGGCTTTGGCCTGGGTGGCGGTGGTGGAGGCTTCGGTGGAGGTGCAGGCTTCGGCATGGGTGGTGGTGGCGGCGGAGGTTGCTTCCCCCCCATCACAGCTGTCACAGTCAACTCAAGCCTGCTTGCCCCCCTCAACCTGGAGATCGACCCCAACATCCAGACCGTCCGCACCAATGAAAAAGATCAGATCAAGGGCCTCAACAACCGCTTTGCCTCCTTCATCGACAAGGTCAGTACACCTTTATTCTCTTAAAGCCCTTCAATTTAAGAGGATGTTAAACATATAAAGTATGCCATGACTATGGGCCTGTCCAAGTAAATTAAAATATGTTGCATTGCTCCTCATCTACCATATGCCAGCATAAACAGGGTACAGATATGCTGCAAAGGAGATACTGCAAAGGGATACTGCAAAGTATCTGGAAAAGGACACTTTGCAATAGCAGTTTATGGCTGGGATATTGTTTTATGGTACTGGCTGCAAATAGCACACTTGAATTAGTTGCAAGGCTGTGTCTCTTGTGTGCTACTGTAGGGCTCATGAAATATTTCACAGCCACTGATAACGCAGCCCCCGGGAAAACCGGACCGTATAGGATCCAGTTAGAACTGGCTCTGAAAACAAATACACAGAATGATATGGTGACTGCATCCTCAGCCTGAATGTATTAACAGGGGCATATCACCTTATCACAGGTGGTCAAAGTCCTAATGTGCAGCCAGTTGCATCGGAACTGACAGTTGAGTAGTTTTCTTTGGCCGTAATTGCCCTGGCTCTGTGAGTATGGGAGTGGGAGTGAGTTTGGAAACCATAGCCCAAGCGGATCTTATGACCATGAGGGAAGGAATCGGGTTATAATAGCCCCATTCCCATGGCAGCAGGAAGGGACTCACTGGCTTTCAATAGAATGCTATGTCTCTGATGGTGCACCTGAGAGTTTATCCTCTCTCCCATCTCTCCCTCACAACCTGCAGAGACACAGACACACACCTGCACAAAGTTGAAGCTGATATGTCTAATAATATACTTTATCCATATGTCTGAAACAGCAAGGAGTTGTGTTAAATTAAAGGTTCTTCCTAAACACTTTCATCTTTCAGACAACAGCACGATAGACAATAGTGAAAATCAAACATTTCCTCAAGGGAGAGTTAGAAACACACCCTGTTAGTGAAACTGCACAGTCAGCTTTTCATAGACTCTAACCACACCCACTTTTATTTTGAATGAATGGACAGATTCAATTAAATCACCTCATTTGCCTTCTTCTGCAAAACAATTGTATTTACCTTGTGCAAGGTAAAATACAACAATTAACCCTTAATTCCGCTGCTGTTACAGTCACAAATCATTAAATGCAGGTCATTCTCAAATTCTGCAGAATGCCTTATAATTACAGTGCATGGCAGCAGGTAAGTTCATTCACTAAGAGGCGATTCCACCTCAGGCTAAGGCAGGGAAACCCAGCCATATCTGCTGGGACTTGCTATTACTTAGAATAAGGGGGGCTAAGGCGTGGCAGGCTTAGACTTCTCCCTCCCGCCTCCCGGATGTGCAGCCTCACCCATGTAATAATAATAATAATATATGCCATTTAGCAGACGCTTTTATCCAAAGCGACTTACATGTACCTCACATGGAAGGTATCTTCTGAGAGCGAGATATAAAGTGGATAGATCTCTTCATGTCTGCCCCAGCCCTTAGGGAATGACTCAGCTCAGTACAATAGGCTATGGAGGGCTGTGTGTGCAAGTCACTCCTTTTTTACAGAGGTGTGGGAGAATGCCAGCTCTGTCTGAGAAAGTCCCAATAAAAACTTCAAACAGACCGTTTTCATTACGTCAGTGAATGTAAGTCTAATCTTGAACCACTACATAAATCCACAAGTAAACCTTGCCAGGGAGCCGTTGCCAAGGCAACATCACATGAGACAACTGGATATGACATAATATGACATAACCCACGTTAAATTATTTACTCAACGTAATGGAAGATGTGTGCCAACCTGGTTCGAGCAGTACATATGACCTGGTTGTAACTATTATATTTCTCTCTCTACACACAGGTACGCTTCCTGGAACAGCAGAACAAGATGCTGGAGACTAAGTGGAGCCTGCTGCAGGACCAGACCACCACCCGCTCCAACATCGACGCCATGTTTGAGGCCTACATTGCCAACCTGCGCAGACAGCTCGACGGCCTGGGAGGAGAGAAGGTCAAGATGGAAGGAGAGCTGACAAACATGCAGGGTCTGGTGGAGGACTTCAAGAACAAGTAAGTTTTACACAAGACATTGTATGGATGTTCTAACTGTCCTACATGCTGGCCCATGTAACCATAGGTAATCTGTTTTTCCAGATATGAAGATGAAATCAACAAGCGTGCCGCAGTGGAGAACGAGTTTGTCCTCCTCAAGAAGGATGTTGATGGTGCCTACATGAACAAGGTTGAGTTGGAGGCCAAGGTCGATGCCCTTCAGGATGAGATCAACTTCCTCAGGGCCATCTATGAAGCGGTGAGGGCCATGTCAAACCACAAAAAGCGTAGTTTTCAAAGCGCTGTGATATGAACAAAAAATCATCGACATTATGGCTTTCCTGACGTCCTTCTCTCTCATCTCTCTCCAGGAGCTGAGTGAGCTGCAGGGACAGATTAAGGACACCTCAGTGGTGGTGGAGATGGACAACAGCCGTAACCTGGACATGGACTCCATTGTGGCTGAAGTGCGCGCCCAGTATGAGGACATCGCCAACCGCAGCAGAGCCGAGGCCGAGTCATGGTACAAGCAGAAGGTATGAGGAGACTTCAGTATATTTCTATGGATTTCCTATAAATGAGAGGTGCAGTAAAATATAATACATAGGCTTCAGACTGACTAATGACTGTGCCAATCCTCTCATCCTTCAGTTTGAGGAGATGCAGTCCTCTGCAGGACAACATGGGGATGATCTGCGCAACACCAAGTCAGAGATTGCCGAGCTGAACCGCATGATCAGCCGTCTCCAAAACGAGATCGAAAACGTCAAAGGACAGGTATGTACAGTATGCTGGCAGATGACGGTCAATTCAAAATAGCATCAGGTCTGGCACAACACTAACATTCAATTAAGTGAAAACATCAATCTTACTTCTGATCTTGTCTTTTCTGTACCTGGTAGCGTTCTACCCTTGAAGGCCAGATCGCCGAGGCTGAGGAGCGCGGGGAGATGGCAGTGAAGGACGCCAAGCTCCGCATCAGAGACCTAGAGGATGCCCTACAGAGAGCCAAGCAGGACATGGCCCGGCAAGTGCGTGAATACCAGGAGCTGATGAACGTCAAGCTGGCCCTGGACATTGAGATCGCCACCTACAGGAAACTGCTGGAAGGAGAGGAGGACAGGTGAGCACAGGATCAAATATAGACATTGTGAAACAACACGAGACAAATGCATGGCTAGGAAATGTAAAGGCACAAGAAATGGAAAATCTTCTAGATGCAGTCAGCTCTTTCACTATAGTACATGCTTAGAGATTATGTCAACTAATCTATAAATCTTTACAAAGAATTACCTCTGGAGGGGGAACGGCAACCATCCACATAACCTCCGGCAGCAGCGGTGGTGGCGGTAAGAACATCATACATATGCACTTAAATTCAGTTGGACAAGAAAAATAAAATAATACTTGTAGGTCTGATTATCACCATCATCAGTCCAAGTATTGACTTTTCTCCTACCATCTTTCTCTCCCAGGCGGAGGTGGTGGATTCGGCATGGGCGGAGGCGGCGGAGGAGGCGGTGGCTTCGGATATGGCGGCGGCAGTGGCATGTCCATGAGAAGCGGTGGTGGCGGCGGTGGCTTTGGCATGAGCGGCGGTGGTGGCGGCGGTGGCTATAGCATGAGCAGCGGTGGTGGTGGCAGCGTGTCCATGTCCCGCTCCTCCATGACCTCCACATCCAGACGTTTCTAAACACAGGAGTCTGTATGTCTGTCCCCACCTCCCCCTCTCCTCTCCCTCCACAACCAAAACAAGCTACAAACTCCTCCTGTCACATGCAGGTACAGAGCGTCCACTGATCTACACTATAACTCAGGATGGGCTGTTAAATCTGACCCCTCCTTAGCTGCATATTCCCCATAGCTACTGGCTGGTAGGAAATAGTGGATGATATCAGAGGATGCACTTTGAATGCTGACAGATCTTTTCTATTCCAATGTTTCCAGTGTTTTTAGTCCTGCTACCTCTTCAGCATCCTGTCCCTCACAGATTCAGAACATAGCCCTTAAAGATAGAGGCAGTGATAGTAAGAACCGGAAGCAGAGAATTACGTCTGCTCCCTCTTCAGTCAGCCTGTCTTTAACTTGCTGGACGGTGCCTGTCATGGTGACACAACATTGGTTGGCGGTGCTGTGACAGTGCATCTTCATAAGGCAACACTAGTTTCTCATCGCACACAACATAGCGGCAGTCTCCAAATGAGCCGGCAAGGCAGGTGCAATGTTGTTCACTAAATGTTGAGACAACTGACAGTACAACCCTCTGTGTTCCACTGCCCCCATGTTGCTGTGCATTATGGTGAATGCCAGATCAATTTAAGCAGCTATACTAAAGTGGCACCCCCTTTCTCTGGGGTAAACAATCTAGCGTTAACTCTTAATTCTCCCTTTCCTAGGGACAATGGGTTCTCCACTGAGGTTTGCAGACAGTGTTTGGTTCTGTTTTTCTTTTCATTCTGATCAAAAAGGGATGACTGGTACACCCAGATTTATTGAATGTAATTGATCATGTGTCATCAACTAAACATCCTGAATAAATCTGAGTTTTATAAAATACTTGTGTTGAACATTTTTCTTCCGACTGTATATAGGGGTGGCAGGTAGCCTAGTGGTTAGAGTATTGGGCCAGTAACCAAAAGGCTGCTGGATTGATTCCCCGAGCTGACAAGGTCAAATCTGTCATTGTACCCCTGAACAAGGCAGGTAACCCACTGTTTCCCGGTAGGTCGTCCTTGTAAATAAGAATTTGTTCTTAACTGACTTGCCTAGTTAATAAAAAATAAATAAAAAATATGTTGTATTTACATAGATGGTCAGACAATTGGGTAGAAAATATCTTTAGATTCGGGGTCAGATGAGTATCATTCAGAAGAATGAGACACAATGACGTTATTGACAGGGCTGATAGGATTACTTAAAGCAACAACAGTATTCAAATTGTCAGTTCAGTATCCATCAGAAAAAGGAGAAACAATGACTTTACTGACAAGGCTTACAGGATTACTTTAAAGCAACAACAGTATAAATGTTCTTAAAGAGTTAACTTAATTTTAAATGAACTCAAACACTGTAAAATGCCTTCTTGACAGTTTAATCCACTTTGGCAAGTAAACGTAAAAACGTAATCCTTATGACTCAACACCTTGTATTTATTTAATGCCCATGGATAAAAGCTGTTACACGGTGCATACCCAGATAATATATAACCGTTAAGGCCTCTGACACAACGTAAAGGGATCTATCATCACTATAAACTATAGATAAACGCCAAGTTATTAAAGGGATAGTTCACCCAAATTACAAAATTATATATTTTCCCCTTACCCTGTAAGCAGTCTATGGACAAGGTATGCTATACTTTGGTTTGTTTACCTGGGAGTTGTTTCAAATGCTGCCTTTTTAGCATTTGTGTCAGAAATCCAATGCAAGTCAATGGCACCTGTATTAGCATTTCCGTGCTTCATGCTGTCATACCTTGTCCATAAACTGCTTACAGGGTAACAATACCAATATATAATATAAATACTTATATCTGCTTCAATTTCGACAGATAGGCTACAGGCAGACAACTTTAACTAATGTAAGATATACATATATATGTCTACCGTACCACAAGTGAAGTGACAACTTGACCTATCTAACCCATTCACAAAAACACATCCCTCGGCTTATGCTGCCCTCTAGTGAGAATAGAGGGCAGCATACAGTAATAATATTATACTGAACAGGTGTCGTCTACTGTACAGTATGTGTAATTATTCTTTCAGATTCGGTTTTCTGGTATCTAACATAATCTTTCATTTTACCCACATAAAAAAATCATATATTTTACTATAGAATACTAGAGTTTAATATAGAACACTACAAATCAAATTGTATTTGTCACATGCGTCGAATACAACCTTTTAGTGAAATGCTAGCTTACAAATACGTGTAACAGATAATTAAAGAGCAGCAGTAAAATAACAGTGGCTAAATAGAGGGGGTACCAGTACAGAGTCAATGTGCGGGGGCACAGGTTAGTCGAGTAATTCAGGTAATATGTACATGTAGGTGGAGCTATTGAAGTGACTATGCATAGATAATAACCAGAGAGTAGCAGCAGCGTAAAAGAGGGGGGCAATAAGTCTGGGTAGCCATTTGAGTAGCTGTTCAGGAGTCTTATGGCTTGGGGGTAAAAGCTGGCCATAGACTTGGCGCTCCGGTAGCATCATGAATCCTGGATGGCAGGAAGCTTGGCCCCAGTGATGTACTGGGCCGTACGCATTAGCTTCTGTAGTGTCTTGCGGTTGGAGGCCAAGCAGTTGCCATACCAGGCAGTGATGCAACCAGTCAGGATGCTCTTGATGGTGCAGCTGTATAACTTTTTGAGAATCTGAGGACCCATGACAAGTATTTTCCGTCTCCTGAGGGGGAATAGGCGTTGTCGTACCTTCTTCCAGACTGTCTTGGTGTGTTTGGACCATGATAGTTTGTTGGTGATGTGGACACCAAGGAACTTAAAGCTCTCAACCTGCTCATCTACAGCCCTTTCGATGAGAATGGGGGCATGTTCGGTCCTCCTTATTCTGTAGTTCATAATCATCTCCTTTGTCTTGACCATGTTGAGGGAGAGGTTGTTGTCCTGGCACCACACTGCTAGGTCTCTGACCTCCTCCCTCCCTTGGCCCAGCGTCTTTCGGGTTTGGCCGGGGTAGGCCGTATTTGTAAATAATAATTTGTTCTTAAAACCTCTTAAGGATCCACCCCTCTTTTTCAATTTTTGCCTAAAATGGCATACCCCAATCTAACTGCCTGAGCTCAGGACCTGAATCTAGGATATGCATATTCTTGAAACCATTTGAAAGGAAAAACTTTGAAGTTTGTGTAAATGTGAAATGAATGTATGAGAATATAACATATCAGATCTGTTAAAATATAATCTACTGGCCAGCTACAGGCAGTTAGATTTGGGAATGTCATTTTAGGCAAAAATTGGGGCGGATCCTTAAGAAGTTATTAACAAAAGACTCATCTGAGTGTGCCAGAATTTACGCTCAACACACAATGAATGTGGCCGGTGTCAGTAAACGTGGCAAAAAGCGTAATTAAATTGTTGCCAGCAGCACAGTTACAGTCACCAACGCTCTGGATACCATGAAAACAGCCTAACCATTTCTGATAGGGTGAGTAAAATGGTTAGAGTAGGGTGTTTTCTCATTTGTGTCTGGAAGTAGCTAGCAAGCTAGCCAATGTTAGCCAGTTAGCTTGAGTGCTTGACTGCCGTTGTGAGAACAGAACGTTAGAATCAACCCTACTCATCAGCCAGAGCATCCAGTGTGCGCTCTGAACGCTCTGGAATTTACAATCTGACAGCACAGTTGCAGTCAGCATCGCTATGGGTAATATAACAGCCTAATCAGCTCTGCTCGGGCAAGTGATTTTCAGTGAGCTGTTCTCTCATTTGTGTCTGGAAGTAGCTAGCAAGTTAGCTTGGGTGCTTGACTGCTGTTGTTAGTACAGAGCACTCGGATCAACCCTTAAAGAGATGGGTGGGGCTAAAGCTTAAGAGGGTGTGAACGATGCTGAATGGGTGCAAACAAAGAAGGGCTCTCCAGTAGTAGTACCAAAACATTCAAAGGCCATTTTCTCAAAAGTGACTTTACAAGTTTACCAACTTTCAAAGCATAATAACTTTCCCATTGTTCCTCAACTGTAGAGTATGATATACCATTTTGTAGCTCTGAGTCTCTACTTTTATCCAATGTAAAAAAAACACCATTTCAAATTCTGTTACATGAGACCGATTTGAGCTGGTCGGTCACATATTATAAATACCTCACATGTTTATCCGACTCCGTTAAGACGATTAGCAATATGCAAGAGACGACAGTTGAACCATGTGCCGTCAAGTATTATCCATTTAGCAGACTAAGAGCAATGAATGGTCATGAGAAGCGAATATCAAAGCGAGTATTATTTAATAACTTTGTAAAAAAAACAAACAGGTTCACATACAAGGCATAAAGCTTAAGTTACAAGGCAATACTGACATGAACAAAGCATAATTCTAGGCATGTAGATCCTAAGGTTAACTTGCGAGACAACGCATGTACAAAGAGATGCTTACTAGGCCAGAGAAGAATAGAAGCCTAGGAAATAAAGAATTGATCATACAACCTTCCTCCATGGCTGGAAACAGGATAAGAGAGAGAACAAAGCCATGTAATTCCATTTATAACATCTGAAGGTGTAACCTTTCAACTCAAGACCAACCACCATTGACCAATCAAACGATACCAGGATTACAGTGTAACCTGACCACAAAGGCCCAATCTACACAGGATGCCACAACATCTAAATGCTTGTGTAGCGGATTGGATCACTGTAAATGAGACAGAATTCCTGAGAGGACGATAGCACCGCTGAGCGTAATTTAGAGTTCACCCTATACAGATACAAGTAACCACAGAGATCATACATACTTATACACGTGTATATATCAGTTATTCTCAGTGAACAAGTTTCAGATAGATACTGTCCTCTGAATACTGTAACAGAGAGAAACATTTTGGCCCCTCAGTGGGGGAAGGGCTGACTAGTCCTTTTGCATTGTTCTCTGTCTTCCAACTCCAGGCGTCCGAGAGCACAAGCCTACACTACATGGAACCCAATAGGGTTCGACCATAGGAGACCGATAGAGGATTCACTTTTGTATCTGTGCCATTATAGCGTCTATGTGAATGTTCTTCTCCACGATTGGCTGATCCCTCCTGATGACCCGGTTGGACATGGCTTCAACAGGGTCACCAAGAGGGATCAGATGATGTTGAAAGTCCCACCCAGTTGACTACATTAAAATAGTGGAAGTACTCAGTGGCGCTGACCATGCTAATACAGCCTTTCAGCCACTAGAGGCCTCTATCAAAAAGGGTTATACCAAAAAGGTTTCTTCAAAGGGTTCTCCTATGGGGACAGCCGAAGAACCCTTTTAGGTTCTCGATAGCACCTTTTTTGAAGTGTGTATGACCTTCCCTTTAAATATGAGGATTCCATAACAATTCAGACATACAGTATGAAATTTCATAAAGTCATAGACCATGTTGTGAAATGTGATACGCAAACTTTTTATAACATGTGATAACATGTTATTCTAGTTTGTCATGCAGTTCATATGCTAAACTCCATGGTTCAAAAACTGTGGGGAGCCAGTGCTCTGTGGCGTCTGTCCACTACAATGCAGTTGCACTGGGGTTACTGGGGTCGAAAGCCATAATCTCCATGTGGATCAGACCTTAACAGGAAAAATCACAGGAATCACACCATATAGTATTTTAGAATTTCATATCCTGAAAGGGAAACTTTGCAGAACTTTAACTGTAAAAAAGTCTCCAAGAATCGTGAGAAATCATAGAGAAGATATACTCACTACTCCACTCTCCCACGTCAAGCTCCAGGCTTTCAAAGGAGTCGTCGTATGTCGGGGAGTCGGGTTCAGATTCTGGGTCATGGAACTCAGCCAGGTAGGGGTGTGAGAGGCCCTCTTTAGCCGTCATCCTGGTCTCTGGGTCCAGCAGCAGCACGTTCTCCAGTAGATTCACCGCTGGAGAGAGACAGAGACAGAGACAGAGAGAGAGAGGTATTACACAGTGAAAGGAAGGCATTAGGAAGTGGTGCAGGGAATACAGAGTCAAGCCAGCCCTCAACTGTTCTCGAATACAAAGTAGGAAAACTGAGATATTCATAACCACCATGCAGGACGTAACATTAGCACAGTGATAATAGACCAACTCACCGTTTACATGCAAGGAGGGAAAGACCTCCTTGAAGTTTTTCTTCTTTTGGATAGGGAGACTCTGTACATATGAGCGAGCCTGCAAGACAATACCAAAAATGTTGGGGCGGCAGGGTAGCCTAGTGGTTAGAGCGTTGGACTAGTAACCGAAAGGTTGCAAGTTCGAATCCCCGAGCTGACAAGGTACAAATCTGTCGTTCTGCCCCTGAACAGGCAGTTAACCCACTGTTCCTAGGCCGTCATTGAAAATAAGAATTTGTTCTTAACTGACTTGCCTGGTTAAATAAAGGTAAAAAAAAAAATGTTCAACTGTATTTTTTCAACGTTATCTCCTTTTTCGTACAAGTTACCACCATAGTGAGCATACTTGTGATTTCAACACCAAGCTACGTTGAATAGTTGCGAGCTGAACAGTTGCCATTAGATTGAGATGACAGTAAGCCTACATCTTTGCTCTGCATCTTCTGCACTAGGGAGGATGGTGGTGTTCCTGTAACGTTGAGGATCTTCTTCAGCTGGTCAATGCCTGAACAGGATGGTCAAGGAGTGTGTAGGGACACACAAGGCAGACAGTAGAAACCACTACAAGCAAAATACTTAGAGCACTGATCAGTGAACAGTCTGCGACATGATTGGTGTTGTCCCTTGTGCAACTGCAGAATGATAACTAATTAATGAGATGACTACACGATACGTACATCAGTCGTATACAAAGGAATGGGGTACAGAATATATGTTTTTGTGTTGATGTAAACTTAGTGAGTTATACAGGTGTTAAGAGGAAACTTGAGAGGATACTGTCACTGCCTGGGAAAAGAACCTGGCCTGTGATCATCTCAGCCAGGATGCAGCCAGCAGACCACAAGTCCACTGAGAGTGTGACAGACACACACAGAATAAATAACACATGAGCTACAGCTGAACCAATAGTACAAAATGAAGATCACCCCAGAAGTGCAGTGCATGGAATGTGAAGCCCAAATCAATGAAAAGGTATTTATTGTGTGTTGGTGATAGGTCACCTGATTGGCTATAGTGCATCCAGTTGAAGATGACCTCTGGCGACCTGTACCAGCGTGTCACCACATAGCCTGTCATCTCACTCTCTGCATGTCTTGCTAGACCAAAGTCCAGGATCTGAGATAGAAAGAGAAAGCGAGGGAATGTGAAAGAAAAGTCCATTGAAGCTTGTAAAAAATAGAGGCTTATACGTAACCACAACAATCAAACAATAATGTGTAGTCATTAAACACCAGTGTGTTGTCTTCCTAAATCAAGTACATTATGTTTATCTTACTGTCTGAAGGTTTTACAATAAAAGGTTCAGTATCATTAAACCATTAATAATTAAAGAATTTTGCCAAATTCTTAATTACCTTTAATTCACAGTTCTCATTCACAGCAAGGTTACCAGGTTTTAGGTCCTGAAGAATACATTTGAAAAAACAAACATAGGATCTTATATGATCTGGCCACTCAAATGTACTTAGAAATGTATTTCAAGTATATTCATAAGAACCTAATACAAACCCGATGGATGATCCCTGCAGAATGGATATACTAAGGGAGAGAAAAATGTAAAGAAACATTATCTTCAGGTGAATATAAGATTACGATTTAAGATTAAGATCAAGGTCCAACCAAAATTTGACTTCCGCTTTATCCCGTCCCTTCTGAAAGATACACGCATATACAGGTTGAGAGGTCAGAGCAGGGGTCTGCCACACTGGGCGCCTATGGAGCAGTTGTTTTGGGGTGGTTTAAGTGCATTGCTCAAGGGCACAACGGCAGGCAAAGGCATCTAGGATTTGATACCAGCAAACCTTCGGTTGCCAACTCATTTCCAGATGGATAACCTTTTCCTCACAGATCGGGGATTCAAAATGGCAACCATCCATTTGCCGGCACCCCTCTCTGACGGCTAGGCTACCTGCCACCCCATCTAATACAATGATTTCTTAGTAGTGATGAACACCTTCAGGCCACGTAGCAGCTGGTAGAAGAGGTAAACGATGATGCGATCGGTCAGTCTCCTGCTCTTCATGATGCGACCGAGGTCCTGAGCCACAAAGGGCATTACCATGTAACTGTAACATGGAGGAGAGAGATGGGAAGTCAGATGCAAACAGTGTTACCATGTAACTGTGACATGGAGGAGAGAGATGGGAAGTCAGATGCAAACAGTGTTACCATGTAACTGTGACATGGAGGAGAGAGATGGGAAGTCAGATGCAAACAGTGTTACCATGTAACTGTGACATGGAGGAGAGAGATGGGAAGTCAGATACAAACAGTGTTACCATGTAACTGTGACAGAGAAATAAAGTAGGGAAAGGGAATGATACAATACGTCATGTACTAAAGCTACCTCCTCAAACTAAGCATTACAACTGTATAAAATGATTACATAACAAAAATGCTGGTAATATCATACACTATCATACACAGGCATAAAATATATGTTTTAACTCAGCTAACAGATTATATCACATACACAAGCACATACAAAGGAGCGAAGGCGAAGTAAGCACAAACAAACATGAATAAACCTGCACACACACACAGCTTTGTTTTGGAGTGTAAAAATGTTTGACAATTAAAAATCTTATTTTCCCTAACCCCTAACCCTAAATCTAACCCTTACCTAACCCTATAAACTTAACCTGAAAAACCCTGAACCTGACCTTAATCCCAAAACCTAATCCTTAAATTTAAAATAGCATTTGAACAAATTGAGAACATTCGGTTTAAATTTGAGGACATTGGGGTCCTCATAATGTAGGAAAACAAGTACACACACATGTACAAACTTCATGATACACACTCAGCAGCCTGTCTCAACAAGCTGTGACAACTGGCAGAGGAATGTGGTTCCCAGCTCCCCACTTACAACGTCTGGAATTTCTCCAGGGAGAAATCAGGTGTGAAGACATGGAGGAGGCTGATCACCTTTAAGGAAAACAACAGGAAGAAGGAAAGTAATGAACAGTTTATTCCCACAAAAAGGGACCACACAAACATATACATTGCAGTAATACACATTCATCGCCAGTAGTACAAGTAGGCCTGAGGAAGTACAAGTGCTCTGTGAATATGTTGAGTGAAAACACTGGCCCATAAGAGGGGCTATTCCTCTCCGCCAAACAGAAATAAACATAAGAAGGAGGCAAAGGAATAAAACTGGACGTCTTTGGGTGACTGATATTCAACATACAGATTCGTTTAAAACTACAAATGATCCTGAGGTGAAGTAGAATGAATGACAATTACTGCGTTGTGATGGCTTTTCATGTTTAAGTGTCTGGAATCTCTGTCCAGGGGAGTGTATCTCAGATGTCCACTATTATAGTAGGTAATAAGGACTTACATTGTCATGCTGGATATGGCGTAACAGTCTTAGTTCACGGTAGGCCCGTTGAGCGTGGATTAGGGACTGAAAGGGACGATAGAGCTTTTTTATGGCCACCTTCTCCTTAGTCTGCTGGTCAATAGCAGAACTAATGAATAAAACAAGTTCAAAGTCAAATAACATTTGTGTTGGATAGAAGAATTCTGCCACAGAATGTAGGCAAGGGGGGTATAGAATGGTTACTCTCAATGCCAATAGTGATACTTCAAGTCAGTATAGATCAAAGGGTACAGAATCTTTGAGTAGCTATCATGTCAGTTTGACCAATTGTTATAAGTAGTACTACAAATAACATTTCAGACGCTTGTGTGTTCATTCTATATTACCGATATCTGGCAGAGGTAAAACTGGGTTTCAAGATGTGTTAATATGAGGCTCGCTCCAGGTTGGGAGTGAATAATTAGTCTCATCTCGAGACCTGCTTCAATTGGCTAATTTCCTTGAGGCAATAGTGCCTCTGTTAGCAGTGTCCTGAGTCTTTTGTTATGGGAAGAAAATGGAACAACAAGCTGATATGACACAATATCCAATATTGTAGAATTTTGCGTATGTAACTAATAAGAAATGAATAAACAATTATAGGCTTAGGTAAAGTTGTTCCCTTATTCTGTTTATGTTCTATATTTTAAAGTATATAAAATGCATGCTGGTTTGGCGAGAAGTTTTTCCAGGAAAACTACCAATAATTGCCCCTTCACAAAGCCCCTTCACTCACCATACTGTCCCGTAAGCGCCCGAGCCAACTGCTTTCAGCGCGATATATTGTTCTGGAACATCCCATGTTGTTTTCTTTAACTCCAGTCTATGGAAACCTGTCTTCACAGGCGATTCCATTTTGTCAATAAAATATGTCGATCTAGTTCAAACCAGTGTGGTACCTATTGGTGAATTTTCATAGCCTTGAGGTTTCGATATGACAGGTAAGCAGAGGTAGCCTACAACTGTGAGACCCCACCCCACCTCACATGATGTAAATGGCATTCCCACTGCACTGTGTACACACTCACCTGTCGAAGGCTCTGTATAAAACTCATACATAGGCCTACTAGTATAGTAGCCTAAAATATTGCTGCTCTTTCTGTAGCACCATTCCAAATACTGCAAAAAGCTGCCAAATTCCTCTTACTCTTCTGTTCGATCAGATGTGTAAAAAACAGGATTGAGTTGGTTTGTGAGATCTGGTATTAATAGTGCTTCTTGTTCCTGCTAAACGTCTCTGTAGAGGTCAAAGTCATGCACAGATTGCCGACAGAGTAAAGCATTCACACAGATCACATTTACAGTATAGTATTAATCTAAGTTTTCTGTACTACCAACCATGGACCAATCAAAAACTGTAACTAGTATCTGCGGTGTATTACAACTTGAAGGCTACTGTAAAAACCATAGATATGTTATAAGACCCTCCACCTTTGTCTGACCCCATTAAATTATTTACTAAGGGATATCTATCTTGTTCTTAACATTAGTGGAACATGGGCATCCTATAGACCCTCCTGGCAAAAATATTGGTCAATACAAAAAGTTTATGATTCAAAGCTAGCTCAAATGTTCTCATTTGAATGCTCAGATTGAATGATCAGCAGCCAGAGTGAGGGACAGATGTATTGGGCATAAAGCAAGCATACTGCAGGGCACTCCGTCTGTAACGACAGATGCTTGGAGACGAGAAGCAAGTACAGGGCGTACATTTAATAATAAATAAACATGAAACATAACAAGAACAGCGTCTGGACAGGAGAAACATAACATCAATGCTGACTCGGAAATGAAACTGAGGAAGTGACAGATATAGGGGAGGTAAATGACATGATGGAGTGCAGGTGAGTCCCATAATTAAGCGCAGGTGTGCGTAACGATGGTGGCAGGCGTGCGTAATGATGAGTGAACTGGTGACCTCGAGCACCTGAGAGGGGGAGCGGGAGCAGATGTGACACTGTCAAATAGGCCTACATTACATTCCTCTAGTCAAGTGGGATGAAAAAAAGTGCAGAAAATTCTGAGTCCACTACATTATTAAAGAACTTCTTCGGGATCGGTGTCCCTTCCGCGGGACGGTTGAGCTAACGTAGGCTAATGCGATTAGCATGAGGTTGTAAGTAACAAGAACATTTCCCAGGACATAGATATACCGTCTCTGATATTGGCAGAAAGCTTAAATTCTTGCTAATCTAACTGTACTGTCCAATTTACAGTAGATATTACAGTGAAATAATACCATGCTATTGTTTGAGGAGCGTGCACAATATTGAACATGAAAAGTTATTAATAAAAAAAATAGGCACATTTGGGCAGTCTTGATACAAAATGTTGAAGAGAAATGCAATGGTTCATTGGATCAGTCTAAATCTTTGCACATACACTAAATTGCACCTGGGCTGGAATAATACATTATGGCCTTTCTCTTGCATTTCAAAGATGATGGTACAACAAAATACAAACGAACGGTTGGTTTTTTCTTTGTATTATCTTTTACCAGATCTATTGTGTTATACTACATTCATTTCACATTTCCATAAACTTCCAAGTGTTTGCTTTCAAATGATACAAAGAATATGCATATCCGCGCTTCAGGGCCTGAGCTACAGGCAGTTAGATTTGGGTATGTGAATTTAGGCAAAAATTTTAAAAAGGGGCTAATCCTTAAGAGGTCCTGAATGAGTCCAGGTCACTGTAAAATGGGAAAAAGCTGAATAGATAAAGATAAAGCTGGATTCCATTGAGTATAATTTTTTTCAATGTAATGTGTGATTATCTGAAAAGTAGTTTTGTGAGACATGTGAGATTGCAAAATGTGTTCATATATGCAAAACAACCATTTTTCAAATGTCCATCTTTGGTTGGGTCTTTTGTTTTGTCCGTTTATTAGCAGCTAAGATAAAAACATACCAATAGGCTAATTCCGTAAAGGCAGATCTAAACACCGTAGGCACATTTTATTGAACTTTGAGCATTGACTGTAGGTGGAAAGGCACTTTATACATCCAATCAGTTATTTCAATTACTATTATTATTTTTCCAAGGTGTTACAGTGAGCACTGCAATAACTGTACCACAGAGATTTTAAACCTGTATGTATACCATAGACAGAGATAGACAGCTCTAGTGCCCCAAAGCTATTTTAGTCAACTTGGTGGGACTTCCTATGGAGGGATCACATAATTCCATCCAGGTCATCAGGAAGGCTCATCAAATTAATTATTCTCCTGAGAAAACATTCCATAACTGTAGGAAGCAGTACATTTAATTGAAATGACATGGAAACAACGTTGATTCCACCACTGTGTGCCCAGTGGGATATTGCTTACACCTGTAAAATCCTCTCAGATTAGTGTGTAGGGCTTAGGGGTCCATTTGGGAGTGGGTCGTTTACTCTCTTTGACTACATGCTCTCCATACCTGGGCATACCTGAGGTGCATTCAATATGACAGAGTGGTGTTCATCGTTTAATTAATACGGAAACGGTACTGTACTAAAAAAAACAGTTTGCGAACGATATGGCCCAGAGGGTGATTGTGTAAGGAGGTGTGCTGCATGAGTTTTGCGATTTCAAATGGTCACACCCATATTGATCAGGCCACACCCACCAAACGGGAGTAACTATACCTCAAAAGAACAGTGTGCACCATTTTGGGAAAACGTGTAGTTCGGTACAAACTTAAGGTAGGAAATGTTGATCCTAACTGAAAGCACCCCAGGGTTGGGGTCAATTCCATTTAAATTCCAGTCAATTCAGAAAGCAAACCAAATTCTTATTTAAATTCCAAATGTTCCTCATTGAAAACCATTGTAATTGTAATTTCAGTTATCTTCCTGAGGTAGTATTGCATTACAATACCTCCAAATCACATTATTGCTCGTTTGGAAGTCTGCAGAAGTTTATATTAGCTGAAACGGCTAGATTAACCCCGTTCAACAGCCCTGCAGCCCCACAGCAACTTGCCAAACATCCCCTATTTCCCCTTCACCCAAATCCAGATAGCTGATGTTCTGAAAGAGTTGCAAAATCTGGACCCCTACAAATCAGATGGGCTAGACAATCTGGACCCTCTCTTTCTAAAATGATCAGCCGCAATTGTTGCAAACCCTATTACTAGCCTGTTCAACCTCTCTTTCATATCGTCTGAGATCCCCAAATATTGGAAAGCTGCCACGGTCATCCCCCTCTTCAAAGTGGAGACACTCTAGACCCAAACTGTTACAGACCTATATCTATCCTACCCTGCCTTTCCAAGGTCTTCGAAAGCCAAGTTAACAAACAGATCACCGACCATTTTGAATCCCACCGTTCCTTCTCCGCTATGCAATCTGGCTTCAGAGCTGGTCATGGGTGCACCTCAGCCACGCTCAAGGTCCTAAACGATATCATAACCGCCATCGATAAAAGACAATACTGTGCAGCCATATTCATCGACCTGGCCAAGGCTTTCGACTCTGTCAATCACCACGTTCTTATCGGTAGACTCAACAGTCTTGGTTTCTCAATGACGGCCTTGCTTGGTTAACTAATTACTTCTCAGAAAAAAATTAAATGCATGCTCTTCAACGGATCGCTACCCGCACCTGCCCGCCCGTCCAGCATCACCACTCTGGATGGTTCTGACTTAGAATATGTGGACAACAAAAAATACCTAGGTGTCTGGTTAGACTGTAAACTCTCCTTCCAGACTCACATTAAGCATCTCCAATCCAAAATTAAATCTAAAATCAGCTTCCTGTTTCGCAACAAAGCAGCATTCACTCATGCTGCCAAACATACCCTCGTAAAACTGACTATCCTGCCGATCCTTGACTTTGGCGATGTCATTTATAAAATAGCCTCCAACACTCTACTCAGCAAATTGTATGCAGTCTATCACAGTGCCATCCGTTTTGTCACCAAAGCCCCATATACTACTCACCACTGCGACCTGTATGCTCTCGTTGGCTGGCCCTCCCTTCATATTTGTCACCAAACCCACTGGCTCCAGGTCATCTATAAGTTTTTGCTAGTTAAAGCCCCGCCTTATCTCAGCTCACTGGTCACCATAGCAGCACCCACCCATAGCACGTGCTCCAGCAGGTATATTTCACTGGGAACGAATTGCAAAAATCACTGAAGCTAGAGACTCATATCTCCCTCACTAACTTTAAGCATCAGCTGTCAGAGCAGCTCACAGATCACTGCACCTGTACATAGCCCATCTGTAAATAGCCTATCCAACTACCTCACCCCCATATTGTTATTTATTTATTATTATTATTATTTTTTGCTCCTTTGCACCCCAGTATCTGTACTTGCACATTCATCTTCTGCACATCTATCATACCAGTGTTTAATTGCTAAATTGTAACTACTTCGCCACTACGGCCTGTTTATTGCCTTACCTCCCTAATCTTACCTCATTTTCACATACTGTATACAGATTTTTTTTCTGTTGTGTTATTGACTGTACGTTTGTTTATTCCATGTGTAACTCTGTGTTGTTGTTTGTGTCTCACTGCTTTGCTTTATCTTGGCCGGGTCGCAGTTGTAAATGAGAACTTGTTCTCAACTGCTCTAACTGGTTAAATAAAGGTGAAATAATAACATAAAAAAAATAAAAAATAACAGCCAATAAAATGTAGGCGCTGTAAGCCACGCCTACATTTTACTGGACGTTACATTTCTAGAACCCTCCACCATTGTCTCATGTCAGATGGCTTCAATCTAATGCTACATGCACTTGCCAGGAGCCAGCGCAGACGGCAGTCGCTCTTTCTGATGTGAGACAATGCCACCCCCCCGACATGCCTGTAGATTGGATGCTGCATGTAATGACATGTGTCACTGGGTGTTCGTGCTCCTCACTCCAAGGACGTTCTATTTAGTACAGTCTTGTGAAGACGAGAGTGTGGAGAACTCATCAAAAATGACTTTTGAAGCACTGCACACCCATTGCTACTGCATTACCTTTGACCAATACAGACAAAACCAGATAACTACATAAATCAATAGCTAGCTTGTAATTTCATAATTATCAGCCTTGATGGGTAGCTAGCTAGCTACCAATTCTTCATCAGTTCGCCTGTGATCTATGCAAACTACAGTGGATATTTCAGGCAGTTAAACATGCCATAATTAACACAGTACATATTTATTAATGTATCAGGATAAAATGTTCTAGTCAGGCAACATACTTGTTATGTCTCGTGGGTTTCATAACGTCTTTATAACATCACGTCTTTATAACAATTCAATAATAATGATACAAGAATTCAGTTCATCCTTTTATCTCGAACGTGATCATCTCAACATACCACAACTCCCATGATGCTCTGCGGCATAACCCCAATATACAAAATCTCCTTCATTCCTTCTTAAATTGCCCCCATTATGAACAACAGTCCTGAAAAGGTGACTGTGAGCCCCTAGGTGATGACTGCTGGGACAGGATGTCACCCGGTAACAGTTCTGGTCCACTCACAGTACTCAACAGTAACTTATCTGTGTGTCTTTTCCAGATGAAGTCATCTGAAGTCTGGACAGTGTGGGACACAGGACCAGTCTGAGCAATGACTGTAGCAGGAACCCACTTTGGTCTGTTGAGGTAGTACCTAGATAGTTTCTTCAGGTTTGAAAGCTCTGTCCTTTAATTTTTAATTTTTTTTAACTAGGCATGTCAGTTAAGAACAAATTCGTATTATCAATGACAGCCTACCCCGTCCAAACCCTAACAATGCTGGGCCAATTGTGCACCACCTTATGGGACCACCAATCATGGCCAAATGTGACAACAGCCCAGGATTGAACCAGGGTCTGTAGTGATGCCTCTAGCACTGAGATGCAGTGCCTTAGACCGCTGCACCAGTCGGGAGCCCGCTCAGTTCATGTTGTCACACTGTCTCCTTTGCGTTCAAAGGTTTGAGTAGGTTGAAACTTGTGCGTAGCTCTCTCTTCATGAGTAGTGATACAGAAAAAGCCTTGGTGGTTGTACGTGGCATGTTCCTGTAGGATAGCAGGAAGCTGTTCAAGCATTGGTGCCATTTCCCTTGACCCTGAGACGCTTTCAAGTCATGTTTCATGGTCTGCACAAACCTCTCCACTAGCCCGTTGGTTGATGGATAATACGGTGCAGACCTGAGGCCATTTCTTTGGACATTTCTGTGGTCTGTTGTTGTTAACGAGTTGGAGTAGCGATCCAAACCGACTAAACACTTCCACAAGCTTCTCAATGGTCTTCTCAGCAGTAGATCTCAGGATGGCAACCACTGGCCACTTTCTATGAGCATCCACGACCAAGAAACAAACTTCGACTGAACCTGTGAAGTTGACATGCATGCATTTCCTTGCCTCCTCCATCCAATCCCATGGATGAAGAGCTGCAAGTTGAGGTACGGTGTGAACCTTTTAGCATGGGGAACATGTTTTTGCTTTCTCCTCAATGTCTCCATCCAATCCAGGCCAAAAGTAGCTTTGTGTGATTTCCTTCATGCAAACCATTTGATTCGCATTTCATTCTGCCTTCGCTGGTTTCCTCAGCAAAGGCGGAATGATAACTTTCCTCCCCCACAGCAGACAACTGGAAAGGTAAGGTTTCAGTTCCGGAGCATTTCCTGCGGCTTTACCTTGGATGATGATGTCCATCACTTCAGATAACACCAGTTCGTTTCTGTTGTTTCTCCGCACTTGTGATGAAGATGTCAACTTGGCATGACTACGTCTTGACCACAGGTAGTGGTAACCTGGAAAGTCCATCTGCTTAGCATTACAGTTCTGACTTGTGGCACTTGATGTCGTAGGTGTATGCTGACAACAACAAAGCCCACCTTTGCATTGCTTGCTTGCAGTATGCGGTACAAAGATGCTAGTCAGTGGACAATGATCTGTAGGATGATTAGTAAGAAGGGGGAACTTCCTCCTGTACAGATACTGGTGAAATTTATGCCCTCCAAAAACTATTCCTAGGTCTTCCCTTCTATTGCGTTGTTACTTTCTGCTTTCTACAATGTCCTTGATGCGAAAGCAATTGGCTTCTCTTCACCGGAAGGCATGATATAGGACATGACTGCTCCCACATCATAGGGACTAGCATCACAAGCTAGTTGGATGGGCAATGAAGGGTCGAAGTGTGTCTAGATTAATCTAAATCCCTCAGTTTCTTCTCCGCAAAGAAACCCACAGTACCTCCAGAGATGATATCTAGACCACGAACACATTCTAACCATTCTGATTAGTCCCAGAAGTTGATGGGTTGAGCCAGAGCAAGAACACACATGGTTAAAGCAGTGTTTTGAAAATGCGTCATTGGCTTTGATACTCTGATTGGTTAGAAATGATCCAATCATTTTGACATGAGTGGTGTTATACAACATTTGACTTAGATGATGGCAGTCACACTGAAGCATGTATCAAAACATAGAGCAGCGGAAGAAATCAGTTTGAGTCTTTAGGCAACAAATTAAGTGTAATATACAATGACATCGCAAAACAAAAAAACACATAAGTAGGAGGCAGAAATGGTTCCTACACAAGTAAAGAATGAAAGACATGCTATACAATTATGAGCGGTAATTATCTCTGTTATTTAATTTTTTTCCTCGCCAGGTACGTTAGGTTCTTTTTTGTGTAACTGTGCTTTCAGTCCCACTGGCAACCACCAGAGGAGGCTCAAATCACATAGGTCTACATACAGATTTTGAGGTGATGCTATCATTGAATTTCCTCCTGTAATTACCACCTGGAACTGTGAATTTATACCGTTCTTTGTTGTTTATAACTAATTATGTTTGCGGTGGTAACACTTATGTTTTGGGCAGGGGATAGGCCTACGTATGGGAATTTGCTAAGTCATTATATAACGAATATAATTAAAATGAGAATAAAATTATCCATTATTTCAAGTATTTAACTTGTTTTTGTGAAAGTTCAACGATGTCATTCATTTATTGCGCTTCTTGCTTGTCTGTAAACAATGGCTCACTGCGGGACGAAGCAATTGCGCTTCTACAAAATAAGTTGCCCACTCCCAGATATGCCTAGAAAGAAGTCTGCCACTCAGCTTGGGCTTGTTCGTTGTAGTAACTGTTCCTCTGAACTACCCGTGCGCAAACCAAGCGGCTTGTCAGCTGTGTGGATCCTCAAAGACAACGAATGGTAGTACCGTACGACAACTGACAGTGCTGCTCGGTAAAGAATAGGAAGGGGCAGTAAAGTAAACGCACGTTTTTAGAATAATTTGTCAAACAATTTGCATTTGGATTAGCTGGAGAACAGACACTTTTCTCTCGCTTATAACGCCGGGGAGCTCACATCGAGACTCCGTGACATCGTACTTTTTAAGGTAAGAATACAGTTTGATTTGAGTCCCATTAAAACTCAAATTTACTTAAAAGTTGTTTTTAGTGCCTAATAAACATTATAACCTAGAGGAGAAATAAATGCGACAATTCGGACTACGTTGAATGAAACACATTACGGGCTAGAGTTTCAAATGTAACCTCATTCCATGGATTTTTAAAATGGGAAGGTGCAATAATATATTACGTTGTTGCAATACTTTAAAAGTTCCTATGTTGTCAAAAAACAAGTGCAAGTCGAATGTAATATCACTCAATACATCCATTTGTCCATGAGCCTTTTGTTAAAACGTTTTTAACACTAACCCCTGCAACGAATGAAGGTATCGTTGAAATAAAAACTGGTTTTGCGTATGATTGTATTGAATTGCTCAGTGGATACAGTTGTCTAGTGTGATTATTCCACTTGGGGTCGTTGTTCAAACTGTCTAGGCATAGACCATCAAAACAAATGTTTTGTTTGTGTATTGTCTGACTATCATTTGGCAATTATCAGACAAACTATTGATGTACCACCATCACTTTTTGACATGATGCAAGTAAAGCTGCCAGCATGCCATTCTCCTCCCATATGTAGGGATTGATGAGAGGATGATCCAGCGGACACAGTTGGGCTCCACTGTCACTTGAATACTGCAACTGGATGTGTTGTGTGATTGTTTTTTTTGTTTTTTTCAAATGCCATTTTCAACTGCTGTCATAATCTTTTGGATACAGACAGACACGTCCTCTTCCTAACTGTCTAAAGCTGTTGTTCCCCCTTTGAAATTAGCTTACAACTTGCCATTGGCAAAATCAGTTGCATTTGTACATATCTGTATGTTTGCCTAGGTGTGATTCTGAAAAGGTTTGGTCTTATCTTTTAACAGGGGCTACAATTATAGCCTAACAGAGGAAGTGTATATATTTTTTTTACATAGCCACTCCCTTTCTTTTTCTTTCTACAGCAGGAAATTATTGTGTAATATTCAAACTTTATTCATACAGTGGCCAACGTTTATAAAGGATCACACTTTCAGCTGTGATCAGGCTAGAAGAGGCTTTGTTTAAAATCCCCCAAAATCCTGTTTTGCACCTAATAAACCCTATTGAGATGGTGCTTTCATTCTTTCCCACCCCAGTCGGTTTTCACTTTCTTACCCTGTGTAGGTAATCCAGAAGTGCAATAAACAAAACCAGATTTATATATATTTTTGTATACCAAAGGACAACCTTTTTCTAGGTGTATTGGCTGATCAGATGTAATTTGATTACGTTGGATTAGGGTTTTGATTATCCAGCATCTTACCCTAGCCCAGTAACATCATTACAGGAAGACTTTGTAGTAAAATGGCCATGGGCATGACCTTCGAGCTCTTACTCTTTCACTTGTTTTGCTGTTCAAAACCCAGACGGACATTCTTGAATAGCAGGCCATCTGCTAGTCCAAGTGCTTTTTCCATGAGCACAATATCACATTACCCTCAGATCACTTTGCAATAGAGTGGGGGATGTGATTTGTTGGCAAGGGGGAATACAGTCTCATTCCCAGTAGTATGTCTTCAACACAATGTCTGGTAAAAAGGCTTTTACATTTTTGTGGGTGGCTACCACCAACACCATCTTTGCTTCCGCTAAAAACCCTGCCATCTGATTGGTTGAGACTTGTGGGCTCACTTTCCTTGGCTGGCAAAGACGCCACCGGGGATAACTCTCAGATTTGGATTGCTGTGTGCTTTCCATCATGTCTTAAAACTGTCTGACTATTTGGCCCAGAGGCTTATTTCAAGTTTTCAGGTAACAGGAATGAACATGCCGGCCTCCAGTCACCACTAGCCGGCCTCCTTCCGGTACCCTGCCTTGAACCTTAGTCACTATTAGTAACCGGTACTACCACCCGGTACTCTACTCTGCACCTTAGAGACTGCTGCCCTATGTGCGTAGTCACTTTAATAATGTTTACATATTGTTCTACCCACTTCATATGTATATACTGTATTCTAGTCAAGGCTCATCCTATATAACTACTGCTGTACACACCTTTCTATTCATATACTGTCCATTCATACCATTTTATATTTATATTCTAGACTCTGACATTGCTCGTTCTGATATTTTTGGGATTTGTGTGTTGTTTTATACTGTTAGGTATTACTGCACTGTGGGAGCTAGAAACATAAGCATTTCGCTGCACCTGTGATAACATCTGCAAAATATGTGTACGAGACAAATGCAATTTTGATTTGAAAAGATCAAACGTTGAAGGCACTAGGACCTCTCGGATGGACAAAATAAAAAAACTTCATCAGCAGCTGCCGTTCAATCTTGCTTTGTGACTACATTTTTTACACAGCAATAGAAGGGAGGCTGTCATCTACAGGATATATATACTTGATTGATAAGTGAAATGTTAAAGGGATACTTTGGGATTTTGTCAGTGAGCCCTTTTTGGATACCACGAAAGTTCAAGTTTTAAGTTTCAATGTCACATGCACAAGTACAGTGAAAGGTCTTTCTTGGAGACACAAAGCCCGACAATGCAATAATCAATAACGATGTATTGCTAGAAAACAAAAAAACACGAGTAAGTAAGCATACCATATACAGGAAATATTTCAAGGCAGTTCCAATACCATATTTACATGTGCTTACATGTTACACATACTGGAGTGATGGAGGTAGATATGTATAGCGGTAAGGTGACTAGGCAACAGGATATAAGATAAACAGAGTAGCAGCAGCTTGCATGTGTAGGTGTGTAGAGTCAGTAAAAATGTATGTGCAAATTATCTGTGAGTGAGCAAATGATGGCGTGAGCGTTTGTGTGCATTTTGGTGTGTGAGTGTGTAGGGCTCTGTGAGTGTGCATAGACAGTGCAAATACTGAAATAAAAGGTCAAACTCGGTCCGTGTAGCTATTTTGTTAGCTATTTAACAGTCGTATTGCTTGGGGATCGAATCTGTTCAAGAGCCTATTGGTGTCAGACTTGATGCACCGGTACCTCTTGCCGTGCGTCTTTGACGATTTTCCGGGCCTTGTTTTCACACCGCCTGATATAGAGGTCCTGGATGGCAGTGAGCTCGGCCCCAGTAAAATACTGAGCTGTCTGCACAACCCTCTGTAGTGACATGCGATCCAGGGTGGTGCTATTGCCATACCAAGCAGTGATGCAGCCGGTCAATATGCTCTCAATGGTACAGCTGTAGTACCTTTTCAGGATTTCAGGGTCTATGACTAATGTTTTCAGCCTCCTGAGGGGGAGGAGGCACTTTCGCGCCTTCTTCATGAATGTGCGTTTTAACCATTTTAAGTCTTTAGTGATTTGGACACAGAGGAACTTGAAGCTGTCTACCTGCTCCACAGCCGACCTGTCAATGTGTATGGAGGCATGCCCCCCCCCCGTTTCCTGTAGTCCACAATCAGCTCCTTGGTCTTGCTGACGTTGAGGGAGAGTTTGTTGCTCCGGCACCACACTGTCAGGACACTGACCTCCTCCTTGTAGGGTGACTCATCGTCGCCGGTGATCAGGCCTACCACTCGTGTTGTCAGCGAACTTGATAATGGGATTAGTTGTGCGTGGCCACATGGTCATAAGTGAACAAGAAGTACAGGAGGGGACTAAGCACACACCCCCTGTGGGGCCCCTGTGATAATGGTCAGCGTGGTGGAGGTGTTGTTGCCTACCCTCACCACCTGGGGTCAGCACGTTAGAAAGTCCAGGATGTAGTTGCAGAGGGAGGTGTTCAGACCCAGAGTCCTAAGCTTGTTGACGAGCTTCGAGGGGATAATGGTGTTTAACGCTGAGATGTAGTCAAAGAACAGCATTCTCACAGGTATTCCTCTTATTTAGGTGGGTGAGGGCAGTGTGGAGAGCAATTAAGATTGCGTCATCGATTGATCTGTTGGGGCGGTATGCAAATTGGAGTGGATCTAGGGTGGCTCGATGTTGTCAAAGCGTGCATAAAATGCATTGAGTTCGTCTTGTAGAGAGGCATCGTTGGGTAGATCATGGTTGGGTCTTCCTTTGTAATCCGCAATAGACTAGAACCCTGCCACATGTGGTGGGCGTCGGAGCCTGTGTAATATGATGCCCCCATATTCCTATATTTTCCTTTTGCTCGTTTGATGACTCTGCGGAGGTCATAGCAGGCCTTCTTGTGCTTATTTCTGTCTTCGGCCATAGCATCAGGGTTGTCTGTGATAGCTCTGTGTTCAGTAGCCCTGCTCTTTAGTTTAGCGCCAACCTCTGTGTTAATCCAGGGCATTTGATTGGGGAAGAAGCGAACCCTCACCGTGGGTACAACGTCGCCGATGCATTTTCTAATGAAGCCTGTTGCTAACTAGTGCTAGCGCAATTGCTAACTATTGTGCGAACGTTTGCGAAACTACCTCTAACTTCCTTCATACTGAACACAGAGACAAATGGTAAACACAAGTTAATCTGACTCTGGGTAGTATCCCTTTAATGATGTAGGCTAACCCTTTTGCTTTTCTCAACATGAGAACAAGCTGACCGATGGGGTGATTTGTTGGCACTTTTGAAACAGGATGCGCACTGTATGAGTAGGGGGTTTCCCAGAGTGACAGTTGCAAACCGGTATGTTCTGAGATAATAAAAAGTAACTCCTCACATGTAACATGAGCATTAATGGAACTTAGATTTTTTTAGCTCTGGCCAGCTGGTCTAGCCATTTCTCCTCATCCTACTCCGACTGGTCGTGTAGACTTGTATTCTAGGCCCCAGAGACATAGACTATTGACTATTGGATTGGTGGAGGTCTCAAGACACAGTCTCAGTTCTGCATGGCAAAGGGGATTGACACTCGTCTTCCTCTGAAGCAACAGTAGATGTACTTAAAGTAATTATTCTCACAGTGGAGCAAACACTAGCCTAGATGACAGACTTGACAATAGGGAGAGAGTGGGTCAAATAACTCCAAGCATATCTAGACAGAAGGATTTTTTGAATGTTTGGGGAGAAGATGGCCATCTTGAGGTTGGGGGGGGGGTGGTTGGAAGATCTGAGAGGTCAAGGATTGTTAGGAGGTATTTGGGGCGTCCACCCCATCAGTCACTCTAGCAGCAGCTGCGCTGCCCTTATGATGCGTCCTTGTGCTGCGGGGTGTGGTTTTATGATCTGCCGGGGTGTGGGAGGTTGACAAGGGGGCACCAACCATGGGGCACCACTCTGGACATACTGCGCAGAACATCACTGTGAGAAAATGAAGGAATATTACAAAGGATTTACATGGTGAAAGTATATAAAGTATTTTAACTGGCAAAAGTTATGTGACTATCATAGTCACATTGCGATCATAGGTAACTATGACGAACATACTGTACATCCTGCTGTTTTGGTAATTACATCTTTCAGCCAGACCTGTAGCTTGATACACTGCACAGGTTGAGTGTACTGTGCAGTTGCCGTATGCAGATCTCCGAAGCTGCCGACTCCCTGACTGCTCTGCATTACATCACCAAGCCCACCCAGGATAGAATATTCATTAGCTAATGCTAACACGTGTGAAAGCCCTGCATAGTTTCCCTTATTTTTTTTTTTTAGGTAAAACTGTCTCTCTCTTTATGTCCTTATCTGCTTTCATCTCTCCCCTCTCTTTCTTGCAAGTCACTGTGGAAGTTGGAACACACGCCGGCTGCTGATCCTGTTCTGAGGCTGTGCCCATTTGTTTTGGCTTCCTAATAAATACCCCTTTTCATTAGTGGTAAGCAGCTTCTGTGTTGTGCTTACCAATGATAAGCTTTTCCATTTCCTGACTAAGCTAGGGACAGTGCTGATGGTCATTACCCTCAATAGGGTCTGGTGGACTGGGTTGAAGATGAGCACTGTCTGGATACCAAGTTACTGCCTTTTTTTAGTTATTTCCCTGGCCTTTGGAAACAGGTGATTTTTAGAGGCCTGAGGAAACAAGGACGGTCACAGCCAACACCAACAGCTGTCAGATAGGTTATAGGTTAACAGAACATTGTTTTGCAAAAACATATTCCTATGGGCTGTTTTTCCACTCTATTCTGGTGTCATCACATTGTATGCTGTTTTCCATCAAAGCCTTAAAGGCTGTCCAAGTTCTATAGTGAATGTCAATTGATAATGTCCCTACGATCCACCTTAAAACACTTGAAATGTATAAGAAATAAACGTAATTTAATTTTAGGTGTCAGTCTGCTGAAAATTCCCCCTTTTTCATAGCTCTTTGCAGTCCCATGGGAAGCCCCAGATATGGAGGGTGTGGTTATTGTGCCGTAACATGGCAACCTCCCTCACTCCCTCTGAACACTTGCCTGTGAGCCCAGCTCAGCTATGCAAGTTATTTCAATCACAGTTGTTAGCATTCCCTTGCTAAACGACATGCCAGTAGAACCTTGTGGTCCCAACTGGAACCTGGCATGACTGACAAATGGTGTTTATGCAGCATGGTATCAAATGTTCAGATATTAAATGATGCATTATTGCACAAGTAATGACTAAAACCAGTTGATTGATTAAACAAACCTCCAAGCATCTTATCCCTCTGCCAATCGAGTTAATGCATATGGGATTACTGTACTTGAACAGAGGGGTGTATTGCAAAGTCAGCTTGGCTTCTCACAATTTCTCTGTTTCTCATCTTTATTAGCAGTGAAGGGGATTTGGAGAGAGTCTGGGTAGATCCTAGATAGGGGATCGCTTTAATCCCCTTTACCTCAGACAATGAGATTGAGGGAGAGGAAATATGCACAGTAAACAAAGGTTAAGGACTATGGTCATGTTTCTTTACGCCATCTTTTTTTTACTTCCAATATCTAACTTCCTGAAACACATTGGCGGTTTTGTTAGATCCTCCTCAATTATGTGACCTGTGGCTCGATATCAGAATAAAATGCTAATATTCAAATGTAACTTTCTACCTTGCTTCTCCTAAGTTGTTTTGGAGGGTTGTTTCAGTATAAGAGTTTCTTGTCCCTTGCCCCTTGCCCCTTGTCCCTTGCCCCTTGTCCCTTGCCCCTTGTCCCTTGATTTGAAGGAAAATGCTAAAGAAGAGTAATGAATTAAAGTTCAACTCAGCCTTGACTTTAAAGATTAGACCACAGGGCTGGCCTCCCAGTCTTGATGCTCTGCCCAATACGCTGTGCAAGTGACGTGCTCCTAAATCATACTTCCGTGTTCATGTCCCTTGTCTTTTTGAATGCGCTTGACGATGATCTCGTAAATTTCATAACAATTATCTTCTTGTTTGTTTATGAATTTACTTCTGCCAGATGCCTTTCATTACGTTTTGGCACTGAAGACCCTTTTAAAAAGCCTACAAAAGTTCAAAAACTGAAAGGCTACTTGCTGTGTGATTTTTGCATAGCGTGTATGTCCCAAACTGTTTACAGTCTCTAGGACATTTGGGTCACCAATAACTGCCCTTTTTTAGAGTATTAGCGTGCCAGTTTGTTTAGACATTAGAAGGGAAAACTCAGCAACAAGGAATGCAAAATAAATATTTTGGTTATTTGAAGTCAACCTTTTTTATTTTTAATCTTTGCATGCTTTGAACGATGTTGACCTTAGGTCTCAGTCAAAGGCAAGTAATTGGCTTCACAAAACATTCCCTTTTTGATCTCAGAATAATGAATGACATGGTTGTTCTGAAATGTCCACATAGTAAAACAGACCAGGGAAGATAATGCTGATATCTATCTATGTAGTGCACATGAATGTGCAGTAATGGCGTGTAATTCAGAGAACGCATCCAGAGACCAAACCAGAGTCATTATGGTAGGAGCAGAGTAGAGCGGATGGCACGAGATGCTTGTACTTACATTGACAGTAAATACCCTCAAATCGAATAATTAAATCTTTAATTCCAAGAAGCTCACAGTATCTTGATCCCAAAATTCAATATGCTTGTTTAATGTTTACCAGATGTCATTAAATTGATTATTCAACTAAAGTTTCTAATATTGCTAGTAGGCCTTTGACAAAAACTATTCCATAGAAGTAACATTCTGCATTATATTTAGCCTTTTCTTCAAATTGTGTTAGTTTCACTCAGACCGTGGTGAATAAGCAGATGCGGAGTCCTTTTCTTTGCAGACAGATTTATCCGGATGGTTGTATTGAACCTGAGGAGTGGCTTTAAATTGCTTAAATCTGTGGTTGAAACCTAGCTACGTCTCAGACCAATGGAAGATGCCTTCTGCCAAGCCTCCCTACTTTAGTGGTCTCTGAGGCTGACTGCTTAGTGTTCTATCAAATGGCAAGTATTGGAATTTCTGTCTGTTGAACTTTGTAATTTAGTAGAGGATCTTGGCCAAGAAGACTGTGCTGTTTGTTCCAGTTCTATAGTCAGCAGAGAGTAAAACATGCAGAGTTGTTTTGACCACTGCAAGCGACTCTGTAGGCCTACAGCCTATTCAATCAAATCTCGGTAACACAAACACGTATTCTATTTCTGTGAGCATACATTTGCATTGTGTTCTGTATGCATTGCCTGTCATTTGATTCCTGAGAGTCTTGTCTATGTATGCCTCTGTCCAGGGATCTACTCAGTCACTGCACCTTCATTCATCAGTCTAACCTTTATTGTAAAGACTTATTGGGGACTCTTGAGCAGAAGTCAAGTTGTGGTAGTGGGGTAAAGAAACTAAGGAGATTGTATTTTCCTAATTCGGTAGCTAGGTCTAGAAAAAAACACATTTTCCTTAGAACCTACAGTATTAGAGTAGACCACACAGTCTTTCTGTGGGGAAAGTGAGACAAACAAAACAAACAGATCCTCAAGCTCAGTCTAATACTTTGAGCCTCTCTCTCTGTCATTGTTCAGTCACAGCTTTGCTGCTTGCTTTCCCATGTACACTGAACAAAAATATAAATGCGACATGTCAAGTGTTGATCCCATGTTTCATGAGCTGAAATAAAAGATCCCTGAAATGTTCCGTATGCACAAAAAGGTTATTTCTCTTAAATTGTGCACATCCCTGTTAGTGAGCATTTCTCCTTTGCCAAGATAATCCATCCACCTGACAGGTGTTGCATATCAAGAAGCTGATTAAACGGCATGATACTTACACATGTCCATGTTGTGCTGGGGGACAATAAAAGGCCACTCTAAAATGTGCAGTTTTGTTGAATATTAATTTCTCTACCATAAGCCACCTACCATAAGCCACAATTTGGCAGTACGTCCAACCGCCCGCACAACCGCGGACCACGTGTAACCATGCCAGCCCAGGATTGTCTGAGGCCAGCCACCCGGACAGCTAATGAAACTGTGGGTTTGCACAACCGAAGAATTTCTGCCCCAACTGTTGCCCTCACCGGGGTCTTGACCTGACTGCAGTTCGATGTCGTAACTGACTTCAGTGGGCAAATGCTTACCTTTGATGGCCACTGGCACGCTGGAGAAGTATGTTCTTCATCGATGAATCCCGGTTTCAACTGTCTTGGGCAGTATGGCAGACAGCATGTATGGCATCGTGTGGGTGAGCAGTTTGCTGATGTCAACATTGTGAACAGAGTGCCCCATGGTGGCGGTGGGGTTATGGTATGGGCAGGCATAAGCTATGCACAACGAACACAATTGCATTTTATCGATGGCAATTTGAATGCTTAGAGATACCGTGACGAGATCCTGTGGCCCATTGTCATGCCATTCATCACCACATGTTTCGGCATAATAAATACACGGCCCCACATCGCAAGGATCTGTACGCAATTTCTGGAAGTTGATTCCATGGCCAGCATACTCACCAGACATGTTACCCAATTGAGCCTGTTCGGGATGCTCTGGATCGACGTTCCCGCCAATATCCAGCAACTTCGCACAGCCATTAAAGAGGAGTGGGACAACCTTCCACAGGCCACAATCAACAGCCTGATCAACTCTATGTGAAGGAGATGTCGAGCTACATGAGGCAAATGGTGGCCACAACCAGATACTGACTGGTTTTCTGATCCCCGACCCCACTTTTTATTTTTTTTAAAGGTATCTATGAGGGCCTAATTTAGGGCCTAATTTATTTATATAAATCAGTAAAATCTTTAAAATAGTTGCATTTATATTTTTGTTTAGTGTAGAACTTGGCATTGCTCTTACAACTCTCTCTGGTGATCTAGCAACATACTCCAGGGACCTTAACCCTGTCAGCTCTCATCTGCAACATTGTGTTTTCTGTGAGGATGTGATATGGGTCGAACTGAGTTGTTTGCAATAACAAAAAGTAATTAGTTAGAAAACATCCATGTCAATGAAAAGACAATGTCCTATGTGTTCTCTTTTTGAGACTCGCAGCTCAGGGATTTGTGTGTGTTTATTTACCTTTCTAATTGCTGCTGTTACGAAAGAGGCTAGACTCAAACCATCCATTTGGGTTTAAGATGACAGCACTTGAAGCTTTTACTGTTTTTTCTTAGCACAATAATTATATAGGCTTACTACCACAACACTACTAAAGACTGGAGCAGGAATTTTTAAGTCCGTCTTGGCCTGTCTTCTTGATGTACAGTCATGTTGTCTGAATGCTTCAGGGCTTATGAAGTTGGAAATGTGATCCAAGAACATAATTAAGTGGTATACTGCATCTGCTCATCTTCATATACCTCTGTAATTATACTTATAATTGATTGCAACTGTTATTAAAATTTCAATTGAATCAGCAATTCAACTTAATCTAAATACACAGAACAAAAATTTAAAAGAATACTCAAATATACAGAAAATATTTTAAATCCTAGATGCTCAAATACCTGTGTTTGAACCCAGGTCTGATTCTACAACATTTAACCCGAGCTAAGAGACCCCATATCACTTTGAGGCAGCACTAATTTCACACATGGTAACAGATTTAATGCTAAACTTTTCCAAAGCTTGCTGCATATCACCATTTTTAGACATTGAATTACATTTTGGAGATGTCTGACGTTAGCAAACATGGCAAAGTGGAGCCTAATGGACAAGCATAGCTGGCGATGTGAAATCCCACCTCCAGCAAGAGGATATGTTGCCAGACGCCCCAAAGAAATCTGATTTGCCGTAGTACATGCCGATGCTGTAGCCTGCATGCATTGTGACCACACAGTAGCTCCATACAATCCATCCATTGTGGCAACAGTCTGCTAACCAGGAGGTGTGTTCTCCTCTGTGTTTATACAGATGAGCCTCCCCGCATCTCTCCCTACAAGCAGCCCTGGCAGCATATTGTTTTAATATCTCGCTTTCAGCTCCATGTGTAATGGCAATTTGAGAAGGAGCTTGGCCCACATGGTGGCTGTGTTTTAATTGGGCGCTCCAGGGCATTCAGTGGCCTCTCCTCTCCCTTCTGTTCTGAGACGTGCTGCAGTCTAACCAGGTCTGTTTGTCCAGCTGTAGGATTACCCCCCATCTCCCCTCCTTATTCTCTTTTTAAATATATGTGCACGCACACACGCTTTCACATGCACACACACTTGCTGAGAGTTTTCCAATCGGCCTTTGTCATGACAAAAATGGGTTACGTTTTCCCCCTTCACTCAATGCTATGTCCAAAAGGCCATGTCTGTCTGTCTCCCTCGGTCCTTCTCCTCTCCTCCTCTCTCTCTTTGTATCTTTCCTTTTCCGGGGTGTGCAGTTTGACCCTGGTTGCCCTTGACACATGTGCCTCTAAAGGCTGAACCAATCAATATGGATCTCAGGGTCCAGTGTCAGATGTCTCCGCTCACTAATTGAATTCAACATTTCAGTTTATGTATGAATGGAGGGACTATAGGCTAATATGCAGCATTGTTGTTTTGATTTGGAGTTTTTGGTTAGGGGACATAAAACAGTAGGCCTAAACCTATTTCTAAAATGTCTCCAACTCAATCCCAAAAAGTGTCTAGAATAATTTCTTTGGAGCCTGAATGTTGCTGACCTGTGAACAGAGGGAAAATGTTCATTTTATTTCAGAGAATAAAACTCGCAGAGTCAGGCGACGTCAGTGTGCACATTTGTCATCAAGGCAAAGGTTGGCTACTTCGAAGAATCTGAAATATAAAATATATTTTGATTTCTTGAACTTTTTTTTTTTTTGGTTACTACATGATTCCATATGTGTTATTTCATAGTTTGATGTCTTCACTATTATTCTACAATGTTGAAAATTGGAAAAATAAAGAACCCTGGCATGTGTAGGTGTGTCAACTTTTGACTGTGTGTACGTACAGACAGACAGTTGAAGTCGGAAGTTTACATACACCTTAGCCAAATACATTTAAACTCCGTTTTTCACAATTCCTGACAATTAATCCAAGTAAAAATGCCCTGTTTTAGGTCAGTTAGGATCACCACTTTATTTTAAGAATGTGAAATGTCAGAATAATAGTAGAGAATTATTTATTTCAGCTTTTATTTATTTCATCACATTCCTAGTGGGTCAGAAGTTTACATACACTCAATTAGTATTTGGGAGCATTGCCTTTAAATAGTTTAACTTGGGTCAAACGTTTCGGGGAGCCTTCCACAAGCTTCCCACAATACGTTGGGTGAATTTTGGCCCATTCCTCCTGACAGAGCTGGTGTAATTGAGTCAGGTTTGTAGGCCTCCTTGCACACACATGCTTTTTCAGTTCTGCCCACAAATGTTCTATAGTATTGAGGTGAGGGCTTTGTGATGGCCACTCCAATACCTTGACTTTGTTGTCCTTAAGCCTTTTTGCCTCAACTTTCAAAGTATGCGTGGGTTCATTGTCCATTTGGAAGACCCATTTGCGACCAAGCTTTAACTTCCTGACTGATGTCTTGAGATGTTGCTTCAATATATCCACATAATTTTCCTGCTTCATGCTGCCATCTATTTTGTGAAGTGCACCAGTCCCTCCTGCAGCAAAGCACCACCACAACATGATGCTGCCACCCCTGTGCTTCACGGTTGGGATGGTGTTTTTCGGCTTGCAAACCTCCCCCTTTTTTCTCCAAACATAATGATGGTCATTATCGCCAAACAGTTCTATTTTTGTTTCATCAGACCAGGGGATATGTCTCCAAAAAGTATGATCTTTGTCCCCATGTGCAGTGGCAAACTGTAGTCTTGCTTTTTTTATGGCGGTTTTGGAGCAGTGGCTTCTTCCTTGCTGAGCGGCCTTTCAGTTTATGTCGACATAGGACTCGTTTTCCTGTGGATATAGATACTTTTTGTACCTGTTTCCACCAGCATCTTCACAAGGTCCTTTGCTGTTGTTCTGGGATTGATTTGCACTTTTCGCAACAAAGTATGTTCCTCTCTAGGAGACAGAACGCGTCTCCTTCCTGAGCGGTATGACGGCTGCGTGGTCCCATGGTGTTTATACTTACGTACTATTGTTTGTACAGATTAATGTGGTACCTTCCGGTGTTTGGAAATTTCTCCCATTGATGAACCAGACTTGTGGAGGTCTATAACTTATTTTCTGAGGTCTTAGTGGATTTCTTTTGATTTTCCCATGAAAAGAGGCACTGAGTTTGAAGGTAGGCCTTGAAATATATCCACAGGTACACCTCCAATTGACTCAAATGATGTCAATTAGTCTATCATTAGCTTCTAAAGCCATGACATCATTTTCTGGAATTTTCCAAGCTGTTATATACACAGTCAACTTAGTGTATATAAACTTCTGACCCACTGGAATTGTGATACAGTGAAATAATCTGTCTATAACAAATTGTTGGATCAATTACTTGTGTCATGCACAAAGTAGATGTCCTAACCGACTGTCCTAACCGACTTGCCAAAACTATAGTTTAACAAGAGGTTTGAAGTGGTTGAAAGCTAGTTTTAATGACTCCAACCTAAGTGTATGTAAACTTCCGACTTCAACTGTGTGTGCATGTGCGTGTGTGCATGCGTGCATATTACCTTTCAAAACTTTGGGGTCACTTAGAAATGGCCTTGTTTATGAATAACATAAAATTGATCAGAAATACAGTGTAGGCATTGTTAATGTTGTAAATTACTACTGTAGTTGGAAACGGCTGATTTTAATGTAATATCTACATAGGTGTACAGAGGCCCATTATTATCCACAATCAGTCCTGTGTTCCAATGGCACGTTGTTAGCTAATCCAAGTTTATCATTTTTAAAAGGCTAATTGATCATTAGAAACCCCTTTTGCAGTTCATAGATTGTGCATGGGGGCTTACAGAGTTAGCCTACATTTTTATAGTGAATTTGCATTTAAAAAAGATATATTTCCAAAATTAATAGCCTGACACATTACCTTTTTAGCTACCGATTCTCACCACTGTGCGTTTCCACCTCTCTCCTTCATTCTTTTCTCGAGAGCTTAGAGAGAAGGGGGGGGGGGGAGGCTGTCAACAGTTTAATTAATTTAAATATGTTTTGTTGTATCGATGTTCCCGAGCAGATTTCACTTTTGTTTTCCAAATTAAGCATGGGGTAGCTGCAGGAACAGTGTTGGAGAGCCCATGGCATACAGAGTTTGGGTGTACTGTCAACTGTCGCCCAGCGAGAGGCTGCATGCTTCTCAAACAGTGGTTGATGCGTGTTGTGAAATTAGTGTGTTTTATAAGTCTAGGCATTTCTATATGCAGTCCTGTGTGAAAGCAGCGCTCTGATGGTTGCCACTAAAAATAGGAAGTTCCCAACCTTCTACTACTGATATTTATTTCTCAGCTAAAATATTAAGCATTGCTCAGCTATAAAACCAGAGTAGCCAACCCGGAATTATTTAAAAACGAACCTCCGGCCTCCATTCGCTATTCGAAAACGCATGGATGATGTCTTCCCCCTGCCTCTGTTTCTTCCCATTTGATAATGGACCTTTTCTAAATTGAAATAAACATTATATATTAGTAAAGACTAGATTACATTGAGAATAGTCTGATGGATGAAAATATGCTCACGTGATGAGAGAACAGCTTGTGCGGCAAAGAACAGAGTGCAGGCTTTTTTTGCTACTTTTTCAACTCATCAATAGTCTACAGTCGCATCATGCAGCCCAGTAATGTTTGAATTTCTAAGACATTATAGAGTGTGTATCATTCACAACTAAATTTGACAATTAACTGTCATATAGGACCTGTTTCAAATGATCACTTTTACGCTCAACAAAGGGAAAGGGGTATACCGAGTCATGCCTTAATCAACATCCACGGTGCCTGGAGAACAGTGGGTTAACTGCCTTGCTCATGCAGAATGACACATTTTTACCTTGTCAGCTCCGGGATTCGGTCCATCAACCTTACGGTTAGTGGCCCAACGCTCTAACCACAAGGCTATCTGCCGTCCATCTTCACACACTCGCTCTGGAATTAGAAAAATATACAGTTTTATTCAGCTAAATTCAATTATATTCTTCTTACTATAAAATCATATATTAGAAAATAATGCCACAGGACTTCTAAGCATGTCATCTGCTAAATGAACTAGCCTACAACCTATATGGCATGGCGTATAGCCAGATAACATGCAGTAGGCCCACTCATATTCTGTTCTTCTGAAATACATTTTCTTCAAAACATAATGTTTGTTTAGACCTGTCTAAAGTTAATGGATTTATTCTGATGGTGTATATTAAAAGGATTTAGAATTGTTTTAATGTAGATGTACCAAAGGCACATGGCATGTATGCGTAGAGGCCGGGAGATGTGTTTGTTAATTAATGGTCAATTACCAATACACCGGCAGTCATTTGCATGAGAATTACTGGCTGACAAAATTTCATGACCACCACAGCCCTACCCATGAGCCCTGTCATTGCATTTACTGAAACCAGAATCCTTACCCACTAAGCAACCACCGACACCAGACTTCCATGGACATTGAAAGTAGTTACAATTTGGTCAGTCCATCCTTCCCTTCATCTCAATGTCAACCAGCTTTAATTTCAACTTCCACAGATGTTGATTTTTGGACCGGCCTTGATTTGGCCGAAACACAGACATCCATGATTGGTTTTAACCGGACCACATCTGAAGCAGTCGTTTTTTGTGTGTTTTTTTTTTTAGCATAGTACAGTAGAGCACAAAGTAGAGTACAGTACACAGTAGAGCACACGAGTTGAGTACACTATTGTTCTGTAATGTACAGAGCTCTACTGTTCTGTGCTTTACTGCACTCTACTGAGCTATACTATGCTGTACTTTGTATTTATACTTTTATTTATTTTTTTACCAACCGTATTTAGGATAAATCATCATGAAGCGATTGATATTCATATCTATAATTATGCATTTCTGTGTAGTACAGATCAGGGACCCATGATGAAATCCCGTTTGCATAATTCTGTTTCCATGTAATTGCCCATAAAGTGAATCCTCAATCCCTCTGGAGAGAGATATATATATATATATTGTGAAATTCAATGTCACCATCTAGTTCAAGACACATGGTTTTAAATAATTCAAACAACCTCTGCCAATTTTGGTTAATCCGTCAGTTCCACTGGGAGGGCATGGGCAAAACGGCTAGCTAGTGTTAGCGATAATTAGCTCAAATTAGCTAGCTAGCAAGATTAATGTGAACCTAACATTAGTACTCGGCTAAGTTAGGTAGCTAGCTAGCAAATGTCTGAACTAACAACGCAGGCACATTTGAAGGCACAGGTCCCTCACCAAAACATTAGCCTATTCGACTACATCAAGGGAAAGGTATTCCCTGAAGTCTGCTCTATTCAGGAACAATGCTTATGGATTGCCAGTAAAGATCTGTGTGGATTAGCACCGAGTGTCCTGTGGAGGAGGGATTGTGGCTCTGCTTACTAAGCTAATTAATCTCAGTCAGCAGTCTGAACATCCTCTTTTAATGAAGCTTTCAGTCTGGGTCACGGCACAGTTTGGGGATTTGGATAATTATTCAGAGATTCAGCAGTGATGCCAACACAGACCTCCCTCTATTGTATTGTAATAGCCGTGGCAAAAACTCTCCGTCAGCTCCCTCTCTGCTAATAAGTCCAAACACTGGTATCTACTGCTGGTCTTTCCCCGGAATTCCAGGTTGCATGACTAGATGCACTGAAAAATAAAGCTGAATGAACACAGGCTTATGTCAGTTTTTTTATTTCGGTGTTTATCTACATATTTTCTGCAGTGCGTCATACAGTAGGCTATAGATTATCGGGGCAGTAAAGGCATAAAAGAAAGTTTCTTGCTGGCATAAATGTTGCTTACAGTACGTGCTACTTTGGAGAGAGCCGGCCGGGATAGTGGGGAAGAGGGTGTAGTGGTGTGGAAGAGGAGTGTACCTAACTAACCATCACGTTTCAGTCCCTGTGGAACACTTTAATGCTCTGTTTATCTTTCACTGATCTGGGCACAGCCAAAACCTAACACATAGCCGGCCACTGCAGCATACAAGTATTTACGGCTATTCTTTGATGTTAGTATCTATAGTATGCAGGGCTTTTCTGTCACTGACTGGAACTGACCATGTACGTTTTGCTTGGCCTTTTGTTTGGGTGAACTTAACTCACTGACTTGATGGCTAATACACCAACGCTGAGTTAAACCCTCAGTCAGTCTGGCTGAAACCCATTGAAGCCCATCCACTCCCTCATACTGGCCTGATCAATGATTAATGCAGTCCCCAGGTGTCAGTCCTGTTAGCAGACTGTCTCAGGACCTCAGGGGAGTGAGCTCCTGGTCTGACTCCTCCCAACCCCCATGCTATGTTTCCCAAGGCTGTCTCTCTCTCGCTCGCTGTCCGTCTCTCGCTGTATGTCGCTCGTGGTCTCTCTCGCTCGCTTGCTGTCTCTCTCGCTCTCTGTCTCGCTCGATCTCCAAGCATCAGAAAGATTGCCTCAATTAAAGGCGCGGCGGGGTTCCCTAAGCCATTATCCATATTAGTGTTGGGTCCATGACTGTGGCCCTCTTAAACAAAGACTTTCTAATGCTCTGTGGTGCGGCTCATCCATAATTATTCTGCTCAGTCTGATTTAGAACCCCATCTAGTCACAATTTACTAATCTTGTATCGAAATTGCATAAGAAAATCTTTGGTTTTGTTTGTGACAGATGTCATGGATTTCAGTTAAGATCTTTTCACTGCCTCCTCCTGCAGGTTCCATCCTAGATTTCACCACCCTTTTGTCCTCAGGTCATAATTAAACACCTTTGCTTTCAACACCGCAAGCTCTGCACATCCATCATTAATGATTTTCTGTCAGGGTTTAGAGAAAGGGGTTGTGTGTGTGTGTCACATGCATGCACTTCTGCTTAAGAGAGAAAGAGTACACTCTATTAACCATTTGACAATTGAAGACCTCCCACTCGTAGAGACCTGCTCTGATTCTCTCCCTCTCCCATTATCTTTTAAATGAAGCTGTCTGTCATTCAGCACACGAACAGAAGGCCACGATAGCTCCCACCTGCCTGGCTCTGCCCAAAACCCTTTTTTGGAAAGGCATTGTTTTTGTAGTGATTTTTTAAATAGAATTTAGACAACAAAAAACAACCCATGTACAGTGCATTCGGAAAGTATTCAGACCCCTTGACTTTTTCCACATTTTGTAATGTTACAGCCTTATTCTACACACAATACCCCATATTGATAAAGCGAAAACAGGTTTTTATACATTTTAGCAAATGTTATGAAATGTTGTAAACCAATACCTTATTTACATAAGTATTCAGACCCTTTTCTATGAGACTCAAAATTAAGCTCAGGTGTATCCTGTTTCCATTGATCATCCAACTTGATTGGAGTCCACCTGTGGTAAATTCAATGTGGTAAATTCAATTCATTGGACATGATTTGGAAAGGCACACACCTGTATGTATATGTAAGGTCCAACAGTTGACAATGCATGTCAGAGCAAAAACCAAGCCATGAGGTCGAATGAATTGTCCGTAGAGCTCCGAGACAGACAGGATTGTGTCGAGGCACAGATCTGGGGAAGGGAAATGTCTGCAGCATTGAAGGTCCCCAAGAATACAGTGGCCTCCATCATTCTTAAATTGAAGAAGTTTGGAACCACCAAGACTCTTCCTAGAGCTGGCCGACTGGCCAAACTGAGCAATCAGGGGAGAAGGGCCTTGGTCAAGTAGATGACCAAGAACACGATGGTCGCTCTGACAGGGCTCCAGAGATCTTCTGTGGAGATGGGAGAACCTTCCAGAAGGACAACCATCTCTACAGCACTCTACCAATCAGGCCTTTATGGTAAAGTGGCCAGACGGAAACCACTCCTCAGTAAAAGGCACATGACAGGCCGCTTGGAGTTTGCAAAATACACCTTAAGACTCAGACTATGGGAAACAAGATTCTCAGGTCTGATCAAACCAAGATTGAACACTTTGGCCTGAATGCCAAGCTTCACATCTGGTACAAACTTGGTACCTTCCCTACTGTGATGCATGGTGGTGGTGGTGGTGGCATCATCATGCTGTGGGGATTTTTTTCAGCGGCAGGGACTGGGAGACTAGTCAGAATCGAGGGAAAGATGAACAGAGCAATGTTCAGAGATCCTTGATGATAACCTGCTCCAGAGCGCTCAGGACCTCCGACTGGGGCGAAGGTTCACCTTCCAACAGGACAACGACCCCAAGCGCACACAGCCAAGACAACGCAGGAGTGGCTTTGGGACAAGTCTCTGAATGTCCTTGAATGACCCAGCCAGAGCCCAGAGTCCAATCGAACATCTCTGAAGAGACCTGAAAATAGCTGTGGTCCTTCTGTAGCTCAGTTGGTAGAGCATGGTGCTTGTAACGCCAGGGTAGTGGGGTCGATCCCCGGGACCACCCATACGTAGAATGTATGCACACATGACTGTAAGTCGCTTTGGATAAAAGCGTCTGCTAAATGGCATATATTAGCTGTGAAGCGACGCTCTCAATCCAACCTGACAGAGCTTAAGAGGATCTGCAGAGAAGAATGTGAGAAACTCCCCAAAAAACAGGTGTGTCAATCTTGTAGCGTCATAGCCAAGAAGACTCAAGGCTGTAATCGCTGCCAAAGCTGTTTCAAGAAAGTACTGTGTAAAGGGTCAGAATAAATGTGATATTTCAGTTTTAAAACCTTAGCAAAAATGTCTAAACCCGTTTTTTGCTTTGTCATTATGGTGTATTGTGCGTAGATTGATGAGGGGAGAAAAAAAACTAAATCAATTTAAGAATAAGGCTGTAATGTAACAATGTGGAAAAAGTCAAGAGGTCTGAATACTTTCCTATTGCACTGTATATCATAAAATCTGACCTTGTACGGCGTCTTTCCCATATCAAAACTACCCCTTAACTTCCAGTCACTTCTCAGTGTGATATTTTTCTCAACAGTGTTATTGAATTATTGCCACCTTGTGAAGGGTCGTCGTGCCATCGTGTGTGTGTGTGTGTGTGTGGAGAGTATGTAGTTGACCCTACGGTTAGTGTATTTTTCTCCTGAAAACAGGATTACAATGCATTGCAGAGCTTCATGATCATCAATTTATAGGTGCATGTTTTTATAGTTTGACCAAAATATCTGGTACATCTGATTGTCACTCTGGGAAAGGAAAGCAACCCTTTATGAATAGGACTGATTGCGGTCTTTCTCTGGTCCAAAGGCAAAAGTTAATTTGGAACGCTTCTCACAGTACCTTTTTAACCATTCAGAGTGATTATTTCTGCATGACGTCTCTGGCAACCGATAAAACACATTTGTGATGAAAATAACAGTCTTTGCATACACTTGTCCTGAAAAATCATGCCAATGAGGTAATCTTGCCAAGTTCTCTCTCTTGGCTTAGTTACAGACTACTAAACAGATTTGACTTTCGATCCATCAGCATAAGTTATTGCTTCGGTACGGTATGTGATTCAAACAGAAGCTTTAATTACTCTGCCTTAAATACGTTGCTCTGGTTAACCTTGGCAATCCAAGTAGAATGACTGGTTTTACATGTGTCCTGCATAAAATGTCAGACCAGTAAAGAACATTGAAACCCATACTGAAGGTAACTGAGGCTGGCAATTATTCAGATGTATTGTGGTTTGACAGAGATGACTGATTTGAACACCTGTAATGAGTGAAGGTACATGTACGCGCACACACACACACACACAGCTAAAAGATCAAAGGTTGCAGACTACCACACTAATATTTAATTTCCCTGACCAACGGCATGTATTTGTTAATGGAGGAGGACAGAAAAGACACACTGTGTGTAACGGCGCTGGCCTCACAAGAGCCCCTCTATGAGACTGCCACAGGGGGAACACCAGTTCAGTCTGCACAGCATTTAAGAGGACCAATCCCAGCTCTTGCTGGGTGATGCTCAGGCATAAATAAATAAGGGAGGGAAAATAAACTCTCATTTCTTCAGATTTCAAAATGCAGTCATGGAAAGGCTTCACTGTTTTTCGGACTTGATCTACTCTGCGATGATGATGAAATGTGTACTAATGACAGCTTCACCAAATTGACCCTCCGAAACTGTCTACAGTGATGAACATCACTCTATCCAAAGCACAGTTCCTTGGAAATCGGCTAATGTAGACCAAGACTGTATGTCTAGTTGGACAGTAAAGTTGTACAAGCCCAACCTGGCATGATACTAAGCAGAGATGTGCATGTTTCTACATGAAAATAGAAATGCGCCGAGCCGAGTGACCTTTGGGCTGACTGGCGTATGTCTACTCGGACAACTTAAGGGCCTATTATAAGTGCTTAATAAATATGATTATTACAATACCACATCAGTCATTGAGGCCTATATTGCCCAGATAAGCTAAAACTTCTCCATTTTCCATTCCCCAGTAGTTGAGTGTTTTGTTAGGGTATACGCTCCTCCACACTACTCTAGGCCAGAGCTTGGGAGAAGCCCTCCCTGCCAAGCATTCAGAAAATGCTTGGCATTCTGATAGGTGACTGTGATACCAGTCCCTGAAGGAAGAGGAGAGTGAGTAGTGCAGTGTATCTATGTCCTTATAGGCTTACATGGGGGCTCTGCTGTTGCCTATGTGTTCTTATGAAGTGCTAAGAGCTTCTGGTTCATTTAGTTTCCACACTCCTCTATTTGCTGTTAGGGGGTCAAAGCCTCGTTGGGATCAGCAAAAATACTCTGCTTTTTCGAGAGAAAAAAAGTGTTCTACTATTTTTCAAATTAAACAAAATAGTTCTGCTCTTGTTAAAGCTTTTCAAATCATTTTTAAGATGAGGCTTGTTATTTTCCATCCATCTCTAGATTCTGAGATTACAAAGGGTCGGTAGAAACAGCTTTTGCCTGAACGGCACGTTGGAAATCCTTCCAACTGGTGTACCTTCTTGGTTTCGATTATAATATTTTCTTGTCAAGTCAGGGGAATAATTCAGTGCAGCATTAGGGAGCGTTTCTTACCACGACCTCTATTCCTTAAATGATAATACCAAGCACCTAACCATGAATTATTTTGTCAGGGAGCTTGAGTGGTTGTACAGTTTCTACCAATTCAAATGCCTATGAGTTGACGCTAGACTTCAGCTCTCCTTTTCATCCAACCACGAGACGTCGTCAAGACAACCACAAATGACAAAGGGCTTTCTCAGTCTATTCAGCGATATGAAAGAGAGGCTGTTTTGTGTGATGGAGATGTGATAGCACATGCAGTGGGTGGTAATGTATGCAGCCAGGGCACAAACACATGAATAAGCATGTTTCGCCACCGCTTCAGCCTCCTGTGATGCCAACACAAAGACATGCATTATCAATATATCCTATTGACGTGACGCTAAAATAACCATATGGTCCGAAAAAAAAAACACATTGACGCAATCGCAACAATCCTTAATCGCACATTTCTGTTGTAGCTCCTTCTGCTCGACAGAACCCAACCGCCAAATGCCATTTTTGCCACTTGGCAAACGTTTGTGGCACAGAAACGGGGAAAGAGTGTAAAAAGAAAGCATAGCTAGAAATAGAGGAAGAGATTTGAGATTTTCTGCATTCACACGCTCTTCCTGTGTTCAGATTTTGCTCACGTCAAATCCCAGAGGAATCTCCAGTCCAGTAGTTTGGTCTGTAATTTAGTTGGAGCAGTTGGATTCTGTCCTGGTCCCGTACCCACAGCAGTCAGCAGGATCTGACCACCAGACACTTACTGGTCTCTCTTCCTCCCATCATTCACTACCATTCTTTTGAAGGGTCCTTATTTTACAGTAGTGTGGTTTTGAAATGTGTTATTTGATCCAATCTTAATTCACCATATACTTAAGTTTTACACACTACTATATATAGGTATATGTATGATATAGCCTATGAGTACATGATCGTCAACCCCTCCAGAAACCCTTGGAAAGCATTTCAGCTGCTTCCATCCGTCATTCTTGCGGAATGCTGTCTCTTTTACAACAGACTTCCGTGCTGTATCGATCTTGCGTCACACATGTTGTTTGGGTTGATTTCAGACTCGACTGTCAACTGTACTAAGTTCTTCTGCACCTTGCTTCCCGCTGACAAACCACCTTCAGAAAGGTCTAGGCCTACATGAAGGGTCCCGTTATAAGCCAGACTGTGTGAAGCTCTTTTTTTTTTTTTTACAAGGAAGTGGCTTTATTCTCCACCCGGTCAGAGAAGCCACTTGGTCAGAGAGGACTGAAAGGGACACTATTCCCACCAACGGCTACACACAGACTCCCTTTTCAACACCGGGGGCATTTTTAAAAAGAGGGGAAGAGAGACCCTCTGTGTGTTTGTTAGAGTGGTTTGCTATAGACCTAAAGAAGTAGACGGAACTGGCAGAGGGCCGACGTGTGTGTGTGTGTGTGTGTGTGTGTGTGTGTGTGTGTGTGTGTGTGTGTGTGTGTGTGTGTGTGTGTGTGTGTGTATCCTCCTTTGAAATCCGATTGTTAACATATTCTTTGTCGATAAACATATTCTATTCTCTACTGTAGAAATCACATCTGTGACTGGCCGTGACTGTTTTTATTCACTACAAAAATACCCTCAAAGTCTGACGATCACACCCTATGCTGTGACGTTTTATGTGTTGTAAAACAGAAAATCTATGTCTAAGATGAACTGTACTGTAGTTGGATTCTGCCTCGTAGTCATAAAACGATGAACTATGGTGGCTGTGTGTTCCCCCGAGCCTGTCATAACTCAAGCAGACGGGTACAGTACCATTTGGCTGTGTTCCAGAGGGGAGATGCCAGGAGCAGCAGAACAATGTCAGGCCTCCGAGCCTGAGGCCGTCTCTCATTCAGACGCCGCATGAAGAATCGCACCCTTGTCTTTTTGGAGAGATTCGCTGCTGACCTCACATTTTTATGGGGTCTTAGCGTTCAGACCCCTGTCACAGATCATTAAGAGTTGAACGTTAAACGTGCACAGCAACCACTTTCAATGATTGATAAACATAGAGGGGAGTCTCGTCGAGCTGTGGAGCTCAGCGGACTTGGCTGTAGTGTAGTGGAATTGTAAAGCCCCGATCAGACCCCCAGTGATGCTGACAGGCTAATAGCCTAGCAGTAGTTATTTATAGGTTCCTTGGACTGCACCAGGGCAGAGCCATGCATTCCAGACACGGCCAATGAACTCTGGAGATTGTTGGCTCTGCATGCCCCTGTTGCAGAGCCCCCCCCCCCCCTCCCAAGTTATTGTTTTATCATTACAACCACTACACTTTACAGTGGTAGCAGCAGTAGTAACAAAGTGCTACATTACTAATTACAATATGGGCATTTGGCAGACTCTACTTCTCCAGAAGTACTTACATTCAGCTGAATAATCTTGTGAAAAGTCACTACAGCCATGATCAGGAAGAGGAAATGTGATGGATGTAAAATAAATAATAAAAAAATGAGGCTACTTTATTATTTTTTTGTATAAAAGGAATGACTATTTGTTTCCCAGTCCTATACTGCTGCTCCAGTTACTAAGAGGAAGTTCCCATGACGATTGGTCCCCATGCACTATAAATATTGACAATGGGATGTCAGCCGTTCAAAGAGCTGGTGAGGACTGCAGACCAGTAGCATGGCTGTGTTCTCCATTGTTTCCAGGCCTCACAGTGCAGCTGTGTATCATAGGCCAATCGGTCTAGACTGAGACTGAGCGTCAAGGACAACAGTGACAGGAATAGAGGCCCACAAATAGACATGTTGTGGATAGTGCTAATGGCTCTAGAAAGTGTTTTATTCCCCCATACTATTCTTATCTCTCAAAGCACCCCTATTCTGGACATAGGTTTGCCTCAATAAAACATGACGCACATGGAATTATGCATGTATTTTTCATGAACTACCCTGTGGCAGTGGGCCTGAGAGTTACCGTCCAAGAAGTGACAGACCTCTTATCCCTCCATGAATAAGTAAAGAGGGGTCTGACTGAGACACTTACTGTATCAGAGCAGCACACCAGACGCACCTGCTCCAGGACCACCAACTCGGGCTCTCTTCACCCTCTTATGCCCCATCCTCTTGTCACTGGCTACAGTCACGTACTGTAGGACTACTGCACTTAGCCATTCTTGACCTCTCACCAGGGTGGAGGGTGAGGACGGGGAAGAGCTGCTCAATTATTGAAGGGGTTGCAGCTGTAATAGAGGACTCCCACTGGCCAATTGATTTGCTGGGGTAGTGAGGTGACGAGTGACAAGTGTCCTAAATGTCAGAATGCGCAACATCGCTTTAAGGCTCATGTGATGTAGATAAGTGGCAGGGTGGCAGATTCTAGAACATGATCCAACCAATGTTGTAACTCCTGATGGATTATTGGCTAACATTACATTTGCAATAATATTTCCATATTTTATTTTCTCTACAGGTGTAGTGAACAATAATGGGTTATGTTTGCGGATGATCAAGAGGAGACTGGCGTCTTGAGCTTATCGTCGGACACATGGTTAGACATATTGTATAGATATCTATTAATACTGTAAGCATTTGTATAGCAAACTTGATGTTGAGCTTTTTAAAAATGTATTTATTTATTTTTACTATTCTTGTGTTTGCAGAATATTTGCCATGCCACTTGGGATGGCTCTGTTCTCAGCCCTGCTCATCCTCTTACTGATCACCACCTCATACACCCTCGCTGTCCGCACTTATCCACGCTTCTCCAGAAATGACACTTCTTTTGAGCACCTGGTCCTGCACCCGGACCCCTCTGTGGGCACAGTTTACGTGGGGGCCAGGGACCATCTCTTCCAACTGGACGGGCTAGACGGCCTGCGTCTGGAGCATGAGGAGAGGACCGGCCCTGTGACTGATAGTAAGGAGTGTCTTCCCCCTGTCACCGAGGCCAACTGCCCCCAGGCCCGGCACACCTCCAACCACAACAAGCTGCTCCTAGTGGACCCCTCAGCCATGGAGCTCATCACCTGTGGTAACGTCCACCAGGGCACCTGCCAGAAGCGCAGCCTGACCTCTGTGAAGGAGGTCTTGTTCTCTACAGAGAGGCCGGTGGATACCCAGTATGTGGCGGCCAACGACCCGGAGGTATCCACAGTGGGGCTGGTGGTGGGGCCCCGAGGCGGGGAGCGGGCCGTGCTCTATGTGGGGCGTGGTTACACAAGCAGCCATCCGCCCATCTCCACACGCCATCTGGCCCACGAGCCTGTGTTCTCTTACGAGGAGACAGCCAAGCTGGCCGTGGCGGGAAGGCTCTCGGAGTACGACCACCATTTTGTAGCCGCTTTCGCTCGCCGTGGGCATGTGTACTTCTTGTTCTATCGCCGTGACATTAAGGCTGTGTCGCGGGAGTACCGTACGTATGCTGCCCGCGTGTGTCTGGATGACACCTCCTACTATTCCTATGTAGAGGTACCCCTGGTGTGTCACTCCTCTACCTCTTCCCCAGAGAGGAACTACAACCTCCTCCAGGCAGCCCAGGTGGGTCAGGGGGGTGGAAGAGAGGGGGAGACCCTGCTGGGGGTCTTCTCCACCCGGGTCAGCTCTTCCAACGGGCCCTCCGAGGACTCTGCTCTGTGTGTGTACCCTCTGGACGAGCTGGACAGACTCATCGACTCCACACGAGACCTGTGCTACACACTGGATGGCCGGGTGATGGGAGGAGGCGAGGTGGCCTACATAGAGTATGAGGTCAAGTCCAGCTGTGCCAACTTACCTACGGTAAGGTGTTCGGAGGAGCAGCTGTTGTAACAATACATGCAACTTTCACATGAGTCCTCTGCTTCCTCGGAATTAAACACATTTCAATGTAGGTTTGCTCTGCTCAATGCCAAGCATTTGCCCTATTTTTTTCCTAACATCAGACTACTACCAATGGAATGCCTTATCTAGTTAAATCCTACTTATTCTCTGCCTTCACTGCTGTAATGGCTTATTGGCTTCAGCAGTCTGGAAGAGGAGTAGATCCAGCCTCCGCTCAGAGCAGCCGTAGAGAGAGGAAGGCCTGTAATTCATGAAAGGCCTTAATGAGCACTGTGCCAAAGAGCCAAGAGATCCCTGAAGCCGGGGAGGGAAGTCGCCCTGCAGGCCTACGACCCCGGGGTGACCTCCAGCCTGGAGCCCCGGAGCTCGTCAGGCCTGCCTGCCCTGCAGCCACGAGCGGTTTAATGGGATCGTTAGGATCAATAAAACTAACTGTCCCGACTCAGCTATCAGACTGGTAAATGAAGGCTGACACGGATGGGTAACAGCCCTTTGAAGTCCAACGAGACTGACAGATGGATTGGAACACATAGTTAATTTGGTAAACAATTTGCTTTGAAGTAAACAAGCCCTGTAACAAAAGACTTTCCAATTTACTGGAGTTGGGCTGAATACTTATTTGTAGGCTTTAAGGGGTTACGCAAAAGCAAAGGCACAAGATTGCATTCTTAGTATGCTTCCCGCCTAGTATAATATTTAATCCTCTTATAAAATCTAAGAGGATTGGTTGGACTGTGAAAGACCTGTACATTAAATATTGCTGAATGAAAGTTATACTGTTGGACTTAAAATGAATAACCATGTTCCTGTGATAATGTGAATGGAACATTCTCTGAGAGATGTGTTTTTGTTTGTTCTCTTTTCTTCCAGAACACCCTAAAGGCTTATCCCTGTGGCTCTGACCACACCCCCAGTCCAATGGCCAGCAGGGTACCCATGGAAGCTGAGGCAGTATTGGACAGCCCATCTGCCCGTCTCACTGCTGTGGCTGTTGGTATGAGGGCTGGGCACACCATTGCCTTTTTAGGAGACTCTAAAGGGAATTTGCACAAGGTATGCCAAGTTACAGTAGGTCATGATGCATTTTATTTGTTAATACTTGAGATCTAGATCAAGATAGTGTTTCAGACGTACTTCTACTCTGGATATCGTCTGGTAGCCTTGTTAAAGCTGTGGTCCGAGCCGGTGGGAGAGACCTTCTCAGACAGAAGAGAACAGAGGGCTTTGAGGTGCCTGATCAAAGCTCCCTTAGTATGCAGCTGAGTGAAGTTACCCATTATAAAGGGATTATCTCATCACTGCACACCAAATTCCACAACCACCATTCAGACACACACGTGCACATGCATGCGTGAACACACACACACACACACACACACACACACACACAGTTTGGATACAACTTGCAGGTTTCTAAATCGAGTGTCTTATTTTGTCAGCTCGCTAAGATGTGCTGACAGAAACTGCACTTGACAAGCAATTTGATTCCTGCTTACAGCACTGAGATCACTGCACAGGCTTATGGAGTCTGACATAAAAATCTATGCTAATCTCATTAAACTCAGGTAACTTGAGAGTTCGAGGGCTCATGAATCACTTAGGCAAAGGTGTCTTGGTATCCTCCAGATTAGATTTACTGACTGCCAATCAAATTAACTGTTCTCTTCACAATATGATCCTGCAGACAGTACAAATGCACCTTCAAATTGCTTTTAGACACATTCTAAGCCAAGACTTCTTTAGCCTTTTCAATGGTCTTTTTCCGTTGTCATATGTACTGTATGTGCTGAGATTTATAACCTTCACACTTGGAAATGGTTGATGGTTTCTGACCATAACCATCTGCTTCTCTCCAGGTGTTCCTAGGCTCTGGAGGCCGGGTGGAGATGTACTCCTCCATGCTCATCCAGCCCAACTCGCCCATCAGCAGTGACCTCCTGCTGGACCAGACGGAGACGCACATCTACGTCATGACCGGCGCAATGGTTAGTCTGAGTGAACAACACCGCTCAAACACATCCATCGCTAGCTAGATACTTGACTCCCCTAATACAGTCTAGGGTCTTCAGCTGGTGCAGGAATACAGTGAAGAGGATCAAGAGTAGGTACTGTACAGGTGTGTTTTGAATTTTTGACCATGCAGTTCACTGGTAGTAGTTCAGGGCAAGGGCTATGAAAAAATATATAATTGATTGAACACAATTATAGCATCTCTACAGTTTCATTGTATAGTACAGCTGTTTTTAAGAAAAATATGTGGGTAACCTTTCAGGTGGAGAAGCGACCGGTGGCAGAGTGTGGAGATCACCTGGACTGTCAGTCCTGTCTTTCAGCCCGAGACCCTTACTGTGGCTGGTGTGTTCTGGAGGGCAGGTGAGGAAGCACCAACTGACTATTCTATACCAAAGAAAATATAAGTTAAGAGCTCCAAAATATAGGAAGAGCAAAGGCAAATGTCAACATTGATGAATGATCACCTTCCCCATTTCTCACTTGTTCCTCTCCTGTGCTCAACCCCACTTCCCCCTGCGATGGCAGGTGTGTCCAGCGTTCACAGTGCAGTCGGGGGGCTCTGCAGGGCCAGTGGCTGTGGAGCTTTGACCAGCAGCAGCAGCAGTGTCTCGGTATCCAATCCCTGAGCCTGTATAACATCAGCCGTGGAGAGGAGATGGACGTAAGGCATGAGAGGAGGGGGTGATGCATTACTTGTTTCGAGCTTGAAAGAAAAAAGAAATGGACACCCTGTATGTATTTTTGTCCTTCTCTCTCTTCTCTCTCGAAGATTGCTGTGTCAGTGAAGGGGTTGCCCAGTCTAGTGCAAGGCGAAGCATACAGCTGTTTCTACCAGGATGTGGAACGTCTGGCCACTGTCACAGACACTGGTGTGATCTGCTCTACTCCCGACGCCAGCAGGCTGCCCCCCATTGGCCAGGGAGAAGGTGAGTGACATCCGTGTGAGTCCAATTTGACACTACAAAGCAGAATGATTCCTTTCTCTTTCTTAATGATCACCAAAGCTAACTATCCTTTTTGGAGGGTACTGTAATTTAGGGATGTTCTGACTTCTCTCCTGCTCAGACTCAGTCACCATCCCCCTGTCCCTTCGCTTCCGCAATGTGACTGTGGCTGCTCGGGAGTTCACCTTCTTTGACTGTGGTGTGGTCCAACAGCTCTCTGGACTCATGCCGTGAGTTAAAAGGCTGACATCTCTAGCCACAATGCAATTGTATATCTCCCCCTGTTAACCTCTCTGCCTCGGTCTTCTCTCTGTTTTCAGGTGCAGAGGGTGTGTAAGCAGTCGCTGGGGCTGTAACTGGTGTATTCACCAGCACATGTGCACCAATAAAATCTGTGATGAGGGAGTCACAATTTACAACAAACACGTAAGTCTACCTGCAGGTTATCAGGCAGTGCAGTTATAGGACTGCTAGCTGGTACAAACTATATATACTAACCAGTGTATTCAGGTTTGCTTTGTAGTGAAACTGGTATCTGCTCCCTAGGTAACTGTTAGTTTGTACGTGTCCTGTCTATTTATGTTTTGTCGTGTTCCATTGTCTTTGTTTTAAATTTGTACTTTTTTTTTAGTAAACAGTTAGTTTTTTTTTGTGATTTCAGTCTTTATGTATTTATTTGCATATTTCTTGCTATTCCTCTTGTTTTACCATCGTCTCCCTCCTCTCCCCCTTTCTGCTCATTTGTGTTACCATCTCAAGTTCAAACCAACATTCACTCCCCCAGCAACCAAACAATCTGACACTCTAACTCCAACTCTCCTGGCTGCTCCAACACTCCCACCCACAGGGACATCTATTAGGACCACTCCCCCAGTCCTGGCCAGCACACCTGTGCCCCCATCCACCACACCCACCACCACCACCCCCGAGCCAACCGCAGTCCCCACCACCCACTTCCCAACCATTGCCACCACCACACCCTCAACCACACTGGCCACTCAGGCTACCACTGCAACACTAGAGGTGACAACCAGTCTGCAGGCAGGGACACAGACCACCGCTGGAGAGACCTCAGTGGATGGAGACGGGAGCCTCCACAGGACTACTGCTGGAACAGGGGAGACGGAGCAGACAACAGTCACTAGGGTTGAGCTGCTAGACTGGCCCGAGTCTCCAGAAACTGAGGCTCCTAGTAGTACAAATGGACTCACCGACACTGACCACACTGTGCCGGAGCCCTCCTCTGACACCACATCAACCACTGCTAGTGGTGTCCCCCTGTTAATGGACCTGCCCACTGGCTCTGACGGGGATGAAGTCCCCCTGTTAATGGACCTGCCCACTGGCTCTGACAGGGATGAAGTCCCCCTGTTAATGGACCTGCCCACTGGCTCTGATGGGGATGAAGTCCCCCTGTTAATGGACCTGCCCACTGGCTCTGATGGGGATGAAGTCCACCTGACCCCCTCTGAAGGTACAGACTCACCCCCCTGGACAAAGGAATGGGAGAAGGGAGAGTCAGAGATGGACCCTCCAACATCCTCTGCCACAGTGCCCTCTGGAGATGATGACCCAAACCAGCCCTCTCAATCCTTTACCCTCACACCTGACCCTGACTCTTCAGCAGACTACCAGTCTGACTCCTCTGAAATTGATCTGCCGGTGAGTGGGGTCTTTCAGTGGCAGTCTAGCTGATGCACCCAGTACAACGCGTGCACTGAATCGGATAAGTGCAGTTGCATTGGCATCGTGTAAAATAGGTTACTCTTAATTTGATCCAAAATTCCTACCCTCTTATTTATGTCTGATGTGTGCAAACATTGCATCGCCATTACGTTTTATGTTTTGAGAGTCATTGAAGTGGTCAACTGTCAATACGTTGGAGATCAAACCACCAAAAATGGCTGTCTTCAGTTTGAACTAAACCTGCTGTTTTTTTGTTTTACGCTTTGTCAGTGTTTTTGTTCTCCACTTCAGTCGCATACGATAAACTTTTAGACTGCAGAGCTACATTTTGGTGTGGGATTTGCTCAATTGTTCACACAGTCGGTCTAGTTTAATGATTTGAAATGGGTGAGACCTCACCTGAAAATGTAAGCTGGTGTATTGTGTTTGATGTCATATATGTCCCATGTGTGTGTGTCCTGTAACGTATGTCTTATAATATGATCAGGACTGCCCGTGTGTGGAGAAGGTCCAGGGCTCCTCTCTTGTTCCTGTTAATGTGGAGCGGAAGATCACTCTGGTGGGACGCCACCTTCACCTCTTCCAGGTGTGTGAGAAATGCTTGCAAAACCCAAATGGCTGATGGTTTACTTTACCCAAGATGCGTGGTGTGTAAAACGTGGCCTGTGTGTGTGTGTGTGTGTTGTGTGTGTTGTGTGTGTGTTCAGGATGAGGATCTGGACTATGAGTGTGTGCTGACCATCGAAGGGCGGTCAGTGGTGGTCGACGCGTACGTGGAGCCAGACGACACCCAGCCCTCTCTCTACTTCATCACCTGCCAGCTACACCAGGTCAGTCTTCATACAGCATCAGCCTATGTGGTATTGCAACAGTGCTGTTAATTTGAACAGCGTTTGTCTGCATGGTGTTTCATGTTTTTTTTTAAGTGATATTTCAACTATAGTGCTGTGGGAAAAGTATTTGCCCGCTTTAAAATCTTCTCAACTTTTGCATATTTTTTTTTATACTGAATGTTATCATCTTCAACCAAAACCTAATATTATATAAAGGGAACCTGAGTGAACAAATTACAATTGCATACATATTTTATAAACAGTTGTGCAACACCAATACCTTTTTGTGAGAAAGTAATTGCCCTCTTACACTCAATAACTGTGTGTTGCCACCTTTAGCTGCAATGACTCCAACCAAACGCTTCCTGTCGTTGTTAATCAGTCACGGTGGAGGAATTTTGGCCCACTCTCGGGATTAGGTCAGGACTGTCTAGGCCATTCCAAAACGTAAAATGTGTTGCTTTTTAGTCATTTTCATGTAGACTTGATTGTGTTTTGGATCATTGTCTTGCTGCATGACCCAGCTGTGCTTCAGCTCACAGAAGGATGGCCTGACATTCTCCTGTAAAATTCTCTGATACCGTACAGAATACAAAATTCCTTCTATTAAGGCAAGTCGTCTCCGTCCTGAGGCAGCAAAACATCACACTACCACCGCCATGGCTTGACCGGTGGTATAAGGTTCTTACTGTAGAATGCAGTGTTTTGTTCCCGCCAGGCATGAGGGGACCCATGTCATCTAAAAAGTTGTACTTTTGACTCCCCTGTCTTTCGAAAATTCTTCCAAGAGTCTTGATCATCCAGGTGCTTTTTGGCAAACTTGAGCCCAATTAAGATTTTTTTTTTTGTTGGTAAATTCAGGTTCCCTTTACCTAAATATTAGGTTTTGGTTGTAGATCCGATAACGTTCGAGTATCAAAAATTTAGAAAATCAGAAAGAGGACAAGTACCTTTTTTTCACGGCACTGTATGTGGGCATCTGTGATTGTGGTCACTGCTAAGACTACCTTATTTCTGTCATGTTGCAGTACGCCTATACTGCCTTTGTGGAGGAGTACAATGCCGTGATCAATGTGAGGAGGAGAAACACCTTTCAGATTGATAGTGCGGACGACCTTCATGGTAGGTTATACAAGAGAGCTACTGATGTAGATCTCATTGACATTACCTCTTCTTCAGACTATGCGGTGTCGTTGACTCCCGGTATCCTCTCTGTTCCAGTGACGTTGTTTAACTGCTCTGTGGGCCGGTCAGACTGCAGCCGGTGTCGTACAGCTGATCAGAAGTACGGCTGTGCGTGGTGCGGGGGAGCTCGCTCCAAATGCAGTTACCGGGACTCCTGCGCTGGTGAAATCAAGCAGTCCTGCCCAGCACCCGTCATCCACTTAGTGAGGCTTTATTTGCGTCCTTGTCTTTTTATGGTTGACGTGTCTTCAGACAGTGACATGGACTCGTTTTTTAACTTCTCTGTGACTGTGTGTTGCAGATGGAGCCCATCTCTGGACCAGTAGAGGGTGGTACTGTGGTGACCATCTCAGGCTCCAATCTTGGACAGAAAGCTGAAGACATCCAGAACTCTGTCACTATAGCCGGTGTCCCCTGCACGGTCATCAACAGCAGATATGAGATCTCCTCAAGGTAATGTTCTTCTCGTGCAACAGCGTTTATTTCCATCTTCTGCAGCTCTAGTTGTATCTGCATTCAGAATGAGAACCTCCATTTCCCCTCTAGGATTGTGTGTGAGACCACAGCAAGTGGGGGAGAGAAGAGTGGTCAGGCCTCAGTCGAGGTGAGAGGAGGAGGGCTTGGACTCTCCAGTCAAAGGTTCAGCTTCCAGGTATCTATAACAGACATTATTATACTCTACTAAAATCTTGCTCTAGCCAAATGGACACTTGCCCTCAGTCTGATAATGTATTCTTAATGCCCTTCCTCTTGCCCTCAGGACCCGGCTTTGATGGGGATAGCCCCTCAGAAGGGGCCCAAGGCCGGGGGCTCAGAATTGACCATAATGGGCCAGAGCCTGAAGACTGGACACCCCAGTGAGGTCAGCGTGCTTATTGGAGGAGTCTCATGCCTCATGTAAGTCTCTGACGCATCTCTTCCATTCAAAGTCACCAGATCAACCACTGTAAAGCAAGTGGAGTCAACACTGCATATGAGAATTCAGACATCATTTGTGAATGTCCTTAATAAAGTCCTGTAACCTGCTGTAGCAGTAGTTGTGATATCTTTTAAATTAATTATTTTTTAGCTCCTCTGAGGTCGTGGATGACCAGATTACATGTATGACAGGGGGCAGCAACAGAACTGGAGAGCATGGAATCACGGTCCGGTTTGGTAGAGCAGAACGCCATCTACAGGGAGCCATCTATCATTACACCTCAGATCCTAACATAACCATGGCTGCACCCTCAAAAAGCTTCCTCAGGTGGGTGTCACGATGTCACTCGCAATGAATTGCCATATTTTTTCATTCATGTAATAAATTCTTCTTCTCTGTGTGTGTCCAGTGGTGGAAGAATGATCCGTGTGTCTGGGCAAAACCTAGATGTAGTGCAGGAGCCCCGAATCCGGGTGACCCTTAGTCCTCTGGAGTCCCTTTCTCCAAGGAAGAAGAGGAGGACGAGGAGGAGCAGCAGAGATGGAGAGAGTAGCGTGAGACGCACAGAAATCCCACTCAAGAGGCAAAGACGGATAGTTCCTGAGCCAGACTGTCTTGAAGACGCACTCTGTGTGGTAAAAAAGGTAAACTGGTGGTCCTCTGTTGGTAGAGCATGGTGCTTGCAATGCCAGGATAGTGGGTTCGATTCCCGGGACCACCCTTACGTAAAACATGACCAAGTTGCTTTGGATAAAAGCATTCTGCTAAATGGCTTATTTATTATTATTCTATTCAACTGAAATGTTGAGTCCTCTAACATGGTGTTCAGATGTCTACTGGCTTAGTTTGGGGGATAGGCTCTCTTTTCTTTGATCGTGTAGTGTGATGTATCACCTTTTTAAAGGTAAAGTTGAGAATCAATCACTGCTATTGCTTTCAATACATATCTATAAATACGCCTCGCATCTCTTGCTCTCCAGTTTGAGACGAGTTGTGCTGTGAGCAGCTCCTCTCTGATGCTGTGCCCTACGCCTGCCGTGGGGATGGAGGCCCACCATGCTCGGGTCAAGGTGGACTTCCTACTGGATAACCTGCACTTTGACTTCAACTCTGTGGGCAGTGGAGCTTTCAGCTACGAGCTCAACCCCAGACTGTACCCACTGAACCAGAATGACCCCAGCAAACCCTACCACCACAAACCTGGCAGCATCATCTCTGTGGAGGTCTCTGTTACATCCCATTTCTGCTACCAGAACAGTTTCTCCAACCGTTTTTCAGAACCTGCGAGTGTTGTCTGTTTCCTGTCCAGTTGGCTTTCTCCAATATCGTTATTGTTATGATCTAGGGGGAGAACCTGGACCTGGCCATCTTTAAGGAGGAGGTGGTGGCTCTGATTGGGGAAGGGGTATGCTCTGTGAAAACCTTGACCCATAACCACCTCTACTGTGAGCCTCCATCCCAGCAGCCCTCTGTGATGGCCAGCAAGAAGCAGGAGGGCATGGATTCTCTCCCCGAGTTCACTGTACGTCCTCACTCCTTGCGTCACCACTATTGGAATTGGAAATCAAAGAGGGCACATGTCTTTTGTGAATAAGTTTGTTCAAATCTGTGTAATTCTGAATATTATTTAGTTGTGGTGGTTGTAGGGATGACAAGTGTAAAACACTTCAACGTTGAATCTAATCCTTCCACTCTAAAATCAATTGCTGTCTTGTCCCAGGTCCAGATGGGGAACCTGAACTTCTCCCTAGGTAGAGTGCAGTATGACACCCAAGGCCAGTCCACCTTCCCCCTGGAGGCCCAGGTGGGCGTAGGGGTGGGGGCTTCCATCGTAGCCCTCATCGTTGTCATCATAGTGCTCATATATAGGTGTGTGCCAACAGTCACTCTACTTTGCCAAGTATACACCATTTCATCTGTTCAAAGTAATGCTTGGTACAGTATACTGGATGTGAGCTTTTCTGTCTGTCCGTATGCATCTGTCAGGAGGAAAAGCAAACAGGCCGTGAGGGACTACAAGAAGGTCCAGATTCAGCTGGAGAATCTGGAGACCAGTGTGAGGGACCGCTGCAAGAAAGAGTTCACAGGTGAAAGTGCCATAAGCTTCAACATAAGTTCACAAAACCGCATCTTATATCACAAAAACCTAGTGGCTTCAAATAAGTAAGGTTTTTCAGGTGTAGGTTATATATGATTTTGCTGAAAGGATTCTCACGATCTCAATGTGGTCTATTTTCCTCCCTCTGTGTAGACCTAATGACTGAGATGATGGACTGTTCAAGTGACCTGGTGGGTTCTGGTATTCCCTTCCTGGACTACAAGGCGTATGCAGAGCGCATTTTCTTTCCTGGCCACCGGGAGTCGCCACTGAGGCGAGATTTGGACGTGCCGGAGTGCCGTAGACAGACGGTGGAGCAGGGACTGGTTCAACTGTCCAACCTCCTCAACAGCAAACTATTCCTCACCAAGGTAACCTTAACCAACTCTGAAGAAGTGAACTTGACCTACCGTACCTCTCAATACCATTCAGACTATAAAACGTCAGCGGTAATATGTAACGCATGCACGTTATGCTTCACTTTCACTGTGTCACTGTTTTGACCCCTTTGTGCCACTCTCTCCCAGTTCATCCACACACTGGAGGTGCAGCGGACCTTCTCCCCTCGGGACCGGGCCTACGTGGCCTCCCTGCTCACCGTGGCCCTGCATGGGAAGCTGGAGTACTTCACTGACATCCTCAAGACTCTGCTAAACGACCTGGTGGTGCAGTACGTGGCCAAGAACCCCAAACTCATGCTCCGAAGGTGAGGGGGGCTGATCAGTATATGTTCTCATCAGTCTTGGGTAATGGCAGGCTTCTTCCTGTGTCTTTTTTTTAAAGTCTCTTGTGGTTTTCCTATCTGTGTTTGACACATTCACGTGGGACATGTTCTGTTTCAGAACTGAATCGGTGGTCGAGAAGCTCCTGACCAACTGGATGTCCATTTGTCTGTTCACCTTCCTGAGGGTGAGTAGCTCAGCCTGCTCTTTCCCCATTCACCCCCCTGTGTCTCCTCACTAAAGAGGCATTTAAAGAAACATGTCCCATCTGTGCTGTGTTATTAGGACACTGCAGGGGAGTCCTTCTACATGCTGTTTAGAGCCATTAAACACCAGGTGGACAAGGGACCGGTGGACGCCGTGACCGGAAAGGCCAAGTATACACTCAACGACAACAGGCTGCTCCGCGAGGACATAGAGTACAAAACCTTGGTGAGAGCACAGCACACACAAACCCTGATGTCCCTTTACCATAAATACACATCTACATTCAGGTTTTTATTTATCATTATAAAGCAGGGGCTGGAATAAAGGAGCTGTGCAAGTAGTCATGTTTTTTTTTTGTGTGGTGATTTAATTAACTACCATTAACCTTCCAGACGCTGAATGTCCTCATGCCAGCGACAGGCAACGGTGGTGTGCCCCAGACCGCTCCTGCCAAGGTGCTGGACTGTGACACCATAACCCAGGTGAAGGAGAAGGTCCTGGAACAGGCCTGGAAGGGCATGTCCTTCTCCCAGAGGCCCCACACAGACTCTCTCCACCTGGGTGAGCCTCCACTACAGCTCTCTGTCATTCACTGTTCAATCTGAAAAGGTGTCATCTTTGTCCATCCTGGCATGCCAGGTAGAAATGAAGAGCCAACGAACATTTATCCAAGTTAATGGGCGTACTATAAACCTGAAACACCCTAGAATTGACAAAGTCAACAGAATCCTTCCTTGGTCATCAGTTATAATCAACTTTTTTTGATAGCTAATCTTTTGTATCGTGTCCTTGATCAGAGTGGCGTGCGGGCATGGCAGGTCACCTGATCCTGTCAGACGAGGACTTGACGTCGGTGGTGCAGGGTTCCTGGAAACGCCTCAACACCCTGCAGCACTACAAGGTCAGAAATGGCAGGCCACACATCCCATCCATCCCTATCTCCTTTAACTAGAATGACTAACTACATGACTGTGAAGTATTTTTTTTTGTTTACTTTGTTAATTTGATTTAATGATTTTACAAATGGTCTGCAGGTTCCGGATGGAGCCACTGTTGCACTGGTACCCCGGAACTCCAAGCACATACACAATGACAACCATGACTACTTTCCTGGAGAGAGTTGAGTCTCAACTAATCTATGGCACATACGTGCAGCATGGTCATAGGATATTGTTCAGCATCCATACAATATTGCTACCAAATTTGGACAATGCACAAGAGCTGCATTTGAAACATAAAGATATAACTTGTACACTTGTACCTAGACTATATCAGAGATGTTTGACCGTGCGTGTCCCTCTATCAGAGACGCCCATGTTGGACGATGGGGACGAGGGAGGTGTGAAGCTCTGGCACCTGGTGAAAGCCAATGAGGAGCCAGACCTGCCCAAACACAGGCGTGGCAGTCTGAGAGAGAGGGAGAGAGAGAGGGCCAAGGCCATTCCTGAGATCTACCTCACACGCCTACTCTCCATGAAGGTGCCAGAATGCACATGCACAACACAATGCAACAAACAAGCAGTCACACACACACAAACGGTATGTGTAATATTTACACTTGTGCATATATTTATCCCCATGTCTTCCTACTTTCTCTCCCAGGGCACACTGCAGAAGTTTGTGGATGACTTGTTCACAGTGATCCTGAGCACTAACCAGCCAGTTCCCATGGCTGTCAAGTACTTCTTTGACCTGCTGGATGAGCAGGCTCTGCAACACAACATTACAGACCCTGAGACCATCCACATCTGGAAGACTAACAGGTAACTCGGTACTCCTACTGCTACTGGCTCATTTGCTTTTGAACACAAGTGTTTCCTGTCCTTTGTAATTACAGTAACCAATACAGACCTGGGCTCGTTTATCAATATCAAATCACTTCTGGGTAACAATTAAGTACCTTACTGTAATTGATTTCCATTGAAATGGGCAAAAATAGCTTTTTAACAAAACTATTTCTCAAGCAAGAATTTTGCTAGGAATGTCTGGCCCTTACCAAAATGTACCATGGTAGTGCAATAGAACCATGGATTTTTTTTAGCATTGTTTTCTGGTCAACTCCATGGCAGGAAATTACAATGGTATTTTCACCAGTACCATGGTATTTTCCTGCCATGGTAGTGAACAAAAAAACATGATGGAACCAAAGTATTGTTTTTCATTCTTACTACCATGGAACAAAAATGTACTGTGGTAGTACAACGAAAAAATACATGTTTTTGTACTAGCAGTATGTGAACCATGAAAGTATGGTAGTTGTTTAAAATGTATTATCATGATGGATGGTCTGTGTCCCACCATTTTTCGGGTAAAGTGACCAAAAAATGTAGTAATTTGTGGTACTCACATAATGCAACATTGACTTCTCGCTCTGCAGTGGCAAAGCTTAGGCCTAGTGTACCCTCTTAAACCCCTTTTAGCTCATAGCAAAAAAACACAACACACATGATCTAGTAGTGTACCATCTTAAACCTTCTGATCTGGATATGATATTGTAAGAAGAATGAAGGGATAGTGGTGGAGAGTCGACTCCTTTCCTGTTGGCTCCCATTTCCCTCGAATCCTAAGATTCTTTGCAACGGAGTCTGAGTAGTTGCCATAAGCTACTTCCAAGAACACAAACTCTCATATACCATGTACTTTGCATGGTAGAGCCAGGGGAGGGGCATAGGTAGGCAAGGTCGGCCACCAGGCAGACAGTCAAAATCATGCAGAGCAACAGTAATCAAAAGTTGTATCTCTCAATTTCTTGGCATGCAATGTCTTCCAAAGTTCATGAAAGTAGGGGCTATCAATTAGTAAGTAGGCTCTTCTACACGCAACAGACACTGGCATATTTCATAGCGAAGAGGAACAACAGGCAAGCCAGCGAGGGAGAGCAAGAGGCAGTTGGAATATTTTAGTTAACCTTTATTTTACTAGGCAAGTCAGTTAAGAACAAATTCTTATTTACAATGTCAGCCTAGTGGGTTAACTGCCTTGGTCAGGGGCAGAACAACAGATCGGGGATTCGATCTAGCAACCTTTCGGTTACTGGCCCAAAGCTCTAACAACTAGGCTACCTGCCACCTAGGCTATCTTGGTAATCTTGGTAATCTATCTCGCAATGTCTTGTCTTGCAATACCTCGTAAATTCACCAAAAGCATTTTAAAGTATAAGCTATCAATGAGTATGGCTATTCTACATTATGCCAGTGAATTTGAAGGTTAACATCACCAAATGGTTCAGTTTCATTAGGCCTTAATAAAATGTGTTATGCCTATAGTTTAGTTTATTTAATGAAACCCTGGCACCTATCAGCTCATCCCCAATTCCCCACTGAGCTAAACCTTTTGGAAATGGCAAGTTCACTTTCTCATCCATGTGTTGCAAATACTGTCCAGCAGCTCAAATCAGCAGGATTGGGGGACATTTTTATTAGGAGGGACATGTACCATGATCACAAAAATAATGATTATGATCACATGAGCAGCAGTGTCTGGCGTTGTCACACACTGCGGGGACACCTAGGGCTGTTACGGTGACCATATTATCGCAACACCAGCAGTCACGAGTCTTGACCGCAGTCAAATTTCACGTGACCGTTGGGTCACAGCAACTAGGCTTTTCTAAAACCTGTGCTCTGATGCCGCTGATGGTCACTAGTAGCCTACCAAACTTGCTAATGGCCTGGTACTCAGAGCTCTATTGTCCCTCGAATCACTCTGACATCAATGCAAATGCAATCAAAAATCAAACACTTCATGAGCACCCTGGCATTCAGAGTTTGAGCGGAATAGGATCACTTGTTGCTCAGCCGGAATCAGCTCCTCATAGCTGGTAGATGCATGGAATAAAATGCATTGAGTGGGCAAAATATTATTTCCATGCCATAGACTGACCAGGTAAATTCAGGTGAAAGCTATGATCCCTTATTGATGTCACCTGTTAAATCCACTTCAATCAGTGTAGCTGAAGGGGAGGAAACAGGTTAGAGGGTTTTAAGAAATCCTAAAACTTTAGGAACACCTTCGGAATATTGAGTTGCACTCCCTTTTGCCCTCAGAAACCTCTTTGTCGGGGCATGGATTACAAGGTGTCAAGTGTTCCACAGGGATGCTGGCCCATGTTGACTCATATTCTTTCCACAGTTGTGTCAAGTTGGCTGGATGTCCTTTGGGTGGTGAACCATTCTTGATACAGAAGGGAAACTACCATACCCCGTTCAAAGGCACTTGCATTCACCCTCTGAATGGCACACACACAATCCTTGTCTCTCAAGGCTTAAAAATAATTATTTAACCTGTCTCCTCCCCTTCATCTACACTGATTTGAAGTGGATTTAACAATTTAATAAGGGATCATAGTATTCACCTGGTCAGTCTGTCATGGAAAGAGCAGATGTTCCTAATGTTTTGTACACTCAGTGTTAGGCCATGTTGTGCAACATTTCTATAGGGTATGCTAAGCAATTGTGTGAGAAAAGAGTTTGGATGAACACTATTAAAAAGAGCAGGATCCCATCAGCTTTCTATAGGCTAGGCCTACTATTTATTTCTCAACTTTCTTAATATTAAGCGCATTGCTTCACTTTTCTAACATTTGTTATTCAAGTTCATACGCCCCTGTTCCGACAGCTGCATGATAATGGCCCATTCAAAATCCAAACTTATTTCACGCACAGTGCATTTGTAAAGTATTCAGACCCCTTTTTTTACATTTTGTTACATTACAGCCTTATTCTACAATTTATTAAATAGTCCCCCCTCATCAATCTACACATCTACCCCATAATGACAAAGCAAAAGCAGGTTTTTAGAAATTTGTGCAAATGTATTAAACAGATTTTTAAAAATCACATTTACTTAATTATTCAGACCCTTTACTCAGTACGTTGAAGCACCTTTGGCAGCGATTACAGCCTCGAGTCTTCTTGAGTATGACGCTTGGCACATCTGTATTTGGGGAGTTTCTTCAATTCCTCTCTGCAGAGCCTCTCAAACTCTGTCAGGTTGGATGGGGAACATTGCTGGACAGCTATTTTCAGGTCTATCCAGAGATAATTGATCTATTCAAGTCTGGGTCTGGCTGGGTCACTGGGACATTCAGAGACTTGTCCCGAAGCCACTCCTGCGTTGTCTTGGTTGTGTGCGTAGGGTCGTCGTCCTGTTGGCAGGTGAACCTTCGCCCCAGTCTGAGATCCGGCGCGTTCTGGAGCACGTTTTCTTTGAGATTCTCTCTGTACTTTGCTCCGTTCATCTTTCCCTCGATCTGGACCAGTCTCCCAGTCCCTGCCACTGAAAAACATCTCCCACAGCATGACGTTGCCACCACCATGCTTCACCGTAAGGATGGTGCCAGGTTTCCTCCAGACTTGTCGCTTGGCATTCAGGCCAAAGAGTTTAATCTTGGTTTTATCAGACCAGAGAATGGTGTTTCTCAACGTCAGAGTCCTTGGGTGCCTTTTGGCAAACTCTAAGCGGGCTGTCATGTGCCTTTTACTGAGGAGTGGCTTCCATCTGGCCATTCTACAATGAAGGCCTGATTGGTGGAGTGCTGCAGAGATGGTTGCCCTTCTGGAAGGTTCTCCCATCTTCACAGAGGAACTCTAGGGCTCTGTCACGATTGGATTCTTGGTCACGTCCCTTACCAGGGCCCTTCTCCCTTGATTGCTCAGTTTGTCCAGGCGACCAGCTCTAGGAGTCTTGGCGGTTCCAAACGTCTTCCATTTAAGAATAATGGAAGCCACTGTGTTCTTGGGGAACCTCAATGCTGCAGGCATTTTTTTGATACCCTTCCCCAGATCTGCAACCAAACACAATCATGTCTCAGGGCTCTTACAGACAATTCCTTTGACCTCATGGCTTGTTTTTTTTTTTTGCTCTGACATGCACTGTCAACTGTGGGACCTTTTATATAGACAAGTAAACTCAGCAAAAAAGAAGGAATTGTATTTATTCCATTTTAGAATAGGGCTGTAATGTAACAAAATGTGGAAAAAGTCAAAGGGTCTGAATACTTTCCGAAGACACTGTATAAGGGTTGGGTTGGACGATACTTTTCTCGTTAATCTTTTTTTTAAACGGATACTTAAATGATAATCAACCAATGTAAGACTTTTTAAATGCTTTATTATCCAAATGTTCAAAGTGCGAGTGGGCGACGGAGAGAAACAAAATGGTGCAATTTGAGGCCATGTGGCGGAGAGTGCGGTGGGCGCTGGAGATGGGTGTTAGCAGGTGGGTCTGGACAGGTATGATGTAGTTGTCATTTGTGTGTGTGTATGTTATGTATTGTCTAAAAATATCAAATAAAATATATATTTTTTAAATATGGAAAAAAGACAAGCTTGCAACACGCATCTGATTATTCATTTATGAATAGGATTTATTTTGTTTACATTCTTCATTGTAACCATAACGTCACATATAATTGAACCCACACAACATGAGCAGGTTAACTTTGTCAAAACATTTTATTTTTTAAAGACTATCAGAAAGAATGTTGGTACTTATTTATTTTGATCACTCAGCTTTGCTGACAAATAGTGTTATTTTGTGGCATAGCCTACTAAATAGGCTAAGCCTAAATTAATTAAATTGCCTAAATAAACTATAGTACATTTCATAGATAAAAGTAACTCGGTCTTGAAAATATCGACCATGTTTTCTCCTCGCTAGACTCTTTCATTCAGTTTATTCTTCACATCCGCAAAGAAGGACTCAGTTTCAGAAATTCACTTTATATAGAGGGGCTATCAAGTCTAGAATTTGTTTCTGTCTCTTTTTAGAGTGAGAGAAACCAAATGCCGACAATACCTATTTTTCGAAAAATCTTCAGTCCACATGTCAAGTGTAGTTGCACCATTGTATTTACCCAAGTTATCTGAACTCTGGGACTACCTGCCAGCAATTATTATTTGTTTGCCTGATGCAGGACTCTATTGCCATAAAGAGAGACTCTTGGACTGAAACATTCACACCTCCATTAATTTACCAAAATATAGTCAATTTGTTCCACAGTTCAGACTACTGATAGATCAGCATTCTTACTCCCCCTTGTTTGATGCAATGACAGAATGACGCAATTTACCAGAATCTGCCACCATCTACCATAATTGGTCACGGCATAAGCTCAAAACCTTTAATTGAGCAAACACTGTAGTTCACTCCAAACGTGGTTATAGCGTTGACTGCATGCTGACAGTGAATTCAGAGACAGAGACAGCTAACTAGACTACAAACATATTTTTGCCAGACCCTGTGAAGTCTACCACAACATACTAAACAGTTTCCTGATTAGCACAGGATAGTCTGCGTTTTAATTTACTTGTGTATTAGAAACGCAGTTTGAGATAATTTGTGTGCAGATTTTGCCAGTGGTTGAATGGGGAATTGGGCTTCCCGGGAACATGTTGTCTGAGGTTGAAACAGTAACCAAGGAGGGCGGAGCTTAGCGAAGGGTCAATTGTTGAGGAATGTACGTATGAACTATCTTGTGAACTTATTTTTTCTCAAAGGCCCAGTGCAGTCAACACTAAGGTTGGAATAATACTGTAAAATTGTGCAAATTATGATCATGCTCTTTTAGTCTACGGTAAATTAGCTAATAGTCTTGGTTTTATGCATGTCAACATCAGAAGCCTCCTCCCTAAGTTTGTTTTACTCACTGCTTTAGCACACTCTGCTAACCCTGATGTCCTTGCCGTGTCTGAATCCTGGCTCAGGAAGGCCACCAAAAATTCAGAGATTTCCATACCCAACTATAACATCTTCCGTCAAGATAGAACTGCCAAAGGGGGCGGAGTCGCAGTCTACTGCAGAGACAGCCTGCAAAGTAATGTCATACTTTCCAGGTCCATACCCAAACAGTTTGAACTACTAATTTTGAAAATTACTCTCTCCAGAAACAAGTCTCTCACTGTTGCCGCCTGCTACCGACCCCCGTCAGCTCCCAGCTGTGCCCTGACACCATTTGTGAATTGATCGCCCCCATCTAGCTTCAGAGTTTGTCCTGTTAGGTGACCTAAACTGGGATATGCTTAACACCCCGGCAGTCCTACAATCTAAGCTAGATGCCCTCAATCTCACGCAAATCATCAAGGAACCCACCAGGTACAACCCTAACTCTGTAAACAAGGGCACCCTCATAGACGTCATCCTGACCAACTGGCCCTCCAAATATACCTCCGCTGTCTTCAACCAGGATCTCAGCGATCACTGCCTCATCGCCTGTATCCGCCACGGAGCCGCAGTCAAACGACCACCCCTCATCACTGTCAAACGCTCCCTAAAACACTTCTGTGAGCAGGCCTTTCTAATCGACCTGGCCCGTGTATCCTGGAAGGACATTGACCTCATCCCGTCAGTTGAGGATGCCTGGTCATTCTTTAAAAGTAACTTCCTCACCATTTTGGATAAGCATGCTCCGTTCAAAAATGCAGAACCAAGAACAGATACAGCCCTTGGTTCACTCCAGACCTGACTGCCCTCGACCAGCACAAAAACATCCTGTGGCGGACTGCAATAGCATCGAATAGCCCCCGTGATATGCAACTGTTCAGGGAAGTCAGGAACCAATACACGCAGTCAGTCAGGAAAGCTAAGGCCAGCTTCTTCAGGCAAAAGTTTGCATCCTGTAGCTCCAACTCCAAAAAGTTCTGGGACACTGTGAAGTCCATGGAGAACAAGAGCACCTCCTCCCAGCTGCCCACTGCACTGAGGCTAGGAAACACGGTCTCCACCGATAAATCCATGATTATCGAAAACTTCAATAAGCACTTCTCAACGGCTGGCCATGCCTTCCGCCTGGCTACTCCAACCTCGGCCAACAGCTCCGCCCCCCGTAGTTCCTCACCCAAGCCTCTCCAGGTTCTCCTTTACCCAAATCCAGATAGCAGATGTTCTGAAAGAGCTGCAAAACCTGGACCCGTACAAATCAGCTGGGCTTGACAATCTGGACCCGCTATTTCTGAAACTATCTGCCGCCATTGTCGCAACCCCTATTACCAGCCTGTTCAACCTCTCTTTCATATCGTCTGAGATCCCCAAGGATTGAAAGCTGCCGCAGTCATCCCCCTCTTCAAAGGAGGAGACACCCTGGACCCAAACTGCTATAGACCTATATCCATCCTGCCCTGCCTATCTAAGGTCTTCGAAAGCCAAGTCAACAAACAGGTCACTGACCATCTCGAATCCCACCGTACCTTCTCCGCTGTGCAATCTGGTTTCCGAGCCGGTCACGGGTGCACCTAGCCACACTCAAGGTACTAAATGATATCATAACCGCCATCGATAAAAGACAGTACTGTGCAGCCGTCTTCATCGACCTCGCCAAGGCTTTCGACTCTGTCAATCACCAAATTCTTATCGGCAGACTCAACAGCCTCGGTTTTTCGGATGACTGCCTTGCCTGGTTCACCAATTACTTTGCAGACAGAGTTCAGTGTGTCAAATCAGAGGGCATGCTGTCCGGTCCTCTGGCAGTCTCTATGGGGGTGCCACAGGGTTCAATTCTCGGGCCGACTCTTTTCTCTGTATATATCAATGATGTTGCTCTTGCTGCGGGCGATTCCCTGATCCACCTCTACGCAGACGACACCATTCTATATACTTTCGGCCCGTCATTGGACACTGTGCTATCAAACCTCCAAACGAGCTTCAATGCCATACAGCACTCCTTCCGTGGCCTCCAACTGCTCTTAAACGCGAGTAAAACCAAATGCATGCTTTTCAACCGATCGCTGCCTGCACCCGCATGCCCGACTAGCATCACCACCCTGGATGGTTCCAACCTTGAATATGTGGACATCTATAAGTACCTAGGTGTCTGGCTAGACTGCAAACTCTCCTTCCAGACTCACATCAAACATCTCCAATCAAAAATCAAATCCAGAGTCGGCTTTTATTCCGCAACAAAGCCTCCTTCACTCACGCTGCCAAGCTTACCCTAGTAAAACTGACTATCCTACCGATCCTCGACTTCGGCGATGTCATCTACAAAATGGCTTCCAACACTCTACTCAGCAAACTGGATGCAGTCTATCACAGTGCCATCCGTTTTGTCACTAAAGCACCTTATACCACCCACCACTGCGACTTGTATGCTCTAGTCGGCTGGCCCTCACTACATATCCGTCGCCAGACCCACTGGCTCCAGGTCATTTACAAGTCCATGCTAGGTAAAGCTCCGCCTTATCTCAGTTCACTGGTCACGATGGCAACACCCATCCGTAGCACGCGCTCCAGCAGGTGTATCTCACTGATCATCCCTAAAGCCAACACCTCATTTGGCCGCCTTTCGTTCCAGTACTCTGCTGCCTGTGACTGGAACGAATTGTAAAATCGCTGAAGTTGGAGACTTTTATCTCCCACCAACTTCAAACATCAGCTATCCGAGCAGCTAACCGATCGCTGCAGCTGTACATAGTCTATAGGTAAATAGCTCACCCTTTTTCACCTACCTCATTCCCATACTGTTTTTATACTGTTTTTATTTATTTACTTTTCTGCTCTTTTGCACACCAATATCTCTACCTGTACATGCCCATCTGATCATTTATCACTCCAGTGTTAATCTGCAAAATTGTATTATTCGCCTACCTCCTCATGCCTTTTGCACACATTGTATATAGACTGCCCATTTTTTTCTACTGTGTTATTGACTTGCTAATTGTTTACTCCATTCAAAATAAATAAAAAATAGACCAATAAGAAAGAGTTTCAAACCTCTCTGCCAATAACAGCTAGTTTTCAGTTTTCCCCCTCTCCACTCAGACCATTCCCAGACAGTACTAGCAAAGTTATTGCTTGAAAAATCACAGTAAGGTACCGTAATTTCTGGACTATTAAGCGCACCTGAATATAAACCGTACCCACTGAATTATTAAAAAATATGTATTTTGTACCTAAATAAGCCGCACATGTCTATAAGCCACAGGTGCCTACCGGTACATTGAAACAAATTAACTTTACACAGCCTTTAAACGAAACACGGCTTGTAACAAAAATAAATAGGCTTTAACGAAACACGGCATTATGTGACGCTGCTCAGTTTTTTTGAAAGCGGGAAAAACATAAATTAGCCGCGTCATTGTATAAACCACGACGAGGTTCAAAGCCTGGGAATAAAGTAGCGGTTTATAGTCTGGAAATTATGGTACTTAATAGTTACCCAGAAATGATTTGATATTGAAATAAAAATAGCTACATTGGGGCCTCCAGATTTGGCGCAGCGGTCTGAGGCATGGCATTGCAGTGCTAGAGGCGTCACTACAGACCCAATTGGCCCAGGATCATCCGGGTTAGGAGAGCGTTTGGACAGCCGGGATGTCCTTTTCCCATTGCGCTCTAGCGACTCTCCTATTGGCGGCCCGGGTGCATGCATGCTGACTTCGGTTGCCAGTTGTACTTTGTTTCCTCCGACCCATTGGTGCGGTTGGCCTCCGGGTTAAGCTAGCAGTGTCAAGAAGCAGTGTGGCTTTGCAGGGTCATGTTTCGGAAGACGCATGGCTCTCGATCTTCGCCTCTCCCGAATTCGTACTGGAGTTGCAGCGATGGGACAAGACTGTAACTACCAATTTGGATATCACGAAATTGGGGAGAAAAATGGGTCAAATGTTCAACAACGAAAAATGAAAGAAATTAAAAAATAAATCCAATGTAGCCGTTTTTATTATATATATTTTTAAATGTTTTACATTTTTTGGGAATCTGGGCCCAGGGCTTGGTCATTGAATAGACTTAAGTTAGTTCTGCATTTTATATTGTGCGACTTGTTTGTTGTTTTGTTTTCCCACCAGTTTACCCCTGAGGTTCTGGATCAACATCTTGAAGAACCCCCAGTTCATCTTTGATGTTCAGGCATCAGACCATGTGGATGCTGTGCTGTCTGTCATAGCCCAGACCTTCATGGACTCATGTACCATCGCAGAGCACAAGCTGGGCAGGGTGAGCCACACACAGGGAGAGGATACCTTACCAAGGATGCTATAAGGGGGAATGGCAGGTCTAGCAGAAATTAAGGGAGAGTAGAGATGCCAGGGGTTTTGAAAGAAAGAATACTAGATAATGAGAGCATGCAGGTTCTCAACATTCATGTAACCATAATGTGTTTCGAGTATAACATGGAAATGTTTTCCCCCCTATAGGACTCTCCTATCAACAAGTTACTGTATGCCAGAGATATCCCACGGTACAAGCAGATGGTAGAGAGGTGAGAATACACCAGGCTCTTGCCCTCCTGATTGGCAGAGCAGAGGGGGCATCGCCACTGTATCAGTGCATTGCCGCAGCCACACTGAGCCTGCGGGGCTTCTTCTATGGAGAGTCTGTTTGGCAGCACGCTGCACACACCATTGCTGTAGCTATACACTATGCTTGAGGAAACTCAGTCATACGAATTCTACTGTACAGTCTTGGCCAAAAGTTTTGAGAATGACACAAATATTAATTTCCACAAAGTTTTATATTTTTGTCAGATGTTACTTTGGAATACTGAGGTATAATTACAAGCATGTAATAAGTGTCAACGACTTTTATTGACAATTACATGAAGTTGATGCAAAGAGTCAATATTTGGAGTGTTGACCCTTCTTTTTCAAGACCTCTGCAATCCGCCCTGGCATGCTGTCAATTCATTTCTGGGCCACATCCTGACTGATGGCAGCCCATTCTTGCATAAATAATGCTTGGAGTTTGTCAGAATTTGTGTTTTTTGTTTGTCCACCCGCCTCTTGAGGATTGACCACAAGTTGTCAATGGGATTAAGGTCTGGGGAGTTTCCTGGACATGGACCCAAAATATCGATTTAAAAAATAAATAAAAAATGTTTTGTTCCCCGAGCCACTAAGTTAACAATTTTGCCTTATGGCAAGGTGCTCCATCATGCTGGAAAAGACATTGTTCGTCGCCAAACTGTTCCTGGATGGTTGGGAGAAGTCGCTCTCAGAGGATATGTTGGTACCATTCTTTATTCATGGCTGTGTTCTTAGGCAAACTCGTGAGTGAGGCCACTCCCTTGGCTGAGAAGCAACCCCACACATGAATGATCTCAGGATGCTTTACTGTTGGCATGACACAGGACTGATGGTAGCGCTCACCTTGTCTTCTCCGGACAAGCTTTTTTCCAGATGCCCCAAACAATCGGAAAGGGGATTCATCAGAGAAAATGACTTTACCCCAGTCCTCAGCAGTCCAATCTCTGTACCTTTTGCAGAATATCAGTCTGTCCCTGATGTTTTTCCTGGAGAGAAGTGGCTTCTTTGCTGCCCTTCTTGACACCAGGCCATCCTCCAAAAGTCTTTGCCTCACTGTGCGTGCAGATGCACTCACACCTGCCTGCTGCCATTCCTGAGTAAGCTCTGTACTGGTGGTGCCCTGATCCTGCAGCTGAATGATAAATGGTAGATTTAGGTGCAATCTTACTGGCAGCAATATCCTTGCCTGTGAAGCCCTTTTTATGCAAAGCAATGATGACGGCACGTGTTTCCTTGCAGGTAACCATGGTTGACAGAGGAAGAACAATGATTGCAAGCACTGCCCTCCTTTTGAAGCTTCCAGTCTGTTATTTGAACTCAAACAGCGTGACAGAGTGATCTCCAGCCTTGTCCTCATCAACACACACATCTGTTAACAAGAGAATCACTGACATGATATCAGCTGGTCCTTTTGTGGCAGGGCTGAAATGCAGTGGAAATGTTTTTTGGGGATTCAGTTCATTTGCAGGGCAAAGAGGGACTTTGCAATTAAGTGCAATTCATCTGATCACTCTTCATAACATTCTGGAATATATACAAATTGCCATCATACAAACTGAGGCAGCAGACTTTGTGAAAATGTATATTTGTGTCATTCTCAAAACTTTTGGTCACGACTGTAGTCATTAGCATGCAATGGATTTCAGAAAGGAAATGCCATGTATTCATTTATTAGAAAATATTAACAATACATTAGGTATTGGGGATTGGCTCTGCCCCTTCAGGGTAGCTCAATGCCAGAGCAAAGCTTCAATATACAGTCAGGTCCATAAATATTTGGACATTGACCAAGTTATTATTATTTTAGCTGTCACAACATATTGGAGTTGAAATTAAATAATGAATATGACCTGAAGGTGCAGACTTTGAACTTAAATTTGAGGGTATTTACCTCCAAATTGGGTGACCGGTATAGGAATTACAGAACTTTTTATATATATGGTCCCCCCGTTTTTAAGGGACCAAAAGTAATTGGACAATTGGCTGATCGGCTATTCCATGGCCGTGTGTGTTATTCCCTCATTAGTTAATTTACAAGTAAGCAGATAAAAGGTCTAGAGTTGATTTCAAGTGTGGCATTTGCATTTGGAATCTGTTGCGGTTAACCCTCAATATGTAGTCCATAGAGCTGTCACTGCCAGTGAAGCAAGCCATCATTAAGCTGAAAAATCAAAACAAACCCATCAGAGAGCAAAAACATTAGGTGTGGCCAAATCAACTATTTGGTACATTCTTAAAAAGAATGAACACACTGGTGGGCTCAGAAACACCAAAAGGCCCGGAAGTCCATGGAAAACAACTGTGGTGGATGACAGAATAATTTGTTCCCTGGTGAAGAGGTTTTCCTTCACAACAGTTGGCCAGATCAAGAACCCCCTCCAGGAGGTAGGTGTATCTGTGTCAGAGTCAACAATCAAGAGAAGCCTTCACCAGAGTAAACACAGGCGGTTTACCACAAGATGTAAACCATTGGTAAGCCTCAAACAGGAAGACCAGATTAGAGTTTGCCAAACAACATCTAAAAAAGCCTGTACTGTTCTGGAACAACATCCTATGGACAGATGAGACAAAGATCAACTTGTACCAGAATGATGAGAAGAGCATGGATAAGCGAAGGAAATGCTCATGATCCGAAACGTACCACCTCACCTGTGAATCATGGTGGGGTTAGTGTTATGGCGTAGGCATGTATGGCTGCCAATGGAACTGCTTCCCTTTTATTTATTGATGATGTGACTGCTGACAAAAGCAGCAGGATTAATGAAGTGTTTGGGGCTATATTATCTGCTCAGATCCAGCCAAATGCTTCAAAACTCATTGGACGGCGCATCACAGTGCAGATGGACAATGATCCGAACCATACTGCGAAAGCAACCCAATACTTTTATATAGTCCAAGAAGTGGAATGTTCTGCAATGGCCAAGTCAATCACGTGACCAGAATCCAATTGAACATGCATTTCACTTGCTGAAGGAAAAACGCCCCAAGAACAAGCAGGAACTGAAGACCGCTGCAGTAAAGGCCTGGCAGAGCATCACCAGGGAAGAAACCCAGCATCTGGTGATGTCTATTATGGGTTCCAAACCTCAGGCAGTCATTGACTGAAAGATTAAAACTCACAATTTAATTTGTGATGGTTAGTTTGTCCAATTAGTTTTGGGCCCCTAAAATTGGGGGGACCACATAAAAAGTGCTGTAATTCCTACACTGTTCAACCGATTTTGGAAATAAATACCCTCATATTAAAGGTGAAAGTCTGCACTTTCAGCTCATTGTTTCCCTTCAAGTCCGTTGTGGTGGCGTACAGAGCCAAAATGATAACTTGGTCAATGTCAAAATATTTATGGACCTGACTGTATAATAAAATAACTACAGGCAGTGAGCACAGTATTCTATACATCTCCACCTGCAGGAAGGAAAATGGAACCAAACAGGTGGAGGCTGGGGTGGTGGTGGGTAGCAAGAACACGCAAACTCATACTAGCAGTAGCAGAAAGTGGCAGAAGATGTGTGAGCAGAACCTGGTCAGTTTAAATAGACCGCCATATTAAGTATGAAGTGTTAGCATCTGATCTGCACCAATCTCAGACAGGTTAGCATTTTTCGTCATGAATCTTGTTCTGGAGGCAACTCTGCAGTGGTCATTAGCTGACATAGCCACAAAGTCATACAATCAGATTTTAAACCTAACCCCACTGCTAACCCTAATGCCTAAACTTAAATTAAGCACATTTTTGTTTTCATTAATTTATACAATATAGCTGGCGCCATCTAGCGGAAATCGCTCAGATCTGCCTCCAGGACAAGATTAATCCCAATAAACATCAACTTGCCAATCTTAGCTGATGCATACACCTGGGTTTCCCTTCTGAACCAGCTTCTCTTTATGAATGAGTGGTGTATGAGTGTATAGCATATGGATATTATGAAGGGTGCACTAATCTCAGACTTCCATTCCATCTCTATTTCTTTCTCTCTTTTCAGATACTATGCTGACATCAGGCAGACCATTTCTGCCAGCGACCAGGAAATGAATTCTGCTCTTGCAGAACTGTCTCGAGTATGTTACATAAAAATAAAATAAAAACACTGGTGCATGTTTTGACATACATTTTCTGCTGTAGGCCTTTTCCGTTTTAATCTTTGGTTGTTTTTGCATAGAGCACTTAGAAGTTATGAACCAAAGTTTTAGTATTTCCACCTTTCTTTACAGAATTATGCTAGTGAGGTGAACTACCTTGTAGCCCTGCATGAGCTGTACAAGTACATCAACAAGTACTATGATCAAGTGAGTCCAACATTTCTATCCATTGGTTTTTGAGGCCCATACTTGTCATTTCTATATGATGTTAAGCTAGTTGATGAACTTAAGCTGTTATTGGTATTGTCTCCTCCCAGATCATCACTGCTCTAGAGGAGGACCCTACAGCTCAGAAGATGCAGCTGGGCTACAGGCTCCAGCAGATTGCGGCTGCCGTGGAAAATAAAGTCACTGACCTATGATAACAGAGTGGCCCTGAGACGGGACAGGCCGAGACCCTGGGGAAAAGACACCCGCTGTGAGGAGTAGTCCGGAAGGAAAAGAATGTGTGAAAAGGAAAAAGACCTTGTGCATACAGGGTGTGATTTCCCTCTCTTTTTGGCAGACTGAAGGAAGTAAAGAAGGTCGAGGGGCACTCAAAGTGGTGCTCTTCTCTTTTTGCCATATCTGTGTAGAGTTACTGTGCGTAGATTCTCCTGACAAGCTGCACAGGAGATTTCCATAGCAACCTGACTATATTTACCCGCTGCTACTCAGTGTGTACATACATAGACATTATCCTGAGTAAATGAGCAAAGTCCTGTTGAACTCTCTGGACTGCGGCAGAGTTTCTGCAACACAAACCACGTCTTACTGGGATGAAATGGATGGATAAAGCTTACAGGACTAAAATGAATTGAATAGCACTTATTCAATTATGCTATTGTCATTCACTTGCTAAATGCCTTCTGTTTCCCTGAATCACATTTTCAAAGTCTTACTTTTCTGGTAGAACTATCCTTTGCAGACAACGTGTGAGGTAGTATTGTCTTCACTCATCCTTTTCACTCCCCATCAACGTTTTTGTCGCTCCACAAAGTTTTTCTGCTTCATGTAGTTGAACACTAAAGAACAGACTGCTTTCAATACATTGTGAAAATGTTAGGTACTCCATGTGCTGGCTTTTATGGTCACCCAGCTTTGACATTCTCTATGATTTGAATGTTCCTTTCCAAAATCGGTATGATGTACAAATAATTTTAGTGCATTTCTGATGGTAATTCTACGGTTCCCTAATAATTGCAGTAGCCAAGCTGATATTTTCCGTTCTAATGCTGAGATAATGATAGACATCTCTAGCTTAAACCTCCCAGAGAAATCTCAGCTAGTTAATGTTCAATCTGCAGAATGTTTCCTTCTCTTAGCAGGGTGCCAGACTTCACTACACATTATCTGTGAATGGCAGACTAGAAGGTGTTCTCAAAAAGGTGTATTTTGTGAGCAGCAGGAGCTAGTAATCAAACACAACACTTTCCAGAACTGAATGCGATTAAACAGTTTGTTTTAGAAAATGGCTGGTTATGTGTGACCAATATGACATTTTCTGTCAACACTGTGGGATGCGACGACTAACAAGCAACAGGTTTTTCCGACACTTGATTATTTAAACAAATCACGATTTAGCAGGGTGTGTATCTTTTGAATTTCGGAACGGGGGAGATGACATTTGTCCTTCTGACTTAAAAGAAACTTGCAGAGAAAGGGGGGTGAAGCTAACATTCGGCTTCCGCTCCTCATTCTAGTATCTTTTCTCATACATACACCCCCCCCCCCAGAACTTGAAAGAGTAACTGACGCAATTACGTAAGATTTTAGTTCTGGGTATTCGAAATTAGTATAGTTGTAAAGGTTGAGCAAAATGAGTATGAGATTGGCAATATAATATTGTTTATCTCATAAAACTTGCAGCATGACATGTCTTTAGTCTCAACAATGAATCCTTTATCCCAAGGCCTCATGACTGTCCTTTTTTATGACTGAAATTAAATGGTAGCCCTAATGTTTGATTTTCACTAATACAACATTTTAACCCTCAAGCTACTGACTGGAGTCATTTTGACACCATAGGTATATTTATCATAGCCCAAAGGTGGTTTATTAAAATCTTCAAATTTGTAATGACTTGTTCTTAACAAATCTAAATCCATGTTTTTAGTGTTTCTGTATCAATATGGGGGTCATTCCTCCAATTCGATGCCTTTTGGGATGTGTAATTTGGTGGGATTTTTTTGTTGTTGATTTCACCTCATTTTAACATTCTGTCATAAAAAGCACATGTTCAACTTAATAAAAAAATGTGTTTTCCCATCTCAATAGTTTAAATAATTACTATAGTAAGTGCCAAATAAAGTAAGCTGGTTGACAATTTAACCTTAAAGCCATAAATCTCCTTGTGATGGGGGGGAATGGAAGCTTGTTGTGCAACAGGGAGGGGCAATTTGAGTGCAAGCTTCAACATTTTTAAATATTAAAACATTTCTAGCCTGTTTATCTATGGGTAACAGGGTTGACATGTTATGCTCGACCCATTCAGTTTCCCACTAGAAAATGGCCAAAAAGAGTAGAACCATCTCACCTGTTTTTACACTCATTTCATTATCAGATGTTCAATGTTTCTTTTCAAACATTGAGTTCACATAACAGCATTCACCTTAAAATGAGGGACTGTTTTTATTTATTTATTTTTTTACCTTAAAATGAATCACTAAATAAATAAATAAATAAATTAAATACTTTTCAGAAATTACTTTGTCAAAGCAACAAAATAACCAGGGCTACACAATCATGTGAGAACCTTTTGGGAAGTCACAGATGATGCACGGAGGGACATGTCAAAATGTTGAATTTTGGCACATTAGCAAGGCTTTATATAAAAAAATATGCTTTATTGAATTGTGCATGTGATCTATATTAAAATGGCACTTCATTGAACATAACACGTTTTTAAAATTCAACATTGGTGCAAATTGTTGCCTTAAAATGTCAAAAGGATGCAAAAGATACTAATTTCGTGGAACAACCCGTGGACTATTCAGAAATTCAAGTCCTTTTGGGATAGTTTTGACCCTAGCCAAAAACACTTAATTTTGTCTATAGTAATTTGATTTAAAAAATGACTTTTTATTTGAATCTAGGTTTCTCTAGAGACAAATACAAGTTATCCATAGGGTGGAGGGGGACCTGTATCAGTGATTTGGATCCAATACAGATCCTCTGCAGAGATACAGCTCCCCATGTAACTTACTTGCCTAACATTGTACATTTCTTTACCATGTATCGTATGACTGTACTACAAAACCAAAATAACCTTATTTTTGTGCATGTAAAAATCTGACAATGGTGTACAAAGTTTGCCAGTGGTATAAATACTTGATAGAGCTGCAATGGAGAACTCCGGTACACTCCAGCTACATTGAGAGCTGTATTGGTCTGTATTCTCTGCAAAGTTGTTATTCTAGGGCAAATCTCCCAAAAAGTATTTATTTGAATCCAGGTTTCTCTGGAGACAAAATATTAAGTTATACGTATCATTAGAGGGTGGAGGGGGACCTGTATGAGTGATTTTGACCAAATAGACCGATCACCTGCAGAAATGGAGCAGCTTATGTACTCGCTTATGGGTATAAATCAAATCAATCACATTTTATTTGTCACATGCTTTATAGGCAACAGGCGTAGACTAACAGTGAAATGCTCACTTACGGGTCCTTTTCCAACAATGCAGTTAAAGATTTTTTTTTAAATAGACATGAGGAATAAATACACAGTGAATAACTCAGTAAAAATAAAGAGTAGTGGTAGCTGCAGTGTGTGTGTGTGGTGTCTGGGGATGGGGGGCAGTGTCGGTGTGTGTGCATAGTCAGTGCAAGAGAGTTTGTAAAAACAAAGGGAAGTCCAGGTAGCCATTTTAATTAGGTATGTAGCAGTCTTGTTTATAAGTCTTATGACTTGGGGGTATAAGATGTTCAGGGTACTTTTGGTTCCAGACTTGGTGCATTGTTACTGCTTGCCGTGCTGTAGCAAAGAGAACCTGTGGCTTGGGTTGCTGGAGTCTGACAATTGTTTGGGCCTTCCTCTGACACCGCCTGGTATAGAGGTCCTGGATGGCTATAACTAGGTATGACCGTGTGCAAAATCTAAATTTACCTTCGATATATGCCAATTTGCAGTCAAAACAGCTCAGAACAGTCTGTCGGTCATATTAATACTTGGTAAAACTGTAATACGGAAACCCACTACCCTCTAAAATGAACACACAGTGCTGTGTATTCTCTACGGTAAATGTTACATAAATTCCTATATTCTATAGGTGCAAGCAACTTGTGATATTTTGGATGCTATACCATTTGTTTTGAGGTGACTTTGGGCATGCTTTTGAAGCATCCTGCCATAGCCTCTAACACTCCCATTGTTTTACTAACAGTGATGGTAATGCTGTCTGTGGGCTTAGTAAATAAAGTAAACTAAGCCATACATTTGGTACATTTCATTCAGGATCACTTTTTGAAGTGAATTTAATCATTACTTTTCAATAAAATGTAGAATATTTAAAATGGTGTACCGTCCCTTTAAACGGCAGTACTTTTTACCACAAAATATGACCATTTATACTTTCAACATTCTGAAAACGAAATGATACTATAATAAAATAATGGTAAATTAGCTTTTTCTGTAGTAATGTGGATAGAATTTGGGAGAAAAGGCTGCAAATTGAATGAAGGAAACATATGAGTTTTTATTGAATATGCAAATTAACTCTAATTTAGCTAAAATAAGTGTTTTGGTCTCTTTTTTTCAGATTACATTAATTACATGTCTAATTTTTTAAAAAGAAATATGTTGCTATTTTGCTATGACTGTTGCTTTTTCAAATATAGTTTCTTCTTGGGGTAACAATGAACCCAGTTGGTAATCGATGTATGAAAATATTTTGGTTGCTTGAGGGTTAAAATATTTTTCGGTTTTAAAATGGTATTTATTTATTTATTTTCCTGTCTGGTTGGCTGCTGGTTCGTTATCTATTTACGAAGACCAAATAATCAATGGAATTACAATGAAATCCATTGTTTGAAAGTGAGATCCGATTTCATGCAAACGCCTGTCATATTCTTCTTTGGTACTGATGACATGGTCCACAATGAATGAATGACACTGTTCTTTTTTTAAATATTTTTTTTATAAATGCGTAGAAGCTTTATGTAGGCCTATATTGGTCATGTTTTGACTTTTGACCCTTTTTGATTTTCATTACTCTGTGTTTGTGGGTTGGGTAAGGGTATACTTTACAAAAAATCTAAGTATCAAAATTACGACTCGCATTACATTCTGGGACTACTGCTTTTTGACATGTGAGTTTTTACATACATTTTTAGATGTCAAGCTATAATAAGGGAATATCTGTTTGTTAGTAATGTAGAGCAAGTTATGTTGGCGATTTTTAAAGTACATTTTTGTCATCTCTTGCCATGGACATAGCAAAAGCAATCCTTGTTTGTTTTCCTTGCTAAATTCAAACATTATTTGGATTTCCTTGTAAATACTTTAACGATTTGTAAGTAAGCCTACCATTAGCTTTCTCTAACTGTTTGATAGGTGAAATGTAACTTAATGTCATGCAATAAAATAGTCAAAATGTCCATGTAATTTGTGGTTTTGTATTTAAAGTGATCATTATAGAAATGTAGGGCTTTGAGAGTACCTCTGTTATGCCGGCCATCAACTGCGCTACAGCAAGACCCTTCAAGCTGGAGTTAATCCTACCCTATATGGAGCTAGTGGCCCTATATGTGCCTAGTGGTTAGAGCGTTGGGCCAGTAACCGAAAGTTTGCTTGTTAAAATCCCCAAGCCGTCAAGGTGAAAAGTCTGTCAATCTGCAGTTAAGCAAGACACTTAACCCTAATTGCTCCAGGGTTGCCGCCAATAATGGCTGATCCCTGGCCGTGACCCCACTCTCCGAGGGTGTCTCAGGATATGCAGAAAATATATTTCCATTTCACAGCTTACAATCATACAGGTTACCCACTTGTACATGCAGTGAAACAGGACTGTGTGTACTTTTGGGGGCCCCCCACCTCGCAACAAAACATTTTAGAGGCGCCCTTCTTGACAGTGGAGAGAAATGAAAGTTCACTTCCTGCACTTACATTTGTTTTGCCATGGCGCATAGAGAACTTGCTTTAAAATTGTACAATTTTCTATCAATTCTACACATTTTGTGATGGGTTGGAAATATTTTTTTTGCTGTTTGATAGCCAAATTCCTGCAATTCTACACATTTTATATTGACTTATGCCATGTTATGATATCCTGAGTAAGAATGACAAACCAAATTAACTGCATGTTTTCCCGAGTTGTAGTGGGAGGACCACGCAACATATCAACGCATGACTCCAAGCTTACTTCGATATGATGGTTATTATATACATTTTTGCACATAAACACATTTCCACCGCCATAATTCATTTAACAGACACAAAAAGATCCCACCTTTTCTATTATTATTATTTGGTCGGGGGCCCGAAGAGACCACTTATGTCGCTTATGCCTGGATCCGGCCCTGTGTAGAAGTGCTGGCGTATGAAGAGTAAACTGTATCATTAAAAGCATTTTCACATCATTAAGGTCCAATTTGTCTGACACAGATTTACCATTGAACATGCATATTAGTCCAGGAGCTGGCATAACCTAAATCTGGAAAAGTGACTTTTTAATGAAGGGAACCACAGGGTACTGCAGCACACTACTTATGCCATTGACTCAAAATGTGAATTGTGTTGCTTCATGTAGGCAGATGGTTTACAGTAAATGGTGTTTTTCCAATCATTTTCAGATTGCTCTATTTGTTATGCTGTACTTCCAGCCAATCATTCTGCTGTGAGATATTTACAGTATGCCTGTCTAGTGACTGGTATGATGAGGAGCTCATGAAAACCAGATAGCCTTGGCAGAAAGTCCTCAGTGCCATGTGCTTACACTCCCCTCTAACAAGGGCCAGGAGGTTGTGAGTGTTCAAAAGTGGAAACAGTGTCACGTCAAATGAATGCAAGTCAGTGAGGTTGTGCTTATGAAGACCTTGGGGTTTAGAGGGGAAGGTTGGTGGGTGAAATAAGTCAGTGGGGCCTGGCCTGTGGTACTCCCTGCTCGTGTCTACAAGAAGTAACCAAGTTTCTCTCTAGTTGCCGTACCATGTCTGGTTTTAGTCCAGTAGCATTTGTAGTACAGTTACAGTAGCTGGTGGCAGCACATCTAAAGATAAGTCATCATTAAAAAAAAACGTGCTTTTGCAATAGGAGTACAGAAAGGTGAGATACATTAAACATTAACCATACGTTTATTGCACTTATTAAGTTTTAGACCGTAGCTATAGTGTAGAGTGTACAGGGAACATTTGGATTCCTACCAAGTACTGAGGATCAATCCCCTGTCTTTATGGGAGATTAACACTTGTCTCCGTTTCAGTTCATCTTTTAACATGGCTAGTTAAAAGGTCTATGCGATACCTATGATATCCAACTTGTGTTTTATATGCACCCCCTTCTGACCCAGTTGTCAAACTCTCCTCATCACGTTTGCGTCTCAGTCAAAGAAAAGCTACAGCTGAGCCCTTGTGGGTCTGCTACTTGTGTTACCACACATTGGAATAGCAGCCCTAATGGCTAACTGAGGCTTTACAGCTTATGCTGTGCCAAGATTAGGCCGTAATTCAACCAGGCCATAAATAGGAGGTGAATTATGTTTGCAGTAGAACAAGAATATTCAGCCTGAAGAAAATTCACCCAGTGTAACAGGATGAAACAAAGAGGTTATGATGACCTCTCAAACAAATCTGTCTAGTGCTAGAAAGATGTTTGCCCAGTTAGCAAATTTATTCCTGGGCAACTGTAGGCTACATACTTTGTGTTTTTCTGGCCCAGTATAAGCCTGGGTCTCCAGCCCAAGTCTGGTGCACATACTGTATCACCGTTAGATTAAAAAGGAGAGGCACAGATCTGGCCCACACACGGATAAACTACAAATGCGTGGCCCAGCTCTGGCCCACACAGTGTAAAATGATTCATTCTAAACGATGTGGCCCACATCTGGGCCATATTGTGCAAAACGATTGTAAAATAAAAAGGTGTGGTACTAGTCTGGCCTACACACTGCACAAAGGTATGGCTGAGTTCCTGTCTATAGGACCCCGGTCCAGAAGTGGGCCAGATGTAGGCTGCCACATAACCGTAAATGGGGCTACATTAAACCAGCTACTCCCCAAATAACATTAAAATACTATGCTATTAAAATCTTAATTTAAACAAAAGACAGGAGTGGTTGTTTTATATAAAACGGATTGTTTGGATCCTGGGTGCTGATTGGTTGATAGCAGGGAGTTACTCACCACAATCCCCAGGTAATATTAACAGGCCATTTGAATTATCATTCCACTCCCCCACAGCCATGCCAGGCAATTCATAAACTTCACCTCACCTTGACAAAATACAGTATTCCCCATACTTTTAGCCTATATATTGGATTGCAACAGTTGGTGTTTGTCCAAACCTTGCTGCCTGCCTGTCCAACCTGTGCAACAATGTTGCATTTTTCTTTTTGCAATCCCCACTGTGCCATCGAGAATGACAGCTTCTCTGAGCCAGGCAAATTCATTTATCAGGATCATTATAATGGATCTATCTAAAGAAATGGCAATAGAAACAAATGTGAAACTAACAAAACTGCACATAGTTTGCTGTCATTTCAGCTGCTTGTGTGCTATATTTAGTTGGCTAGATAGCAAAGTAGGAGCTAACCAGCATAGCAACATTATTTGCTTGGAATGGACGACCAGTCCGCTTGGCTGGCAACCATGCCAATAGAACGGACGACCAGCCTGTTTGGCTAGCAACTTCAGAATCCCATAACTAATGACTGGCCTTTGCCCGGATTCTGCTTTATGTCGGGCCTAAGAACAGCCCTTACGACCATGATCCACTAACCTTGATAATTTGGACAGCCACACTAGCTTTGCCCTCATGTGGGCGCTTGCAAGCAAGCAGGTTAGGGATCAACGGCTATATTGAACTTTGATTGGTCCATCGCTCTGCGATATAGCAGAGTACTTAGCTTTCCGCAATTTAGGTCCCGCCTTGTTCATACCTCCTCGCCTATGCATGCATCGCTCAATGCCCCCGCCCACTTCACTTATCTCTATTGAAAACGAATGGGTATTCCGTCATTTCATCGCTCGATCGTGGATCTGGACTGTTAGTGGGGTGTTATTCACAGGATTACTCCCGGGTTCTCATGCCCCTTACTAAAACATGTTGAGTGTTTTGAAACGTTTCTTGCCAATATTGTCGCATTGATTTTACAAAAGCGTTTCATAACGCTCGGACAGAAACATGGTGAGCTGTTGCAATTTGGCAACGTATTCATGTCCCAGCCATATCCCCTGTAGCTCACGTTGTTGTTGAAAATGTCCCTGCCTTTGACCACATATATTATATTTATATTGTTATGACACTGTGCCTTTTCATGTAAAAAATATAGTCTTTATCAATAAATCATGCACCTATGAATCATCTCACCTCCCGTGCCTTTAATATCTAGGCACTGTATTATTTTTTAAATGTCTCTCGACCTGATTTAGGTCTACAGCCTAAAGACACATACATTAAGGATTAAGGGCTTGTAAATACGCATTTCACGGTAAGGTCTACCCGTTGCTGTCGGCGCATTTGACAAATGCAATTTTATTTATGTACCAATAAATACGGTCATAAGTCACCTTGGACCAATTAAACAGTCAAACCAGTCGTGTAGGCTATTGAAACCGAGCAGGGGGCCTCTTTCTCTCGGATCCATCAACTTTCATTCAGTTTATCGCTGTGCGCCTTGCGGTTTCTGAAGTGTCTTCGGGTGGCGTGTTGGAGCAGAGTGTTAACAGCCCAGTATTAATCACAAAGAGCAGAGCCATGCCTGAGACCTCACCCTGCTCCACCCTGTATCGTGACCGTGGATATTTTTACCCTCTCTTCAATTCCATGAGTGGGGTGGAAACATACTGATGAAAGTGTAAGAAGTGTAGCTTCCCACTAATTTGACTTCAAGCAACTGACAGAAGTGTACTCAATGACACAAGACTCGTTTGATATAGCCCATATATCTACTTTTACTGTTCCTAATTAGATCAAATCAGATATAGCTTATTATATAATTAGATAAAGCTCTTTATGACTGCACCATAGAAGGAAAAATCGAATGCAGTGTACAGCACGTGTCCAGTGCAATACTCTTGTGCTACTTGGTTTAACTTCCTCATGCCGAGATTACTGTAACTCTTAGTTCAAAATTATGTAGCTTGGTTTTTAACAGGCACCAGAAAATGTAACCATTTGAAATCAAATTAAATTAATTTGTCACATGCGGCCGAATAGAACGGGTGTATACTTAACTGTGAAATGCTTGCTGACGAGTATGTATAGTTTAAAATTAATAATAATTAAAAAACAAAATACACACGAATGGAGCTATATACAGGGAGTACCGGTACCAGGTAAATGTGCAGGGTATGAGGTATTTGAGGTAGATATGTACACGAAGGCAGGGAAAAGTGACTAGGCATCAGGAGATATATAATAAGAGTGAAATAAAGAACAGAGTAGCAGCAGCATATGATGTGTGTGTGTGTGTGTGTGTGTGTGTGTATTTAAACACAACTATTTTAATTTCTCTACACTGGCCACCAGTCACTTTTAGAATAGATGTTAACATTTTAGTCATCATGTTTAAGGCTTTTTTTTATATAGCCCCATCCTATATCTCAGATATTGTATCTCCCTGTGTGCCAGTACACAGCCTGAGATCCTCTGACAGGGCACTGTTGACCATTCCAAAGTCTAGGTTGAAAATGACAGGAGACTGGGCATTTGCATTAGGGCCCCTAGACTTTGCAATTGTCTACCAGAGGAGATCAGACTTGTGCCTATTTTTACATCTCTGCTGAAGACACACTTTTATAAAGATGCTTTTCATGTATGATTTCAATTCACGATTTTCAATTTATGATTTCAATTTATGTTTTTCATTCTCCTTCCTACTGTCTTTGTTTCTTTGTTTGTACTTTTATCTAATTATATTTTTTTATGAGGTGAAGCATTTTGTTACTTGCATTGAAAAGGTATTATTATTATTCCTTGTTTTGATATATCATACTGTACAGGTATTTGCACATGGTGGGAAAAGGGGTGCCCTGGCGTTCCTGTGAGATCATGAACTGTTGGACTGGGGTCGTTAAACCCCCCGAGTAACCCCACACAGCTGTCATTTCCTCTTCCCTCTACCCTTTCACAGCTGTAGAGAGATATACAGAGTGGGGGTGAAGGGAAGAAAGAGCAAAAGAAGAGGACAGAGAGAGAGAGAGTTGGGGGGTTGGGGATTTCCATGTTTAGACCTGGCCGGCTCCTCATACATAAACACTGCTGACTGGTCACAGGCAGGCAGAGTCCTACTGTATACAGGCTCTGTATACTCAGTCATGGAGAGGAATATGTGCTCAGCTCAGACTTCTGTACAGTTGGCTCAAAAAACGTAAGTATCATCTGTTCTCACTATAAGTATGCCAGATCTAGAACAGTACACTGACTTGGTTATTACTAATTGAAAGGTGGACCTCTAAACCTGTAACCTGGCTGCCCACTAAATTGTCAGTGAGACACACATGTTACCCATAGCAAGTCACAAAGTCAATGAGTGGAAGTTTGGTATTTTTTGAATTAAGAAATATTTTTGAGGAACAGGTCTTAACCAGAGGACTTTAACCCTGTGTGTGGTTGTTAGCTAGCCTGGTGCCAGTCTCTTTAGCTAACATTCCACTCCTTGACACTCCTTGTCATTGACAAGGATGCCAGCCTTTCTGCCATCTTCAAATATGAACATTCTATCATTACTGAGATTGAGGAGAACAGAGGAGCTGATCCTGATTCGATAACCCTCACAGCTATCCTCCAATTACAACGATTATCCAAATGTTTTACAATGGGTGGGCCTAATCATGAATGCTGATTGATTAAAACCGCATTCCAGCCGGTGTCTATTCCACAAATTACCACCGGCTAAATCTATGACGCTAAAATGCCTATTTACTCTGTTTCATTTGACTGTGCAATCAACTGTCTCATCAGCTATTTATAAACATGATCTCCACTATAAAAATCATCTAGACATGATCTCACATTTATTTTAGACTAACATTTAGTTTTCAACATATTTGTATAAACTTTGCTGTCTGTCTCTCCAACATTTGCAACATTATTTCAATATTCAAATTCGATCTCCACTTGTACCATAGTAATGAACGAGCCTGGAATCAGGACCAGACAGACAGGCAGGCAGCGTTTCTCAACCAGTCAAAATCAGGGATCGGCTGGCATCATTTTTATGGATATATACAAAGAAATGTAAATTGAAAAAAGGTCAAATGACACGAAGTGCAGCAAGTTTGCCGTCTCTCCAGCTTCAGTTTGAAGTGATTGTGTTAGCTGTGTTGTTGGCTAGCTCTTTTGAACAACAGTGTCCTTGACGAGTTTTATGCCAGACAAAATCACACCTCATCAACTCATTGTTAGGGATGTATCCAAATGTCTACAGAAAACAGCTTAAACAAAGCAAATGAAGCTACTTTGCTGTTATGCTGGCTTTTTGACGTGACTGTAAATTAGCCGTAGTTGGCTATCTAGCAATCAAGAGATAAGAACGTTGCCAGCCTGTATGGCAATGGAACATCTCCAACGAACGACTGGGTCGCGTCCATAGATACAGAACAAAAAGACTGAACGACTGGGTCGCGTCCATAGATACAGAACAAAAAGACTGAACGACTGGGTCGCGTCCATAGATACAGAACAAAAAGACTGAACGACTGGGTTGCATCTCGAGCAACTGAACCGATAGAATGAACGACCAGCCCTAGATTTGTGACGGGACTATATCTTCAGGACTATATCTTGTGGAAGGATGAAATAGTATGAATAAATTCATAAAATGTTTTTAATTAAAATATGTCAATCATTATTTGAATATGTTGGTAACCCGTTGTATAAAAGTGATAATGCCCTCGAAGCCAGTGTTTGGAGGATATATTGGCAACACCCTTGCCAATCTATCCTCCAAACACCAGTTTTGAGGGCATCATCACTTAATTGGTGCTGGATAACTATTTTTCACCACAGAACATGTTGGTATCTGGTTGCTAAGCAAACATTTTTTTGTCCAGATGATACCAATCTGTCAAAAATTGCTAGCTGAAGTCTAACTTCTCAAACTAAATACATACTGCAATTCCAATCACAAAACCTGGCCGGTTTGATTTGTAAGCCTCAAAATACAATAACTTGCCTAGTTAACAGCTAAATGTTTGTTTTTGACTTTGTTATAATTATAATTATATTTTTGAGGTTCCACATGTTTTCATGGAAAATATGAATGTTATTATTTCCATCGACCAATGAGCAATTCTGCCATAAACCCAACTGCATATTGAACATTGACATTGCCTCAAGGCCAGTCTCTGTGGCAATGACATGGAGAGGCAAGAAGTGGAATGTTAGCTAAAAAAGACTTGTACCCAGACTAGTTGTTTGCCTCAGTAAATGGAAACCAATTTATAGCTTGACCCTAACCTTTTTTCCATGGCCAAAGAGGCAGGGGCTCCATGTATAGCTCGCCTGGCACACAATGAGAATGTGTGCATTATTTTAGTGCCTCTGGAGGTGAATGACAGTTTAGAGTTTCACTGGGTCTGTCACAGTGTCAAGGACCTGGGCCAATATCCACGCTCTGAACTGGAGCCACAACATTCTGAGAGACTGTCCTGGAGAGGATGTTTGACTATAAATAAATTATTCAGAAAAGGAGCAATAATTGACAGATCTACACAAGACAATATTTATAGTACACTAACCTGATACAGCATATCCTAATGAATTTGACCTTTGCCTCTTTTACGGAGGGTCACAGTGAGGTACATGTAGTCAGTGGTGATTTTAGCATGTACAGTGCCTTGCGAAAGTATTCGGCCCCCTTGAACTTTGCGACCTTTTGCCACATTTCAGGCTTCAAACATAAAGATATAAAACTGTATTTTTTTGTGAAGAATCAACAACAAGTGGGTCACAATCATGAAGTGGAACGACATTTATTGGATATTTCAAACTTTTTTAACAAATCAAAAACTGAAAAATTGGGCGTGCAAAATTATTCAGCCCCTTTACTTTCAGTGCAGCAAACTCTCTCCAGAAGTTCAGTGAGGATCTCTGAATGATCCAATGTTGACCTAAATGACTAATGATGATAAATACAATCCACCTGTGTGTAATCAAGTCACCGTATAAATGCACCTGCACTGTGATAGTCTCAGAGGTCCGTTAAAAGCGCAGAGAGCATCATGAAGAACAAGGAACACACCAGGCAGGTCCGAGATACTGTTGTGAAGAAGTTTAAAGCCGGATTTGGATACAAAAAGATTTCCCAAGCTTTAAACATCCCAAGGAGCACTGTGCAAGCGATAATATTGAAATGGAATGAGTATCAGACCACTGCAAATCTACCAAGACCTGGCCGTCCCTCTAAACTTTCAGCTCATACAAGGAGAAGACTGATCAGAGATGCAGCCAAGAGGCCCATGATCACTCTGGATGAACTGCAGAGATCTACAGCTGAGGTGGGAGACTCTGTCCATAGGACAACAATCAGTCGTATATTGCACAAATCTGTCCTTTATGGAAGAGTGGAAAGAAGAAAGCCATTTCTTAAAGATATCCATAAAAAGTGTTGTTTAAAGTTTGCCACAAGCCACCTGGGAGACACACCAAACATGTGGAAGAAGGTGCTCTGGTCAGATGAAACCAAAATTGAACTTTTTGGCAACAATGCAAAACGTTATGTTTGGCGTAAAAGCAACACAGCTCATCACCCTGAACACACCATCCCCACTGTCAAACATGGTGGTGGCAACATCATGGTTTGGGCCTGCTTTTTCTTCAGCAGGGACAGGGAAGATGGTTAAAATTGATGGGAAGATGGATGGAGCCAAATACAGGACCATTCTGGAAGAAAACCTGATGGAGTCTGCAAAAGACCTGAGACTGGGATGGAGATTTGTCTTCCAACAAGACAATGATCCAAAACATAAAGCAAAATCTACAATGGAATGGTTCAAAAATAAACATTTCCAGGTGTTAGAATGGCCAAGTCAAAGTCCAGACCTGAATCCAATCGAGAATCTGTGGAAAGAACTGAAAACTGCTGTTCACAAATGCTCTCCATCCAACCTCACTGAGCTCGAGCGGTTTTGCAAGGAGGAATGGGAAAATGTCAGTCTCTCGATGTGCAAAACTGATCGAGACATACCCCAAGCGACTTACAGCTGTAATCGCAGCAAAAGGTGGCACTACAAAGTATTAACTTAAGGGGGCTGAATAATTTTGCACGGCCAATTTTTCAGTTTTTGATTTGTTAAAAAAGTTTGAAATATCCAATAAATGTCGTTCCACTTCATGATTGTGTCCCACTTGTTGTTGATTCTTCACAAAAAAATACAGTTTTATATCTTTATGTTTGAAGCCTGAAATGTGGCAAAAGGTCGCAAAGTTCAAGGGGGCCGAATACTTTCGCAAGGCACTGTAAATCTTGGTGGGGCAAAAAAATTATAATACGTGGGATGCTTGCCAGCTAAGCCACTATGCAACACAACACTAAACAATACATTAATGGCACTATAACGGTGACAAACGGTGCCCACAAACTGTTAGATCCTACAAAAAGCTGTCCCAACATCTTACCACTGCTACACCTGGCTATCAGCGGAGCCTTGTCTGGCAGCGAAACAGTTAATTCAGCCTCATTTACTGCCAGGGTGAGGCACATGGGCTACTAACAGCTTACGACACAACATACACTTAGTATTACTTTCTTAGCTACAGTATACATATCTCCCTGGCATATTATGTCATTTTTGCAGCAGCATACAAGACGTTTTTGGACTCACTTTGTTGTGCTGTGCTCACTTGAACAGGAAGGTGGCATGGCGGTCCTTCATGGGCAAATTTTGTCGTCAAAGTCTGGCTTTCTCTGGATTTATGGTGCTTTCAAGACAACTGGGTTGAATCATGATGACATCATTGATCTTTAGGTCGTAGCTCTAGAAAGATGCCCGAATTCCCGACTTACAATGACGGTTCAAAATGTAAATGCTGAAAATGTATTTCCCAGTCGGAGCTCGTTTTTTCCGGAATTCCCAGTTGTCTTGAACTCACTGAAGTCAAGTTTTTGCAGTTCTGAGTTAACAGTTGTTTTGAGCGCGGCATAAATCATGCTTCATTGACAGCATGGCCAATGTTGAATGTTTATCATTTTAAACTTGGAAAATAGACACTTAATCCCAGAGTTGGGACACAGGGCCACTGCACTGAATAGCAGGCTAGTGATTTATGTGCTATGCTTGCAGTTAGCCATTGTCACTGATTCTTTCCAAACCACTCATTGTTCAATTTGCGATTTCTACCCTGTTGTGTAATGTTTATGTCCAAATGGCCGATGAGCACCGAAACATTTTATCTATAATTTCTCTTCGTTATGTCTCTTCTTACGACATGGATTAAAAAGGATTTGCCAGTAGATTGTCAACTTTATTTAGATTTTCTTTGCAAAAAAATGTGCCGCTCAAAACAGGTGGGGGCTCTACCGCACCTGCCCTGAATGACGGGTTGTCACCGCATGTGGTCCATCTGGCTGTAGACTATAGTGGCATGTCTATTAAATGTCTGAGACCCATTCTGAGTCCTGTCAGCTGGGTATCCATGTGAACACCCAGGGAAGTGTCTAAAAGTAGTCTCACCCTGTCTGCTCCCAGCAACCCAACACTGACTTAGACACAGAGGGGACACATCTCTGCCCTGTGTGGGATCAGATAGGTTGACAGTGTGTGCACAGTATGTAGACAGTGTGTGTCTTTGTGTAAGTGTATTAGCATGTGTGTGTTTGTTGCAGCAGTAAACCTGGGACATCCAATGGACTTGATAAGCTGAATCGTTTGGAACAGCTAGAGCCAGAGGAGTCACTGGACAGAGAGGACCCCCGAGAATACTGCCATGGTCTGATATGGGTCTACTCAATCTGTCTTTCTCCTTACATGTCTTGTTGTCCTATTCACTCCTTTCCAGCATACACATAGTCTGTTTGGGTTGAGTACTGTGTTTACACAGGTCATCTATAAGTCTTTGCTAGGTAAAGCCCCGTCTTATCTCAGCACACTGGTCACCAGCAACACCCACCTGTAGCACACACTCCAGCAGGTATATTTCACTGGTCATCCCCAAAGCCAACACTTACTTTGGCCGCCTTTCCTTACAGTTCTCTGCTGCCAATGACTGGAACGAATTGCAAAAATCACTGAAGCTGAAGTCTTATATCTCCCTCTCTAACTTTAAGCATCAGCTGTCAGAGCAGCTTTCCGATCACTGTACCTGTACACAGCCAATCTGTAAATACCACACCCACCTCACCCCCATATTGTTATTTATCCTCTTGCTCTTTTGCGCCCCAGTATCTCTACTTGCACATCATCATCGGCACATCTATCGCTCCAGTGTTAATGCTAAATTTGTAATTATTTCGCCTCTATGGCCTTTTTCCTGCCTTACCTCCCTATTCTTCTACATTTGCACACACTGTACATAGATTTTTCTATTGTGTTATTGACTGTACGTTTGTTTATGTTTAACTGTTTTTTTTTTTTTTTTGTCACACTGCTTTGCTTTATCTTGGCCAGGTCGCAGTTGGAAATGAGAACTTGTTCTCAACTGGCCTACCTGGTTAAGTGAAGGTTAAATAAAATAAAAAATAAAATAAAAGTTGGAGTAATAACTATTTGCTATCATCCTGTATGTTTCAATAGGGGGGTACCACCCTGTTCACATTGGAGACACCTTCAACAGGAGATACCAGGTTCTGTCTAAGTTGGGCTGGGGATACTTCTCCACTGTATGGCTCTGCTTGGACCTCAGGTTCATTCACTATGTTGCTGTGTGAGGATTTACTCAAATATCTTCTTCTTGTCATATAGGAAAAGCTCTAGTGTGATTAAAACAGTCTCTGTATGTGCAGATTGGGCAGGCGAGTGGCCGTGAAGGTTTTGAAGAGTGGAGAAGGATTCACACAGGCTGGGCAAGACGAATTGACTCTGCTACGCTGTGTGAGTCTCCCTTCTTGTCTCTGTTCATTTCTCTTTCTCTGCTTCCTCTATCACTTTCTCATCCTCACCCCTAACTCTTCTCTAAGGGCAATAGGGCATACATGAATAACACGTTTTGCTCTTAGTCCACATGTTATTTATCTGTCACTACTACTTATTCACATCCACCCATGCTTTCATGGTTCATTATTTTTCTCCCTTGTCTCATACAGACCCATCTCTCTCTATTTAAACAAGTACTCGACCAGTATAGTCCGGACCCTGACTTTAACCTCTCTCACCTGCCTCTGCCCCTCTCCCCCTCAGGCCAGTGGTCCCACTGCTCGTCACCTCCAAAGCCGGAGGATAGTCCAACTGCTGGATGAGTTTAAGATAGCTGGGGTCAACGGGGTTCGTATCCTTTCTCAGACTGCATAGTCATGACATACACACACACACAAACCTGCAGCAACATTTGACACCGTAGGGAGCGTGTTTGGTTCCTTGACCTCCTGTGTGAAGATGTATGCCTAGTGCTGGAGCTGCTAGGACCAGACCTCCGCTGTTGGCAAGTCTGTTTTGGAAACCCAGGGCTATCGCTGTCTTGGGTCAAACAGGTCATTGCTCAGGTAAAAGAGTGACATAGTATGAGATGAGTCGAAACATTTGGGCTGTCATTGAATCACTCCACTAATGGATGCATCTTTAGTTTGATGCAGGAGTAGTTGGAGTTCACAGTGCCATCACTCTTTCCCTGTAGGTTCTTCAGGCATTGGACTACCTGCACACTCAATGTAAAATCATCCACACAGACATCAAGCCTGAGAATATACTGTTATGTTTGGAGGAGCAGAACCCAAAACAGACAGCAGGGGGCAGTGCCTGTCCATACCCTGGGAAAGATGCCAAGTCAAGGAGCACAGCAGGTAGTGTTCACTGTCCAGCTACAGGTGTTATAGAACTCTGTAAAATGGACCAGAAAATGAATCTGTTTACTGTACATCAAGGCTAGTATTCTGTTTCTATGTCACTTCAGATTGTCTGTGTCCAGTATGCTGTTGAAGTGTTTCAATCAGATCATAACCCTATACTGTATGTTGTTCATCTCTTACTGTCTATTCAGAGAAGGACCTGGTCACTCCCATCAGTCTGAAGAAAATCACAGTAAAGATTGCTGACCTGGGAAGCTCCTGTTGGGTGGTGGGTATGATCAGTCAGTCAGCGATTGTGAAATAGCGTCCCCCATGCAATTACTACAAATGCCTCATTTACTAATTTCATGTTGTACATTGCTCTCTGTTACTCTTTTTGTGTGTGTAGTCATTAGCACAGTAAACATGACCCAATTTTAGCTCCAAGAAGCAGCCAATTTCAAAACCCGCAAAAGTAGATTGTGCTGATTTATTGGTGCGTGGAACCATGTTGCACGCCATAGTTTAAAAACTCAGTGGAAAGCGCTAAAACATTGACATCATATCGGAATTATGACGTCTTTATGAACCGTTGCCATTCGTATTCAGTAGTTGGTTACAAAATAAGAGTAACTCATGTGGGATACTGCCCTGGGGTCAGGACTGTATTTCACACGCTGCCTTTGCTATGTGTGACATTCCAGTACAAACATTTCTGTGAGGAGATTCAGACCCGTCAGTACCGTTCACTAGAGGTTCTATTGGGCTCTGACTACGGCCCACCAGCAGACATCTGGAGTGTAGCCTGCATGGTAAGATAGACAACCACCATACAACCAACACACCCGCAACAACACTTATAGTCTGCATCTGTTTACAGCTTCACTGAAGTAAAACCATGTTATCTCCTGTCTCCTCTGATTCACTTGCATCACTTAACTCTTGTGTCGTTCAGTTACCCTTCCAGTCTACCAGCACTCTTTACATCAAGACAAATTCACCCACTCCTTTAGCACTAAGCTTATACGATAGATGCCACTACAGAATAGTTCCAGGCAATTCAATTTTTCTTCTTTTTATTCTAGGCTTTTGAGTTGGTCACTGGGGATTCATTATTTGAGCCCAAAGCTGGGAAGACCTTTTCTTTAGAGGAAGGTATGTCGATATTAGGCATGACAAATATTGACATAGGATTCAATGGAGATTGAACATTGTGTCCACTTTGTGACTTTTGCATAATTGTTTATCCAGTGGGGTTTTGGTTCTGTTCCCTCCAGACCACATCGCTCACATAATAGAGCTCCTTGGTAAAGTCCCTGCAGCAGTAGCCTTGTCTGGCAAGTATTCCATGGAGTACTTCAATAGCAAAGGTGAGTGAAGGATTTGCTTTGAAAATCATCAATTGATGTAAATGTTGCAGATTCTCATTATTTTATTCGATTTTTTTTATTTTTTATTTTGTTGTGGTACTTTTACCCAAATTTCTCCCCAATTTCGTGATAACTACAGTCTTGTCCCATCACCGCAACTCCCCTAAGGACTCAGGAGAGATGAAGGTCGAGAGATATGCGTCCTCTGAAACACAACCCTGCCAAGCCACACTGCTTCTTGACACACTGCTGTCCATACCCTGGGAAAGATGCCAAGTCAAGGAGCACAGCCGCACCAATGTGTCGGAGGAAACACCGTCCAGCTGGCAACCAAGGTCAGCTTGCAGGCGCCCGGCCCGACACCTTGAGTCGCTATGGGTCAAGGAAAACCTGGCTGGCCAAACCCTCCCCTAACCCAGACGACACTGGGCCAATTGTGTGCCGCCTCATGGGTCTCCTGGTCACAGCCGGCTGTGACACAGCCTAGGATCGAACCAGGTTCTGTAGTGATGCCTCAAGCACTGCAGTGCCTTAGACTGCTGCGCCACTCGGGAGGCCCCCCTGCAGATGCTCATTTAAAAATAAAAAAAATGTATTTATTATTTTTTTTTTACCTTTATTTTACTAGGCAAGTCAGTTAAGAACAAATTCTTATTTTCAATGACGGCCTAGGAACAGTGGGTTAACTGCCTGTTCAGGGGCAGAACGACAGATTTGTACCTTGTCAAATTTTGACAAATCATAGTGTACTTTTTTGTGAAGTCAAACCTACAAAGAATACATTTTCTTTCCAAGTCACAAAGCTCTCTTGTGCTTACCTCCACTGTCTTTCCTCCTCTCTATTATGTGTTCTCCCAGGTGACATGCGTCATATCGGAGTGCTGCGGCCCTGGGGTCTATATGAGGTGTTGGTGGAGAAGTACCACTTCATGCTGAAGGAGGCCTCTCTGTTCTCTGACTTCCTGTTGCATATGTTGGACTTCCAGCCGGAGAGGAGGGCCAGTGCTGCCCAGTGTCTCCTGCACCCATGGCTTAGCTCCTGAACCCTGGCCCTGGAGCCAACTTGATACCAAGCTAGTAGATAAATGTGTTATGTAAAAGTGTTATGCAGAGACAAACACAGTGGTGCTGAGGCACTAAGACTATGGGAAAGATATGCAGTATACATTTTGCCAATTGGCTCGATGCCAATGTTCCGGGTGAAATGTACTATTTTATGTTCATTCATTAAGTAAGACTAGATTTGTCTCTTCTGATAAATGTATGGGGCATTTGATTATCTGTAGTGTAATGAATGTATGAAGTACAAACTTATATAAGTGTTGTGTGATTTACTGAAATGTAGTACTTGTGCTCAAGACTTTCCACAGCTGTGCTGCACAGTGCACTGCACCAATTGTACTACTGTATATTTGTAGTTATTTTTTACAGCATACAATAAATAATGTTTTGCTAGAAATGTATTGTTTCCATTGTCTCTTTTGGGCTTACATCTGCATGCCTTCTCTTTTTCGTCTACTTGTAGTTTCCCTAAGATGGTGGTAGGTACTTAGTGCAAGATGGCGTCGACAAAGATGGTCACCTCGCTTCGAGTCCTTAGGAAACTATGCAGTATTATGTTTTTTTATGTATTATTTCTTACATTGTTACCACAGGAAATCTTAAGTTACATACAGCCGGGAAGAACTATTGGATATAATAGCGACTTCAATTTACCAACATTACAATCCCAAAGCGGATCCTCTGTCTGGACCACCACCCAGAACAATGGACTTAATCCCAGAAGCCGACCCAAAACAACGGTGCTGCAGAAGGGGCAGACGTAGCGGCCTCCTGGTCAAGCTCCATAGACGTGCACATCGCCCACCGCTCCCGAGTATACTACTCGCCAATATCCAATCTCTTGACAACAAGGTAGATGAAATTCGAGCAAGGGTTGCCTTCCAGAGAGACATCAGAGATTGAAACATTCTCTGTTTCACGGAAACATGGCTCTCTTGGGATATGTTGTCAGAATATGTTCAGCCACCGGGCTTCTCCATGCATCGCGCTGACAGAGATAAACTCTAGGGGTTTATGCTTGATGATTAACGACTCATCGTGTAATCATAACAACATACAGGAACTCAAGTCCTTCTGCTCACTCAACCTAGAATTCCTTACAATCAAATGTCGGCCATATTATCTCCCAAGAGATTGATAACAACATCGATTTATACACTGACTCGGTGAGTGAGTTTATAAAGAAGAAATGTTGTACCCACTGTGACTATTAAAGCCTACCCTAACCAGAAACCGTGGATGGATGGCGGCATTCACGCAAAACTGAAAGCGTAAACCACCACATTTAAACATGGAAAGAGGTCTGGGAATATGGCTGAATATAAACAGTGTAGTTAATTCCCTCCAAAATGCAATCAAACAAGCGAAATGTCAGTACAGGGATAAAGTGAAGTCCCAATTCAACGGCTCAGACACAAGACGTATGTGGCAGGGTCTACAGGAAATCACGGACTACAAAAAGAAAACCTGCTACGTCACAGACATAGACGTCACGCTTCCAGACATACGAAAAACCTTCTTCGCCCGCTTTGAGGATAAGACAGCGCCACAGTCGCGGCTCGCTAACAAGGACTGGACCCCCCCTCTCCTTCTCCGTGTCCAACGTGAGTAAAACATTTAAACGTGTTAACCCTCGCAAGGCTGCTGGCCCAGACGGCATCCCTAGCCACGTCCTCGGAGCAAGCGCAGACCAGCTGGCTGGTGTGTTTACGGACACATTCAATCGCTCCCTATTCCAGTCTGCTGTCCCCACATGCTACAAGATGGCCACCATTGTTTCTGTACCCAAGAAGGCAAAGATAACTGAACTAAATGACTACCGCCCCATAGTACTCCCTTCTGTCATCATGAAGTGCTTTGAGAGACTAGTCAAGAATCATATCACCCCCACCTTACCGGCCACCCTAGACCCACTTCAGTTTGCATTCCACCTCAACAGGTCTACAGATGATGCAATCGCCATCACACTGCACACTGCCCTATCCCATCTGGACACGAGGGATACCTATGTAAGAATGCTGTTCATTGACTACAGCTCAGCATTCAACATTATAGTACCCTCCTAGCTCATCATCAAGTTTGCAGACAACCCAACAGTAGTGCACTTGATTACCAACAACGACAAGACATCCTACAGGGGGGAGGTGAGGGCACTCAGAGTGTGGTGTCAGGAAAACAACCTCTCACTCAACGTCAACAAAACAAAGGAGATGATTGTGGACTTCAGGAAACAGCTGAGGGAGCACCCCCCTATCCACATCGAAGGGACAGCAGTGGAGAAGGTGGAAAGTTTTAAGTTCCTCGGCGTACACATCAGAGACAAACTGAAAAACAGCTTCTATCTCAAGGCCATCAGACTGCTAAACAGCAATCACTAACTCAGAGGCTGCTGCCTACATTGAGACCCAATCACTGGCCACTTTAATAAATGGATCACTAGTCACTTTAAACAATGCCACTTTAAATAATTCCACTTTAATAATGTTTACATATCTTACATTACTCATATCATATGTACGGTATATACTGTATTATATACCATCTATTGCACCTTGCCTATACCGCTCGGCCATCGCTCATCCATATATTTTTATGTTCATATTCTCATTCACCCATTTAGATTTGTTTGTATGAGGTAGTTGTTGGAAATGGTTAGATTACTTGTTAGATATTACTGCGCTGTCGGAACTAGAAGCACAAGCATTTCACTACACTGACATTAACTACTGCTAACCATGTGTATGTGACTAATAAGATTTGATGTGATTTGATTTAGGTTAGTTGATTATTCTGATCAGGGCTAGAGTAAATGTAATGTGCTTGCTTGCCAGATGTCAGATTTGTTTCACTATATCTGTTCTATGCTAACAGAATAATGATCAAGCTTCACTGGCTCATACTGAATTACATTTACATTACATTGTAGTCATTTAGCAGACACTCTTATCCAGAGCGACTTACAGTTAGTTGTCTTAAGATAGCTAGGTGAGACAATCACATATCACAGCTGTAGTACATTTTCCTCAATAAAGAACTTATCAGAAAAATCAGTGATAGTAGAGCACATTAAATACAATTTGATCCAAACTAAATGTACATTTAAATTTATGTTATTATTTATAAGGTATGGTTTTCTATCTGTTAAGACAAAGGTTTGTTTTTGTCTGATTTTCAATAGAAGTAGGTCATGTCATTCTAGAGGTTATGTTGGAAGACAATATTGTGTATGGAAGGAGAACATCAGGGCTATGTAAGAGGGGAGCTCTTTAATGGAAAAATAATAATAACATTTATTTTACAAGCATATACATATGAAATATAAAAATGTCTTTAAGACAAAAAGATGCAACAACCGACCATTTATGAGTAATCTCATTCTTGAGCGAGCATTAACAATTGAACATCAGAACAGATAAGATCACTCTCTGAATGAACTTAGATTGAACCCAATACACTGGAACTGTATGCAAGTACAGCAATTAGGTCCCGGAAGAAAAACTATATTACACTTATTTGATTAGGGAAAGATTTTGTATCAATGTGAAGCTGTACAGTAGACTTACCATCTATGAAGGTAATATTGACAGTTCTTGCTCTCTATATATTCTGCAGACAGAAGCATAGAAGGCTGGATAATCAACCGATCCAGCTATAGGCCCGACACTCCAGCTCTGGGCTGAGCTTGTAGACGACCCTGTAGCCACACTCTGTCAACAGCAAATATGCAAATATATTCATTAAAAATCCTACAATGTGATTTTCTGATTTTTTTTCTTCTCATTTTGTCTGTCATAGTTGAAGTGTACCTATGATGAAAATTACAGGCCTCTCTCATCTTTTTAAGTGGGAGAACTTGCACAATTGGTGGCTGACTAAATACTTTTTTGCCCCACTGTACCTGTTGACATGAAATGGAGATAAAAAGCAGGTTGGCATTTATTGTCATGAATCTTGTTCTGGAGGCAGCTCCGTAGAGCTGTCCCTATAACTGGCACATCCACAAAGCCATAAAATCAGATTTTAAACCTAAACGTAACCCTAACCTTAACCTTTACCTTAACCACAGCGCTAACTCTAATTCCTAACCTGAACCTTAAATGAAGACCAAAAACCTAATTTTTGTTTTCATTTTTACGATATAGACCATGTTTGACTTTGCAGCTGTCCCTGCAAGCTCAATTCTGCCTCCAGGTAAAGATTCATGACAATACATGTCAACCTGCAGATAAAAATTGTAAGTGACTGTTCTCATATGCCAGACAGGACAGATGTGTTTGAAATATTTCGGCTTGATCCTGTATTTGCCCTCCAGTGTTGAGATCACACTTACTTCATGGCTGAGTTCCTCTTGTCCCTACAGGGTATAGGCTGGGACCAAAAAGCCTCATGGAACACATGTTCCACCTTGAGAGAAGCAGATCTAGCATGAAGAGCCCTTTAGGTCAGATAAACACAAACACCCTCAGGAGTAGAGAAGATTGGCAAGTCGTCCCATCATCGCCTGCAGCACCAGTCACTGTGAAAGTGTTAGACATACATTAACCCCGGGCAGGCAGGGGCTCCTCTGCCAACCCACTGGGACAACAGTGGTAGGCTGTGTTACCTTTTTTTTTTTGTCTGATTACATGATTTTTTTAAACTTATGGGTGCCAGTGGTACACTGTAAGCAGAACAGCACTAAGCTACAAAAGAAAACACACAAAAAAAAATCACTTTCAAAATACCATGTTTTTATCAGATCCTATTCCATTAAACATTCGGTATCACTGTGGTTATCAGAATTAGCAGCAGCTGTCGGGAGAGTGTGAGAGCAGGTTATACCTCTGGAGTAATTACATGGAGGCCTGGGACAGACCACAGCTCCATAGGAGGATGAGAGACAGGCATGCGGTCCACAGCAATGAGCATGACCATGATGGGGTGACCACACTCCCTAGACGCAACGTAAACATCCACTGATAAAAACTGGATTTTTTATATTATTCAAAGGTTTTGTTTCGAAAAGTCTTCAACTAACTCTTCACCTTAGACAGATGGGATGGTGCATATGAAGAGAACTTGGGAGCACATCCACTTGCAGCTACTGTAATACCTTAGTGACAACCCAACATCTCTACAGTCTGTATTTATAGACTACTTCCCACCTGTGAACTCTACAAAAAAATGGGTTGAAGCATTCTGACAATTTATTTTTTTCTCTTTTCATTACAGCCACGGATCAAATCAAATCAAATCAAATGTATTTATATAGCCCTTCTTACATCAGCTGATATCTCAAAGTGCTGTACAGAAACCCAGCCTAAAACCCCAAACAGCAAGCAATGCAGGTGTAGAAGCATGGTGGTTAGGAAAAACTCCCTAGAAAGGCCAATACCTAGGAAAAAACCTTGAGCGGAACCAGGCTATGAGGGTTGGCCAGTCCTCTTCTGGCTGTGCCGGGTGGAGATTATAACAGAACATGGCCAAGATGTTCAAATGTTCATAAATGACCAGCATGGTCAAATAATAATCATCACAGTAGATGTCGAGGGTGCAGCAAGTCAGCACCTCAGTAGTAAATGTCAGTTGGCTTTTCATAACCGATCATTAAGAGTATCTCTACCGCTCCTGCTGTCTCTAGAGAGTTGAAAACAGCAGGTCTGAGAGAGGTAGCACGCCCGGTGAACAGGTCAGAGTTCCATAGTCGCAGGCAGAACACTTGAAACTGGATTAGCAGCACGGCCAGGTGGACTGGGGACAGCAGGGAGTCATCATGCCAGATAGTCCTGAGGCATGGTCCTAGGGCTCAGATCCTCCGAGAGAGAGAAAGAAAGAGAGAAAGAGAGAATTAGAGAGAGCATACTTAAATTCACACAGGACACCGGATAAGACAGGAGAAGTACTCCAGATATATTACACTTACCATAGCCCCCCGACACATAAACTGCTGCAGCATAAATACTGGAGGCTGAGACAGGAGGGGTCAGGAGACACTGTGGTCCCATCCGATGTTACCCCTGGACAGTGCCAAACAGGAAGGATATAACCCCACCCACTTTGCCAAAGCACAGCCCCCACATCACTAGAGGGATATCTTCAACCACCAACTTACCATCCTGAGACAAGGCCGAATATAGGCCACAAAGATCTCCGCCACGGCACAACCCAAGGGGTGGCGCCAACCCAGACAGGAAGATCATGTCAGTGACTCAACCCACTCAAGTGCTGCACCCCTCCCAGGGACGGCATGGAAGAGCACCAGTAAGCCAGTGACTCAGCCCTTGTAATAGGGTTAGAGGCAGAGAATCCCAGTGGAAAGAGGGGAACCGGCCAGGCAGAGACAGCAAGGGCGGTTCGTTGCTCCAGAGCCTTTCCGTTCACCTTCACACTCCTGGGCCAGACTACACTCAATCATATGACCCACTGAAGAGATGAGTCTTCAGTAAAGACTTAAAGGTTGAGACCGAGTCTGCGTCTCTCACATTGGTAGGCAGACCATTCCATAAAAATGGAGCTCTATAGGAGAATGCCCTGCCTCCAGCTGTTTGCTTAGAAATTCTAGGGACAATTAGGAGGCCTGCGTCTTGTGACCGTAGCGTACGTGTAGGTATGTACGGCAGGACCAAATCGGAAAGATAGGTAGGAGCAATGCCATGTAATGCTTTGTAGGTTAGCAGTAAAACCTTTGAAATCAGCCCTTGCTTTAACAGGAAGCCAGTGTAGAGAAGCTAACACTGGAGTAATATGATCAGATTTTTAAAATAATAATAATATGCCATTTAGCAGACGCTTTTATCCAAAGCAACTTACAGTCATGTGTGCATACATTCTACGTATGGGTGGTCCCGGGAATCGAACCCACTACCCTGGCGTTACAAGCGCCATGCTCTACCAACTGAGCTACAGAAGGACCCAAGTCAGGATCAAGTCGGGATTCTAGCAGCCGTATTTATTAACTGAAGTTTATTTAGTGCTTTATCCGGGTAGCCGGAAAGTAGAGCATTGCAGTAGTCTAACCTAGAAATAACAAAAGCATGGATTAATTTTTCTGCATCATTTTTGGACAGAAAGCTTCTGATTTTTGCAATGTTATGTAGATGGAAAAAGCTGTCCTTGATATGTTCGTCAAAAGAGAGATCAGGGTCCAGAGTAACGCCGAGGTACCTCACAGTTTTATTTGAGATGACTGTACAACCATCAAGATTAATTGTCAGATTCAACAGATCTGCTTTTCCTTCTTCCACTCTCCCTTCACCTTTTGTTTCAGGGTATTTGGGTTTGGCTAGTTAACAAAGCATCCCTGTAAATATTAATATTGGCCCATGTGGTGTCTACAAGTCCCCTCTGCTCTGCTCTGTGTGGGTGAAGGGAACGGGAAAGGGGGATACCTAGTCAGTTGTACAACTGAATGCCTTTAACTGAAATGCTTCTTCCGTATTTAACCCAACCCCTCCGAATTGGAGAGGTGCGGGGGGCTGCCTTAATCCACGACAGGAGCACATATATAAGTGAAACGTCGGTCATTACATTTTACATTTACATTTGATTAATTTAGCAGATGATTATCCAGAGCGAGTGCACATACATTTTCATACTTTTTTCATACTGGGTTTTCTCTGATCATCTGGGTTTCCTGTGGCTATCCTTCCTGCTGTCATGGCATACTGTGGTTCTTCACAGAGTGTTCATAGGATGGAGATTCTTTCTTTCTCTCTGTCTTTTGCTCCCTCTTCCCCACTTTCTTGCATGCACATGCACATGCACATGCACACCCGCACGCAACACACACATGCACGTACGCACTTGCAGAAAAAAAACACACACACAGCACATTACACCCACACAAGGAGCAATGTCTAATATACGACTGTAGGTGCGTCATTATGACTTGGTGACAGAGGCAGCCTGCGTAGGTCTTTCTGGATGAGAACGTCTCGAGTCGACGCCATGACTTCGCCAAGGAGAGACTGGGTTATGTTGTTGAGGAAAGCTAAACTTCCATAACATTTGAATGGTCATGGATACTGAGGGTGTTCAGAGACAGTTAATAAATGAGAGAGTGGCTTTGAATGGAGTGAGAACTACATTAGTTACCTCACCTGAAACAGTTTAACTGTCAGGAAGTAGTTAATAGAGCTGTGTTGCATTTATTGCACTTATTACAGTAATTGTAAGGGCTTGCATAAATGAGTGGATCAACACTATGTAGGCTACTGTAAGCATAGTATGGTTTCAAAGGGGAAATTTTGTACTTGTCTGTGCATATTTTTTACTGTACATATGGCTTGAGACTGTAATAAAAACATAATGCAGTGTGGTAGATCCTTCATTGTCATAGGCTTCAACATTTATGCCAGGCGAGAAACCAATTCATGAAATGATGAAACAATACAATTCATGTACTGTATATGCTTTTGAGGTTATTTCCAGAAAAAAACATGTCAGAATGTAGGCCTACTAAATAATGTCTTATTTCTTCCACTCGTGTACAATGAACTGTATTGTTGTAAAGCCTTTAGCAACATTATTACACATATACAATTGTGGGCACCCACATTCACAGACACAAAGCGGAAGGGTTTAAGAGGTGTAGGCCTATACAGTGAGTTTTACAGACCTTTGTTGTCATAGAAGGTTCCCTGTCTGTATGTAAACTTAGCAAAAAAGGAAACGTCCCTTTATCAGGACCCTGTCTTTCAAAGATAATTAGTAAAAATCCAAATAACTTCATTGTAAAGGATTTAAACACTGTTTCTCATGCTTGTTCAATGAACCATAAACAATTAATGAACATGCACCTGTGGAACGGTCGTTAAGACACGAACAGCTTACAGACTGTAGGCAATTAAGGTCACAGTTATGAAAACTTAGGACACTATAAAGAGGCCTTTCTACTGACTCTGAAAAACACCAAAAGAAAGATGTCCAGGGTCCCTGCTCATCTGAGTGAATGTGCCTTAGGCATGCTGCAAGGAAGCATGAGGAGGGTAATAAAATGCAATGTCCGTACTGTGAGACGCCTAAGACAGCGCTACAGGGAGACAGGACGGACAGCTGATCGTCCTCGCAGTGGCAGACCACGTGTAACAACACCTGCACAGGATCGGTGCTGTGATGGCAACAACAACTGCCCGAGTTATACCAGGAACGCACAATCCCTCCATCAGTGCTCAGACTGTCCCCAATAGGCTGAGAGGCTGGACTGAGGGCTGGTAGGTCCTCACCAGACATCACCGGCAACAACGTAGCCTATGGGCACAAACCCACCATAGCTGGACCAGATAGGACTGACAAAAAGTGCTCTTCACTGACGAGTCACGGTTTTGTCTCACCAGGGGTGATGGTCGGATTCGCGTTTATCGTCGAAGGAATGAGCATTACGCCGAGGCCTGTACTCTGGAGCGGGATCGATTTGGAGGTGGAGGGTCCATCATGGTCTGGGGCGGTGTGTCACAGCATCATTGGACTGAGCTTGTTGTCATTGCAGGCAGGCTCAACGCTGTACGTTACAGGGAAGACATCCTCCGCCCTCATGTGGTACCCTTCCTGCAGGCTCATCCTGACATGACCCTCCAGCATGACAATGCCATCAGCCATGCTGCTTATTCTGTGCGGGATTTCCAGCAAGACAGGAATGTCAGTGTCCTGCCATGGCCAGCAAAGAGCCCTGATATCAATCCCATTGAGCTTGTCTGGGACCTGCTGGATCGGAGGGTGAGGGTTAGGGCCATTCCCCCCAGAAATGTCCGGGAACTTGCAGGTGCTTTGGTGGAAGAGTGGGGTAACATCTCACAGCAAGAACAGGCAAATCTGGTGCAGTCCATGAGGAGGAGATGCACTGCAGTACTTAATGCAGCTGTTGGCCACACAAGATTCTGACTGTTACTTTTGACCCCCCCTTTGTTCAGGGACATATTAATACATTTCTGTTTGTCACATGTCTGTGGAACTTGTTCAGTTTAAGTCTCAGTTGTTAAATCGTGTTATGTTCATCCAAATATTTACACATGTTAAGTTTGCTGAAAATAAACGCAGTTAACAGTGAGAGGACGTTTCTTTTTCTGCTGTGTTTATGTCTGTCTTCCACCAGGCTACCTAGCCAGTCAGCAAAGCTTGCTTTGAGAGAAAGGAAAACAAATGGTCGCAGAGTCTAAGTGACTGGATCATGTGGTGGCCCTCTGACAGGCCAACTGGAAACAGATGAAGTCGGTATTCCCGCTTACCACCAGTCACCCCTCAACCCAGACCAACCGACACCACAACCACTAAGACAACTGCTGTGGTCACATCAACGTCAGGCTGGTGTCTTTTGTCGTCAGTCATGCTGGAATGTGAGGCAAACATCGTCTTGTTTTGCCTATTGTAAATGGGACTATGATTGCTCGGCTTCCATCTATTGTGTAATTGCCAATATTGATGTGGCCGGGCTGTGTTGACTTGTCCCATTTTTCTCTGATAGTAGGCCAACTGTGGTAGGTAGGTCAGAGGACCACACAGTGAAGACCAAACTGATGATGGACTGTTATGACAAGAGTGAGAATTTGTGAGGCTCTCTTCTCAATGCCATCCTAGGAGACTCCATTCTCTATGGCCTTGAATTGACATGACGCTCTGTACACTGCCCCTTTCCAACACGTGTTAGTTATCAGGATAAAGGATCAGCAGCTCCTGAACAAATCAAGACTAGCCTCCTCTGTAAGTAAAGCATATTTATTTGACCTTCTCCAAATACTTTATAACAGTAATGTCAGATGGCGAATTTGAACTTTATTCACACATTTGACTTGAACATTTCAGATACAGTGCCTTATTTATTGGGACAGTAACAATTGATTTGGTTGTTTTGGCTCTGCACTCCAGCATTTTGGATTTGAATTATACAATGCCTCTGAGGTTACATTGCAGACTGTCAGCTTTGACATGACAGTATTTTCATCCATGTCGAGTTTAGAAATTACAGCACATTTTAGGGGACCAAAAGTATTGGGACAAATTAACTTATGTGTATTCAAGTGGTCAAAAGTTTAGTATTTGGTCCCAAATTCCAAGCACGCAATGACTACGCCAAGCTTGTGATTCTACAAACTTGTTGGATGCATTTGCTGTTTGTTTTGGTTGTGTTTCAGAGTATTTTGTGCCCAATAGAAGTGAATGGTAAATAATGTATTGTGTCATTTTGGAGTCATTTGTATTGTAAATAAGAATATAATATGTTCTTAACACTTCTACATTAATGTGGATGCTACCATGATTACGGACAGTCCTGAATTAATCGTGAATAACGATGAGTCAGAAAGTTACAGACGCAAAAATATCATACCCCCAAGACATGCTAACCTCTCACCATTATAATGACAGGGGAGGTTAGCATTTTTGTGGGGGTTATGATATTTGTGCGTATGTAACGTTCTCACTCATCCTTACTGAAATATTCAAATATTCACGTTTTAAATACCCTCAAATTAAAGCAGACAGTCTGCACTTTAACATGTATCATTAACTGTATCATTTCAAATCCAAAGTACTGGAGTAAAGAGCCAATAGAAGAAAACAATATTTCACTGTCCCAACAATTACAGAGGGCACTGTACAGTGCATTCAGAAACTATTCAGACCCCTTACCTTTTTTCAGATTTTGTTACGTTACAGCCTTATTCTAAAATTGATTAAATTAAAAAGATATCATTTATTTTTGAAATTTTTGCAAATATATTAAAAATTAAAAACAGAAATACCTTATTTACATAAGTATTCAGACCCTTTGCTATGAGACTCAAAATGTGAGCTTAGGTACATCTTGTTTCCTTTGATCATCCTTGAGATGTTTCTACAACTTGATTGGAGTCCACCTGTTGTAAATTCAATTGATTGGACATGATTTGGAAAGGCACACACCTGTCTATTTAAGGTCCCACGATTGGCAGTGCATGCAAGAGGAAAACCAAGCTATGAGGTCAAAGTAATTGTCTGTAGAGCTCCGAGACGCTATTGGGTCGAGGCACAGATCTAGGGAAGGGTGCTTGGTCTGGGAGGTGACCAAGAACCCTATGATCACTCTCACTCTGACAGAGCTCCAGAGTTCCTCTGTGGAGATAGGAGAACATTCCAGAAGTACAACCATCTCTCCAGCACTCCACCAATCAGGCTTTATGGTAGAGTGGCCAGGTGAAAGCCACTCCTCAGTAAAAGGCACATGACAGCCCGCTTGGAGTTTGCCAAAAGGCATCTAAAGGACTTTCAGACCATGAGAAACAACATTCTCTGGTCTGATGAAACCAAGATTGAACTCTTTGGCCTGAATGCGAAGCGTCACGTCTGGAGGAAACCTGGCACCATCCCTACGGTGAAGCATGGTAGTGGCAGCATCATGCTGTGGGGAGGTTTTTCAGAGGCAAGGACTGGGAGACTAGTCAGATCGAGGGAAAGATGAACGGAGCAAAGTACAGAGAGATGCTTGATGAAAACCTGCTCCAGAGCACCCTGGACTTCAGACTGGGGAGAAGGTTCACCTTCCAACAGGACAACGACCCTAAGCAAATGGCCAAGACAACACAGGAGTGGCTTCGGGACAAGGCTCTGAATGCCCTTGAGTGGCCCAGTCAAAGCCCAGACTTAAACCCGATCTAACATCTCTGGAGAGACCTGAAAATAGCTGTGCAGTGACGCTCCCCTTCCAACCTGACAGAGCTTGAGAGGATCTGCAGAGAAGAATGGGAGAAACTCCTCAAATACAGTTGTGCCAAGCTTGTAGCATTATACCCAAGAAGACTTGAGGCTGTACTCGCTGCTAAAGGTGCTTCAACAAAGTGTTGAGTAAAGGGTCATAATTACTTACAGTTGAAGTCAGAAGTTTACATACACTCAGGTTGGAGTCATTTAAACTCGCTTTTCAACCACTCCACAAATTTCTTGTTAACAAACTATAGTTTTTGCAGTGTAGCGGCAGCATAGCACAGTGGTTAGAGTATTGGACTAGAAACCGAAAGGTTGCAAGATCAAATCCTTGAGCTGACAAGGTACAAATCTGTCATTCTGCCCCTGAACAAGGCAGTTAACCCACTGTTCCTAGGCCATCATTTAAAATAATAATTTGTTCTTAACTGACATGCCAAGTTAAATAAAGGTAAAATAGAAATAAAAGTCGGTAAGGACATCTACTTTGTGCATGACACAAGTAATTTTTCCAACAATTGTTTACAGACAGATTATTACACTTATAATTCACTGTATCACAATTCCAGTAGGTCAGAAGTTTACATACACTAAGATGACTGTGCATGCATAAAAATTCCAGAAAATTATGTCATGGCTTTAGAAGCTTCTGATAGGCTAATTGACATCATTTGAGTCAATTGGAGGTGTACCTGTGGATGTATTTCAAGGCCTACCTTCACACTCAGGCTTGACATCATGGGAAAATCAAAGGAAATAAGCCAAAACCTCAGAAAAAAAAATTATAGACCTCCACAAGTCTGGTTCATCCTTGGGAGCAATTTCCAAACGCCTGAAGGTACCACGTTCATGAGACGCGTTCTGTCTCCTAGAGATGAACGTACTTTGGTGCAAAAGATGCAAGTCAATCCCAGAACAACAGCAAAGGACCTTGTGAAGATGCTGGAGGAAACAGGCACAAAAGTATCTATATCCACAGTAAAGCCAGTCCTATATCGACATAACCAGAAAGGCCACTCAGCAAGGAAGAAGCCACTGCTGCGAAATCAACATAAAAAGCCAGACTACGGTTTACAACTGCACATGGGGAGAAAAATCCTTCTTTAAAAATAAAAATGTAACTGTTTGGCCATAATGACCATCGTTATGTTTGGAGGAAAAGGGGGAAGGCTTGCAAGCCAAAGAACACCATCCCAACAGTGAAGCACGGGGGTGGCAGCATCATGTTGTCGGTGTGCTTTGCTGAAGGAGGCACTGCTGCACTTCACAAAATAGATGGCATCATGAGGAAGGAAAATTATGTGGGTATATTGTAGCAACATCTCAAGACATCAGTCAGGAAGTTAAGGCTTGGTCTTCCAAATGGACAGTGACCACAAGCATACTTCCAAAGTTGTGGCAAAATGGCTTAAGGACAACAAAGTCAAGGTATTGGAGTGGCCATCACAATGCCCTGACCTCAATCTCATAGAACATTTGTGGGCAGAACTGAAAAAGTGTGTGCGAGCAAGGAGGCCTGCAAACCTGACTCATTTACACCAGCTCTGTCAGGAGGAATGGGCCAAAATGCACCCAACTTATTGTGGGAAGCTTGTGGAAGGCTACCCGAAACGTTTTACCCAAGTTAAACCATTTCAAGGCAATGCTACCATATACTAATATACTACCATATATACTATACTAATATACTACCATTTACTAATTGAGTGTATGTAAACTTCTGACCCACTGGGAATGTGATGAAAGAAATAAAAGCTGAAATAAATCATTATCTCTACTATTATTCTGACATTTCACATTCTTAAAATAAAGTAGTGATCCTAACTGACCTAAGACAGGGAATTTTTACTAGGATTAAATGTCAGGAATTGTGAAAAACTGAGTTTAAATGTATTTGGCTAAGGTGTATGTAAACTTCCGACTTCAACTGTATGTAAATGTCATACTTCAGCTTTTATTTTTTTTATACATTTGCAAAAATGTCTTAAAATCATGTTTTTGCTTTTGTCATTATAGGGTATTGTGTGTAGATTGAGGGAAAAACAATGAAATCAATTTTAGAATAAGGCTGTAATGTAACAAAATGTGGAAAAAGTCAAAGGGGTCTGAATACTTTCCGAATGCAGGCTACAGGATTTTGACACATTTATATATATGGACAGTCATTAGACAATGGGAAACTCTCATTTGATGCTGTTGTAGTTGTTGTGTTTGTTGTTGGACTCTATCAATAAGTGTTGCCTTACAAAGTGAGTGACTGAATGATCATCATCACATTTTCTGTGAAAGTCTCACGGTACATTACTGCTTCCTTCAATAGCACATACAACTAAAATGTGAGCAGAAATACTCAACAATCACATACATATACAGTATTATACTTCAATATACAAAAACAATACGCCAGTTATCATTGATATGTTTTTCAAATGATGGCAACATATTTTGGCAACATTTTTGTGGGTAAGATATTTTAAAAAGTAGGAACTGATTGAGACCAATATCTAAAATCTTTTTAGATGATGTATATTCTTATTACTGTGTCTATCCCCAGCGTCTCTTCTCCTTGACTCTGTTAGTTGCCTGCTATTTAAAGAGCCCTCCCACTGAGTTAAGTGATGGGACAAAGACAGGACAGAGCTACTTTGGAGCCAGAATAAAACATTGGAGTCACTGGTTATGTATCCCATCTGTATTATAGACTTCCATATGCACCTAAAGGTACAGTAGTTTGCTCATTGGGTTAAGGTTTGTCTGCTCATTGGGTCACAAAAACTATGCTTGAAATCTTGAAGTGTCTCATCAGACCCAAGGCTCTATTCTGGAGGAACAATAGTGTTTGAATCAGTGTCCAGTAATTGCTGTCTTACAGTACAGCTTCCTGAGGATCGGCTGCCACCTAAAAACATACATAGCTTCTCAATTTACAATAACTGTATACAATGTAGCAAAGATGATGGACAATAAGTATAAATGTGTAGTCCTTCACTAGATACCATTTAAAAATATTCCTTTTAAAAGTTAGTAGAAATCCTGCCTCTACATAGATTTTTTACCAGGATACTTTTTCCATTGTGGGGTGTTAAGGTGAATTACACACAGGCCCACTGAAAGCCCATCTGGGCCGGCAGCCTGGCACAGTGTGTGTTGGTCACTGCAATGTGCCGTAGAAGGCCAGTTTGGGCGGTATGGTGGAGACCTCTGGCCCGAGTGTCTCAGTGCCTAGAGAATGCAGCATACAGGGCTTTCTTCTGAGAGATTAGTGCCAAATATGACGTTTTCCTGTCCTCTATCTACTGGATCATTTCTTTAATCTACCCAGTTTCAGTTTAATAATTTAAAAAATTATTCTCAAATGTTCACTGTTTACAGTAAATGCCTTCAAAAAGAAACACCAAAAGCTTAGTTTTATAGGGTATATTAAATGTTTACAAAATATTTGTTTTGTTCTACTTTATTGTACCCTTTACTCAAATCATTATGCAAAGGGTAGAAATACACTTAACAAGATTTCATTGTTGGATGATCTTGTTTTTTTGCCCAATGTACCATTACCAATATACTGTATACATTACTTTGTATGTACAGTACATAGATTCCCAGAGATGTCGATTTCTGTAAAGCTGCAATATATAGTTCCTTTTGGACACATAATATTTACAAATACTGTCATTTTTTAAAAGTATTGTTAGTGCACTTTACAACATAAAATATGGTTTCTCCCAGTTTTATAACACTGAATGCTGTACAGATGTAGGCTCTTCATTTGATCACCTTGTTGCAGGAGAACTTTCTTGCAATGCAGTAAACATTAAACTTGTAGTGTATCTGAGGTTTAAAAAGACTTCTGAAGTTTGTTATTTCCACGTTGAAATTTCAGACTTGATTTTCCCTTACAAAAAAATGGATCAAAAATGTCCATTTTTTATTATACACAAAATAATTCACATTTCCCTACTGTAGCAAACTGGCTCAAATTAAGATCCTACATCTATACATGTGGTCTGCACATATAGCCAGATGACTGGATGGCAGGGAGTAGAGGAGAGGTGGTCTTCCACGGTAAAGATCCCATCAGTACAACCGCTGGACTCCAACATACCTTGGGTCGCTTCTTCTGTCCTGGACCTCAATCTAAGGGCAATAAAAAACAGTATCACGGCAGTGCATCATGTAAGGATATTGAAATAATACCAATTATATAGCAATGTATTACAATACAGAACCAGACAGTGCTTTGAACTCATTCAGCCAAACACATATTTTACAAGACGGGACTAATGGGACAAATACACTGATCAATTTAGACAATAACTGCACCATGCACGAAGCCATGACACTGTTCACTGTTCACTTACGAAGTCACTTACCCCGGACACAGCAAAATCTGTGAGAACAAAGTAAAATAAATAAGAGTGTCAAAATTATACATTCTGTTACAGCACATACAATATTAATCACAGTATAATCTCTATCAGTGAGATAGTGCAGGGTTAATCAGATGAGTGGTGAGCGAGACACTGCAGATGATATATAGATACTGGCATATCCCACTGAAAGCTGGTGAGTAACCATGGAAACCTCCATAGCGAGTATAGTATAAAGAATTCACGATACTTTGGCATTTCCCTACCAAACAGTGTAATCCTCTGATCTGATAGTTAACAACTTCATGAGGGGTCTATTACTTTTCTGTCATAATGGTGACAGCGAGTTTTAGAACACTTCATATAAGATTCTGACATCAATGTCTTCAAAGGTCCCCTGAAAGAACATCTCTCCGCTCTGATAACTCAATATGATCCGACCAGTCTGATGCAATCCTGTGCAAACAGTGAGAACAGACTCTGGTGGACATTCCTACCCTCATCCATGCAGTTTCACGGTGAGTGCAATAAGCTAGACTGATCGACTTAATAACAATACCAGATGTATTATTTTATCATTCAGAAATCATGTCAACTATCAGAGCAGATAGATTATCTCATCAGTATACAGGAAAATCTATCTGATTTTGGAAACCAATGTTGATTAATTATAGATATGATGTGTTTTGGTCATTGCTTGTTTGCGTCTGAAATGGCGCCCTATTCCCGACTGAACTGCTTTTAGCCAGAACCCAATGGGTCCTGGTTAAAAGAAGTGCATTATGTAGAGAAAATGGCGCCCTTTCAGATGCAGTCTTGTCTTGGTCTAATCCATCCCTCACCTTTATTGTTGTCAGCTTTGCGTTCCCCCAGGAACATGTTGTTCTGTCTGTTTCCCAGGACGAAGGCCAGGAAGGAGAGGATCAGGGCGTCCAGGATGCCCATAATAGCCAGGATGTAAGACCAGCGGACGGAGCAGTTACCCAGGGTATACTTTCCCGTCTCTTCCCCACACAGGTCCCGCACCACCTCTGCATCCCAGCCATCTGGAAAGATTATACAGCCCAACACCAGGCATACAGCTGGGGGGAGAGAGAAGAGAGAGAAGAGAGAGAGGGAGGATGTTCAGGAGATAGAGTCTATGGGAAATGGATGCATGATTCAAAAGCTAAACTTTTATTACATTGTCATCAAAAGAGCAGTAAAAATATTTTTGCATTGGACATTATCATTGAGGGTTTCCGTCATTTTAAAGTAGTCATCTGAGTGGGGATTCCTATGGGTTGGGAGTGATCAGCCTATGATCAGAGCATTGTCTTCTTCAAATTGGTTTGCCTACTTTGTAAATGGCTTTAAACTATATGACCGCCATCTTGTGGCCACAATAAATGAGTGACACAAGATTTGATTCCGGACTCCAGCATTGCAGATAGCTTTACACTTTTTTTAAACGACTTTAAAATGGAGATAGCCACAAAGGCACTGTCCATAACTTCACAGATGCCATAATTGGCACAGATACAACGTTGAGATCTCTATGGTCCAAATACAGTATAGGCAATGGGGGTTGGATAAAAAAATGCAAACCATAATTGCTGTAATTGCTATAATGTTTTAGAGGAGACATGAAGGAGACATTAGCATTGGGAAGGGCAATCAAATAGAAGTCATGAGTCACTTTTCTTTGAGTGAGAGAGTAAGTAAGAATTCCCTGTGCCTGGCTCTCAGGGGGTTGATGGGGTGGAGCAGGGTCTTTTCTGCTGATGTTCCTGCTGCTGCTTATCTTTCAGCTCTGAGTCTCTCTGAGTCCTCAACTCTCACTCATTCTTCTGTCCCGGAGTCTCTGATTCCCCCTCGTCTGCCTCGCTGCTGCTAAGCTCACCGCAAACTCTCTGCTGATCCCATACTAATGAGCTTGTAAGATTGCCTCCCAGATGATATTCCTAATACTGCTGCGCAGCGCCAAACACACGGCTTCCCATTATTCCCAAGCAGCTCATCCATCAACGGAATTGAGCTCAGACAGTCCGGTTGATAACGATGGCATTATGCAACTGCAAACACACAGATGAAAAGACACAGGCCGGAAACTCTCTAATAATAACAATGTTTCATCGTGCAGCTAAATGTAGAAATGCTTGTACTAAATTTGGACTATTCACATTTTCTATTGGAAGGGTCTTTCTCCTCCTCAGTCGGCCCTGTAAAGCTTCCCCTGAGGTTTGGTGAGTAAACACTCAGCAGTGTGCACTACATCCCTTCCCCAGCCTTGCTGGCCTGCTGGCCTTCAGGCCTACTAACTGCCATTTTATTTATATGGCCTCCAGGTTGAAAATCATTGCACCACAAATATCTTGTTCTGAGAAACAAAATCCAAGCGCTTTGAAGTTGTCTTTTCTCTTCTTTTCCCTTCGGTTCCTCCCCTCTCATAAGATATTTCTGAACTTGTACAGAGAACTTCAAAGGCAGCAGCCAGGGAGAGGAGTGAGGAGGAGACAGAGCTACAGAGAGAGGTAGAGCTGGCCCACTTTTAGTTCTCTCTCTCTCTCTCTCTCTCTCTCTCTCTCTCTCTCTCTCTCTCTCTCTCTCTCTCTCTCTCTCTCTCTCTCTCTCTCTCTCTCACACACACACATTCCTGTTCTCTCTTTCCTCTCTCTTTTTTTCCCACCTCCCTCACACCTCATCGCTTACTCTCACAACTAAATAATAAACTCCAAAAGACCCCAATTCAAAGAAACATATCAGAGCCTTTAGTGTCTGTATGCTACCATGTGCAGTAGACCTGGGCAGTTCAGTTGAGATATGAGCATTTGAAGCAGCTCAGGCTGTGTAACAGAGAAGGTCAATAGGAGCTCTGGGAGCTGTGGGCCTAGCAGGTTTATTCTCACACCCATCAGACTGATGCTTTTTGACAACTGAGGGCAGTAATGTTGCTAAGCCAGATCTGGAACATTCAAAATATCCTGGAGCACCATGGTTCACGTGGCTGAAGAGGCCAATGTGAGAATATTTTTAAATATTTTTTTAAAGGAGACGTTTCTGGTAAAGAATGAGTAGATTATGGCTAACATGTTGTGGGCATGTGTTTAAAGTGTTAGTAAATAAAATATGTGCTGCACTTTATACATCTAGTCCCATTATCATGATGAGAGCTCTGGGCCCCATTTGACCATAATTACTCTGGAGTTGTATTCTTCTCTTAACCATGCAATGTTGTGTGGCCCCAGGGCCCCAATAAGTCTGATGAAAGCGTCAAACAGTGTCAAACAGTCAAACAGTGCTGTACTTGAATCATCTCAAACTTATACCGTTTGCTTTGATATGAGTGCAATACCCTTGTTAAAACCCAGTATTTAGTTTATTTGTTATAATTAATTGGTATTAGATTTAAAAGGTGATTGAATTTCTCCTGAATTGTAATGTTGTTAATGCATTTCTTTTGAAGAAATATTTCTTTAATGTACAAGTGAATGGGTTGGTTTACTTTAAGTTTTGACCAATAAGGTAGCTTGTTAAACTGAGGCCAATGGGAGAGTTGACCTGGTTAACAGGAAGCCTGGGAGAAAGAGACGTTGAAAGAGAGATGGAGAGACGTTGAAAGAGAGATGGAGAGACATTATCAATGTTGGTGAAGAAAATCTATGAAAGAAGGCAATACAAAATAGAAGAAAACCCATACCTACCGAGTTTTGAAGGGAAATACTGATTTGACTTTATTAGAGAGTTATTATTATTTTGTTAAGAAAGACTTAGTAGAGACCGAAGCTACCGTCTCATCGTGGAGGTATTTGACAGCCTCGAAGGTTAGCCTAGCATTGTGCGAAACCTGGGGAGAATTGCTCGTGGAAGATGAACAAGTTCATGTTTCCATG